>NW_027632807.1:153605-375413 GCF_902686455.1 Sciurus vulgaris | reverse complement strand
ATGTCTACCTCTTTCAGACACATTCCCTTAAGGAATTTTTCACATACAAACATTCTGCTTATTTATATTAACATTTTTTCTATGAATTTAGATCACTAAACTTCCTTTAAATAATTATTTAGCAATCTTTGGACAATTCATAATTCACTAACATTCAATTTGTAATATTTGGGTTTATTAGTTTGATTAAGTTCTCATTTCTTTTTTCTTTATGTATGGTACTATTTTTAATTGTTTTGTACCTTTAAAAAACAGCCAACAGTAGATTATAGACACATTTGTGAAAACAATGTGAAAGTTTAGAAATCAATGAAAAATAGTAAGGTTTCAAGCTACATGCTTGAAATCCCAACAAATTGGGAGGAAATTTGAAAGGATTTCAGGTTTGAGGCAGATCACAGATCTTAGAAACAACATGTCAAACAGTTTTTAAAGGGCTTATATTGGAGTTCAGTTGTATAGCATCCTTTGGTTTAATCCCAAGAACCACATATAAAAAAAATAAATAAAAGTAGAATGATCTCATGATTCAGAAATGTGACAATCTTCAAAGAAGCCAGAAATGTTTTAAATTTCCCTTATTCTACTGAGAGTGAAGGCAGCTTATAGATGTTTTCCTATTTGCACAATGCTGTACAAGAAAGGAGGAAATACTGTAGTTGATAAAAGTAAGATACATTCCTTCCCTATACTATATTGCTCTCTGTAGAAATATAGTTATCTTGGATATTGTGCTCTCTACAATAATTTGTGTAATTTTTACAACATATTTTTGACTGTACATTTTTATGGAACATGTTTCTGAAATATTGATGGCCTTGGATTACTACTCTGCTACACTGCTGATGTCCTGACATTGCTAACTCTGCTATAATTTCCTGTTATATATACAAAGTATATTCATCCCAGTTTACTAAGTAACTTTTTAAACTTGCATTTATTTCAGCAATGAATTCTCATAATACTGAAGAATTTTCACCAGACCATGGCAAAAAGCACATATTTCAAAAAATGATTAATGGAAAATATGGAAATTGTGACCTTGACTATTTACAACACAGGACAATATGGAGAACTTTAAGTGAGAGTGAACATCAGAAATTAAATGATCAAAAACCATGCCTCATTCAACAGCAGAAAATTCATACTGGAGAGAGGTTCTACAAATGTAAAGAATGTGGCAAAACTTTTAATGCAAAATCACACCTTATTCGCCATCAGAAAATTCATACAGGAGAGAAGCCATTCAAATGTACAACATGAAGCAAACCTTTTAATCACAAAGGGAACCATATTCGCCATCAGAAAATTCATACTGGAGATAAGCCCTACAAGGAGAGAAGCCATTCAAATGTACAACATGAAGCAAACCTTTTAATCACAAAGGGAACCATATTCGCCATCAGAAAATTCATACTGGAAAGAAGCCCTACCAATGTAAAGAATGCGGCAAATCTTTTAATATAAAATCACACCTTATTTGGCATCAAATAATTCATATAGGAGAGAGGCCATACTTATGTACACCATGCAACAAAGCCTTTAAAAAAAAATCAGACCTTAGTCATCACCAGAGAATTCATATGGGAGAAAAACCCTACAAATGTAAAGAATGTGGCAAAGCTTTCTACCAAAGAACACACCTTACCCAACACCAGAGTATTCACACTGAAGAGAAGGCATACCAAAGTAAAGAATGTGCCAAAGCTTTTAATGTAGAATCAAAACTTATTGGACATCAGGGAATTCATACTGGTGAGAAGGCTTAGGAATATTCAGATTGGGCAAAACTTTTAATAAAAAATTATGACTAATTAACCACCAGGTAAATCATACCAAAGAGAAGTCCTACAAATGCAAAGAATATGACAAAGCTTTTAATGGAAATGTATACATTTCTCACTAGCAGAGAAATCATACTGAATAGAAGTCCTACAATTAAAAGATGTGACAAATATTTATTTGTCAAAAATTATTTTAATTGTTTCCAATTAGTTATATGTGACAGTACAATGCAGAAAAATTGTACACAAAAATTGTACAATTCTCCTTCCACAGGCTACAAGTGTTGCAGACCCAAAGGTAGTATAATCACACATATATTCAGGGTAATGATGTCCAGATCATTTTACTGTCATTCCCCTCCTTACACTGATTCCTTTCCTCTCACTACCTTCTGCACAATGCAAGAACATTTCATTCCACCTATCCCCCATTATGGATCAGCATTTATCTGTCAGATAAAATATTTGGTCTTTAGTTTTTTGGGTTTGACTCATTTTACTTGTCGTATGCTCTAGATCCATGCACTTACTACAAAATGCCATAATTTCCTTTGTCTTTAAGTCTAAATAACATTCCATTGTCTGCATATACTACATTTTCTTTATCCATGCATATGTTGAAGGGCATCTAGGTTCTTTCCCTAGTTTAGTTATTGCAAACTGAGCTGTTACAAACAATGATGTGGCTGAGTCACTGTAGTATGCTGGTTTTAAATCTTTTTGTGTTTATACCAAGGAGTGAGATAACTGGGTCAAATAGTGGTTTTATTCTGAGTTTTTGAGAATTCTCAGTAAAATTTCCAGAATGGTTAAATCAATTTGTAGGCCAAGCAGCAATGTATGAGTGTGCCTTTTTCCATACATCACCAAAACATATATTTTTTGTTTTATTTTTAAAAAATTCTCATTGTAATATGAGTGGGATAAAATATTCAAGTAGATTTGAGCTGCATATCTCTAATTGCTAGAGATAATGAGCAATTTTTCACATTAGTTGATAATTTGTATTTTTTCTTCTGTGAAGTGTTGGTTCAGTTCATTATTCCATTTGTTGATTTTTTTTTTTTTTTTTTTTGTGTGTGTGTGTGGTGCTGGGGACTGAACCCAGGGCCTTGTGCTTGCAAGGCAAACACTCTACCAATTGAGCTACATTCCCAGCCCTGATTGGGTTATTTTTGATATTAAGTTTTTTGAGTTCTTTATATATCCTGTAGATTATCACTTTATCTAAGGTGTATATGGTAAAGATTTTCTTCCATTCTGTAGGCACTCTCTTCATATTACTGATTTTTCCATTGCTGAGAAGTTTTTTATTTTGAGTCCATCTGTAGTATGGTTTCTTGATTCTACTTCTTGTGCTTTTGGAGACTTGTTAAGGAGGTCAGTTTCTAAACTAAGTGAAGATTTGGTCCTACTTTTTCTTCTATTATTTGCATGGTCTCTGTTTTAGTGCCTACATCTTTACTCACCTTTGAGTTGATTTTTCCACAGGGTTAGAGAGAGAGTTTTGATTTCATTTTGCTACATATGAATTTCCATTTTCTCAGCACCATTTGTTCAATAGGCTATCTTTTTTTTTTTTATGTTTTTGTGCCTTAGTTTAGTATGAGAAAAGCCTATTTATTTGGGTTTGTCTCTGTGTCTTCTGAACCATCATTGTACTACATGTCTATTTTGATGATAATGCCATGCCATTTTTGTTACCATTACTCTCTAGGTCTCCATTGTGATCATTGTGATCGCTCCTGCTTTACTCTTTTTGGTATGTACCACTGTGGCTATTCTGGGCCTCTTGTTTGGCAAATAAATTTTATGATTGCTTTTTCTAGTTCTATGAAAATTGTCATTGGTATTTTAGTAGGAATAGCATTAAATCTGTAACAGTCTTGGTAGTATGATCAGATTGACAATATTAACTCTGCCTTTTCAAGAGCATGGGAGATCTTTCCATCTTCTGAGGATTTCCTCCATTTTCTCATTTAGTATTCTGTAGTTTCCTTGGAGAGGTCTATCCCCTCTTTTCATTAGGTTGATTCCCATTGTTTTGCAGTTATTGTGAATGGACTAGTTTTAATAATTTCTCCTTCAGTTGATTTATCACTGATGTATAAAATGCATTTGATTTATGGTATTGATTTTATACCTGCTATTTTTCTGAATTTCTTTATTAGGTGTAGAAATTTTTCTGATGGAGTTTTTGGGTCTTTTAAATGTAGAATTGTGTCTTGGGAATAATGTTATGTTAAATTATTATTTTACTATTCATATGCCTTTAATTTCTATCATCTGTCCAATGCTCTGGCCAGAATTTCAAGAACTATGTCAAAAAGAAGTGAAAGAGGGTATTTGTGTCCTCTTCCAGTTTTTATGGGGAAGTCTTCATTTTTTCTCTTTTTAGAATAATGTTTTCCTTCAGCTTAGCACAGAAAACTTTCACAATGTTGAGCTATGTTCCTTCTATCACTTGTTCTTCTAGGGTTTTAAACATGAATGGATCTGCATTTTGTCAAATGTATTTTCTCCATCTATCGAGATGAACATGATTCTCATCTTTAAGTCTATTGATGTGATTAATTATGTTTAATTATAATTTCCACATGTGGAAATAACTTTGCATCTCTGGGAGAAACCCCATTGGATTGTGGAAAACCATGTTTTTAATATTTTTTTGTATGTGATTTAAGAGGATTTTTTAAAAAATTTTTTGGGTCTGGTTCATCAGGGATATTGATCTGAAATTTTCACTCCTTTATGTGTCTTTTTTTTTTTCTTTTGTGTGTCAACAATACTCATAGAATAAGATAGGAAGTGTTCTTTTCTATTTAATGGTATCATTTGAGGAGTATTGGTGTTAATTCTTCTTTGAAGACATTGTGTAACTCAGCTGAAAATTCATCATTCATCCCTGGTATGTGGTTTCTCTTGGTTGGTACACTTTTGATAGCATCTTCAATTTTATTGTTTTTATTGGTCTGTTTACATTTTGCATGTCCTCTTGATTCTGTTTGGGTAGTTTATCTCTAAAATTTGTCAAGATATTCATGATTTTATATTTCATTGAAGTATACATTTTCAAAATAAACTTATTTTCTTCTGTTCTTCAGTAGTGTCCATTATAATAAACCCTTTACATCATGAATGTTAGTAATTTGGGTTTTCTCCTTCACTTCAGTGTGTAGCTAAGGGTATGTCAATTTATCTTCTCAAACAACCAACTTTTAATTTTCTCAATCTTTTCAATTGTTTCTTTTGTTTCAATTTCATTGATTTCAGCTCTGATTTTAATTACTTCCTGTCTTCTACTTTTGGTGTTGATTTGTTCTTCTTTTTCTAGCAATTTGAATGTAAAGTTAGGTCATTATTTGTTACCTTTAATTCTTTTAGTTAATGAGCTCAATGCAGCGATCTCTACTTTTAGGCCTGCCTTCATAGTGTTCCAGATATTTTGATATGTTTTATAGGTGTGGTCACTTACCTCTAAGTACATTTTTAAAGTTTCTCCTTGATTTCTATTGCAGTCCATTTGTTATTTAGGCTCCAGGTGTTGGAGTAGCTTTTATTTTTATTATATTATTGATTTCTAGTATTATTCTGTAATGATCTGATAGAATGCAGATCAGGGGAGTATTTCTATTTTTTGTGTGGATAATTGTTGCTGTATTTTGTAAAATATGGTCTGTTTTAGAAAAGAATCCATGTGCTGCTGAGAAGATTGTGTATTTGTTTAATGATGAATGGAAAGTTCTATATATGTCTACTAAGTCTAAATTATTGATTGTATTATTTAATTCTATGACTTCTTTGCTTAGTTTTTGTTTGGAGGATCTATCCAGAGGAAAGAAATGTGTATTAAAGTAAGTGAGTATTATAGTTTTGTATTCTACTTGATTATTGAAGTTGAGAAGATTTTGTATGCAAATGCTACTTTTTAGGGGAATATATATTTAGGATTATTATGTCTTCTTAATGTATGATTCCCTTAAGCAGTATGAAATAACTGTATTTATTCCTTCTAAGTTTGGCTTGAAGTCCACTTGATTGGATATGAGGATGGAAACCCAACTTGTTTATGAAGGCCATATAAGTTATATGTTTTTTCCCAAACTTTCACCTTTAGTCTGTGAGTGTCTTTGAGTGTCTGTGTTGAAAAATCAGCTGAAATCCAAATTGGCTTTCCCCTATACGTAATTTTATTTGTTTCTCTCATAGATTTTAAAGCTCTATCATTATTCTGTATGCCAGTTATTCTCATAATTCGCTTAAGTGTGGATGTGTTGTATTTGTGTACACTTGTGGTTCTGTAAGTCTCTTATATTTGATTTCCCATATAATTCTTTAGATTTGGGAAATTACTTATTATGTCATTGGAAAGACTGTTCATTCCTTAGGTTTTTATCTCCATGCCTTTGTCTATTATGATAAATAATAAATTTGGTATTTTTATCTTCTCCCATATTTCTTGGAAGTTCTGTTCATGATTTTTTCCATCTTCTCTGGGTGGTTGACTTTAGTTTTAGGGTATATATTTTGTCTTCTTTGTCTGAGGTTTCAACTTCCAAGTGGTCTAGGCTGTTGGTGATGATTTCTACTAAATTTTTTATTTGGTTTATTGATTTCTTCATTTCAAGGATTTGTGCTTGATATTTTTTCACAATTTATAATTCTTTACTGAGGTGATCTTTCATTTCTTTGTATTTTTCTTTGATTTCACTCCTTATTCTATATTTTACTTTGCAGGTCAATTTGACTATGTACATTTTAAACTCCTTCTCTGGCATTTCTTGTAATGTGTTGTCAGTCGGTTAAAAAAATAATTTCCAGTCTGTTAACTCAGTTGCCTGTCCTGTGCTTTACACAGGATCCCACTGTGCATAATAAAAACCTTTGTGACCAAGATTATTATAAGAATTTTATATTTTCTTAGACATTGTCAGGAGGAATGAGAAAAGCTGTCTCACAGGCAGTGTTAGACAATGTCATGGCCACTGCTTGACAATAGATGGATGGTTAAGATTGAGGTGTGCATCATTCACTGGTGTAGTTGAAGTGACTGAGGTCTTCAGTATCTTCTCTTGGTGTCTGCAGTTAGCTGAAGCTGTGCTGCTATTGAAGGTGTGTGTCTGATCAGGAATTATTTCTGTGCAAACTGAACAGTCATAGAATGGTGGACTCTAAGAATGACTTGGTTCCATTTTAGTTGACAATGTAGTGTTTAATGGCAACAGTTTTATATTCTGTGTACCAATGTTTCATTTGAAATAAAATGACACTTCATTTTACATGCACAGATCTATTTACAATAAGGCATTTTTAAAGAAATATTTGCCTATTATATATCTTATGTTGGTTACTCATAATTGCATTTCACCAACTCTACTGAATTCTTTAATTAAAACTAGGATAATTAAAGTAGAGTTTTAATGAGCAATAAATTCTGAAGTTATCAGTCCTGGAATATGTTAGTTGAGTTATACCTTTCTCTTTTGAACTCTTAAATTTGTGTCCATGTAATGTTCTAAAATTGCAACAGCCATAAGGAAGAAGCACATTAAGTGCTTATATTATGTACTATAAAATAATGCTTCCTTATTACTGCCTTATCTATGTATACACACTAAAATACTGGGTTAATTGTACTAACTGTAATTCCTGGAGGCAAAGAAATGGCTCAGAAACTTAACCACAGTTATTTCCCATACAAAGCAGTGAATATTTATCAGATGAGAAGATAAGAATTTCTTGAATTAATTAATAAATAAACAAGATAGCACATGACATCTGGAAATGTGGTGTTGGATAAAGTACACTGAAATGAAGGCTTCAGTCTCAACCCTGAAAATAGTGACTGTGACCTTGGGCAAGTCAGATAACTATCCTCAACAAAGCTGAGGTAATGGGATACCTCAGAAGAAGGTAGTAGTAGCTGCCCTCCTAAGTTCTTGGAGTTATGACTGCAAGTATTTATTCATTGAATAAAATTGTAGGTGAGAAATCATACTTTCACCTGTAAACATCATGTGGTGACATTATTATTTCCATGCCCATCTCTGCTGATTACACTCTAATTAGACACATGAATATACATTAATATTCAGAGTCACCTGCTTCTTATATCCTTCAGAACTGTTTTTAGTTAGATTTTACAAAATAAATTTTCAGTCTTTGCTTAGGGCTGCCTACATTTGCAGACTGTTAGGAATTTTGTCCCATTGACCCTTCCCTTCCCTTCTTCCACTGTGACAATGTTCTTGGGAAACTGAAGCCATTCCAATATTGGCTGGGTAATTAGGGAGGTATCACAACTGTGCATCTCATGTGCAGTTCATTACCTAGTCAAACATGAGTGACTTTTATCAGTTTCGTTGTTGGACTTTCAGTATCAGATACAGGTTATTTCATCATTTGTTCACTTACTCATTTAAGAAGTAGCTAATTATGCTCATGTAGTCTATGAAATTAACTCTTAAAACTCCAAATTCCCTAAAAGAAAAATGTGTTTTGATCCTGGCCAGGGACATGTTGTAACAGGAAGTTGGGAAGATTTTGCAGGACTATGTATTTGTATCCAGACCTAGGCAAGGCCCTTAAGCACAACTTCTGATAATGCTTCAGGATGCCTGTCACATCTAAGGAAGAGCTAAGAATCACTGGGATTCAGTCTGTACTGGCCCTTAAAAGAGTGTTCATCATGATGATCTGATCATGTCTCTTCTTATTCCAGGTTTTTGGGGAGAAATATTGGCCACTAAAATTTTATTCTCATACATAAAGAATGTGAGGAGAGGCTATTCTCTCATTCTTGGGAAAGAACCCCAAGAGAAGAGCTCAAGGTGATGTGTGTCTCATGGCAGGGCACTGGAATTCTGCATGGCCAGGTCTGCCATAAACTTATAGACAGGAAAACAGATATCATTTGGGCATGACCAGGGTCAAGTGTGTTAAGGAGATAAAGGTAGGCCACTAAAAGCTGAATGCAACAGCTGATGTATTTAGCTACTCATGTACAGGATGGGTGCCCACTGAGGTAGAGTCCTTGGAAGTGGATGAGGCACATTACTATCTCAGTGTGAATGGAAGTGTGTGGGATCTGAATAAGTATGGATAGAATACTGGGATAGAGTGAGAAAAGTGACCTTGAAACCCACTGGTCCTCCTCAATCTTTTTCTGATTTTAGAAAATCCTAACCTAGTATTTTGGGGATTCTACTTTTTCCATGTGAAGAGAGTATACAACAGTATTTTGACTGTCTAACATGAACAGATCTTATGTTTTAATTATTTTTTCCAGATTGCATTTTGATTCATTGTACACAAATGGAGTACATTTTTTGATTCTATGGTTGTGCACAATGTAGATTCATACGATTCATGTCATCATACATGTACATAGGGCAATGATGTCTATCTCATTCCACCATTTTTGTGACCCCTCGTCCCTCTCATTTCCCTCTACATAATCTAAAATTTCTCCATTCTTCTCTCACCCCATCTCCCCACCCCCATTTTATATCATCAACCACTTATAAGTAAAAAAAAAAAATTGCCTTTGATTTTTTTGGGATTGGTTTATTTCACTTAGCATAATATTCTCCAATTTCATCCATTTTCCTGCAAATACCATAATATTATTCTTTGTGACTGAATATTATTCCATTGTGTATATTTTTGTTTGGTGTTGTGCTGGCAAGGATGGGATGGGGTGGCAGTTTCTTAGGAGAATGGAAACTGGAAGCAGGGGTGGGAGACATGCAGCCCATTGAAATAAGGTGGAGTCAAACACTTTTCTTACTCATCTGCAGGACCACTGTCATTCTTCATGACACGCTATGAAGGAAAACCGACAAAGCCTTATCAAACAGATGTTGTGGATAACTGAATAGGGAAAGAAAATGACTAGGTGAACAACAGCCAAATTATATGTTAAAGGTTGATCTTGGGATGAACCTCAGCTCTTGAATGGAAACTTTCTGGTCATTTTTGTGAATGCTTGTGACATGGTTCTTCTCCACTTGCCATAAGTGTGGCAATGTGGCAGAAGGCACTTTGTGCCAGGCCTCTGGTGTTTTATGCCATTTGCAGCCAGGTTCCAGTGCAGACTGTTAATTTCTAGGAAGTTTTTTTTTTTTTTCTCCATTTGTGAAGTTCAGGGATCATGAGCTGGACTGCCCACTACATAGAACTTGTATATGGGTGCATCATTATCACATACGCACAAAAATGGGAGTCTTTTGTGAATTACCAAATTTCTTATCTGTGAAATCATGTCTCATAAGGGTTCATGTTTTGCTGTAATCAGAGTGACCAAAGCCTAGTTAGGTCTAATGGTTTGATTATTTGCTTAAAAGATGGTCCCTAGTATCCAGCCTTTATTCAGTGTGTAAGTCTCACCTCTGGACTAGGATCTGTAGATTTAAAGATCAATAAAATGGAATCACTGTTTAGGACTTGTTGTCTAGTGAGTGGGGGTATAGCTGCCTCACAGCAGTTTAACTCATGTACTTTTTAAAAATAATAGCTTTATCGAGGTTTGATCATCACACCATAAAATTGACTTGTGAAGTGTTCCTTTCCAGTTCTAGTTCATTAGCACATCCACAAATTTGTGCACATACACCACTGCCTAACAGAAATTTTCCTTTTCTCTGAATGAAAACCCTGTTCCCATTTGTAGTCATTCCCACTTACAACTATTTTCTAGCTCCAGACGCCAAGAGGCTTTTTCTCAATGATTTGTCCATTCTGAACATTTAATACAGAAGTGATATTCAGTGCATGACATTTAGACATCCATGGCCTTAAGTCAGCTCTCTTTTTCTTTCTTCTTGCCTTTTTCTGGTCATCATTATACTTCATTGTGTCATTTTATTGGTTCATTTTCTGGTCTGAGTTATTTGGTGTAAAGAAAAGGCACTCCTTCTTTCAGCAGGTTTTTGTCAGTTGACTCGTTTATGGCACATTCCACAGGGTTCTGTTCTCACTAAATTCACAGCCTGATAAATGTATAATGAGAAACATGAGCAAAACACAAGCATGAATGTAATCAAATGATCAGAGAAGCTCTGACCAAGGATAAAATATTTATACCAAAATTTGAAAGAGGACCCAGTAACACAAACAGATGGAGCTAAAAATTGGGTAAAACATTTGGAGTTAAGGTTGTCAGAAGTATGGTGAATTCCAAGACTTGAAAGGAAGCCAGAATAATGGCATTGCTATTATGAGGGTGTCCCAGGTGAGAGGAGCAGTGCCATGGATACCTGACTCTTTTTTGTGTGGAATAGGTTTGGAGTCTTCCAGGTGGAGTGCTATGATCTGATTTGGTTTAAGAAAACCTGGCTGCTCTTTGAATAATGAAATGCAAGTGTCAAATTGGAAGATACTACCTGGAAAGTTTCTGCATATGTCCTATCCATTGGTGCTGGCAGCCTTGGTTAAGACAGGGTAGAAGAAATGAACCAGAATTGACACATCAAAAAGCTATTTGAAAATGAGAATGGACAGGTATTAAAGATGGGTTGAGTATATAGTGGAGTCAGGGCCTAATTTGAGCTCTTTGGTATACATTTCTCTAAAGTTAAGAAATCTGGATTAAAATGGCTTTGAGACATTTATGAAAAATATAGACAGAAAGATTAACTGGACATTTACATACACACAGGTCTAGAGCTCACAGAAAACCAGGGACTGGATAATTAGATGTGGGATTCATCAGTGTGGAGGGAGTACTTGAAACCATGTTAGTGAACAAACCTTCTAGGGGGAGATTCTAGAGAGAATAGATGGAAGTCCCAATAATCTACATTCATAGAAGAACAGAGAGTGCAGCTGTGGTGAAGGTATTAGGGGAGCCTGGTGGCATGCAGTCATCAAGAAGAATACTTTTCAGCCAATTCCAGATTTGTTGAGGAATCTTGAGTCAATAGGAATTGAATTCAGTATAAAAGAAATGAATAAGAAACCAGCAGAGCAGAGGCAGAATTTGGGAGGCATGAGAAAGAAAAGTGAGAAGAAAGCAGGGGACTCAAGAGCCCGTCTTTATAGCATTCATTATCTTTGAGTAAAACCTGAAAATAACAGACTCCGCTCCACAACCTGGTCGATAAAATGTCCAGCTCCACCCTCAACAAAGTTGTAAATTAAAAATCTCCCTGAGGAAAAATGTGCTGTGGGCTGATTAGAACACTAAAAATAGATAAACACTAAAGCACTCATTCATGCTTTCTCCAGAATGCTTTTTCATGTTTTAATGCTTGGTTTTATTGCTTGCTGGTTGTACGCACTGTTTTACATTGGAAGGTTATAAGTGAGGGGGTATCCTTAGAATTTTCTTAGCTTTTGAGAGCATGAATCTTACTTTCTTCAGTCTAGACTTTCCCATTATTAGAAGAGAAAAATTATGATATCTGAGAGATAATTTATGTCCTCATGATATACACAATGTGTATATTTTGTAGTTGGGATCTATAACTTAATGCATGAACCAATTTTGAGAATGGCCTATGCTGTTATTTTGGCATTTAGAAAATAACCTTTGTGAAGGCTGTGTTCATGGTCTTTTTAACACCTATCCTTCAATCTGTGAAATCATTGAGAAACCATTATTACCCAATTTAGGGATCTAACTTATCATTTACCTGTGCTTTGTAGAATTTGGAATTCTCTTTGTAAATCTATTATGCAAGTACATTGAACAACTAAGTCACTCTCAATACATTTGTTAACTTTTTCTTAAATTTTAAATGGACAGATAAAGAGAAATCATAATCTTGTTTGAAACTGCTGTACATGGGTTAAACTTACTGAGTTAAATTTTAGTTAAATTTAAGAATTTTATCTGTATAAATGAATGTGAAACAATACTCATGTTAATTAAATTTGAAGAGATAGGAGGCTTTGGTAACCTGCCTTTGGCTTATCTTTGATCCTTTATTTTGGGTAGACTGTCTAGTTATTTAATGCTTGACCTTCATCTATTACACTCTTTATGATTTTGAATAAATTGTAAATGTCCTGAGTATAATTTAGTCATTTTTTGATGTTGTGAAGAAATAAGTAATTGTGGCTATCATGGAATTTTTGAATAGCATCTAGTGATTAAATTTTAAAAACTTCTATTTCTGAATTGTTCATGGAAAATGTCCCTGATTTAGTACAATTTTGTTATCTTACTATTCTTTCTTAACATCTTTACGAATATATAACTAGTAAATATTCAAAAGAGTCAATGACCAAAATGGTAGCTCAGAATGTGATCTTTGAAATCAGACTGCGTGGGTTTGAATCCTGTCTCTGACACATCATGGCATGTGTCCTTGGGCACAGGACTTAGCCTTTCAGGATGAAATCTTCTTCCATGCCCCTGAGGACATAAATCATACCTTTGTCCAGTAGCTCCATACTATATTTGCTACCTCCATTTTATCATATTGTTGCAGTACCTCATATTTTTTTTTTTTACCAAATAAGCTTCTTTTATTTAATAATGACCCCAAAGCATATGGATAGTGATGCAAATGAGGCACCAGGGCATAGAACATTAAGAATGGATAAACTCCAGTACACTGTGGCAACACGGAAGCTACCTAGGAAAACTTGCTGGGGGATAGTTGTAGTGTTCATGGTGTTAGACATCCATTGGGGGTCTTGGAACATATCCCTGGGAATAAGAGGGAGGGGCTTCTCTATTATTACTTTTTTGCATATTTCCAACAAAGGTAGGGACAGTGGTGGAATTATTGTCTGTTCAAGCAACTCTAAGAAAGCAAAATTTTATTTTGTATATTTGATTACCCTCATGCTATATGGAGGTGTAAAAAGTATTTTCTTAATCCTCTTCTGAACAAGAGTCCAAATTCTTAATAACAGTATGTAGAAAGGAAATGATGAATTAGTACTGAAATTCTGCGAGATGAGTTGTAGCTTATGCAGGTTTCAAAAATGTCTGAGCCAGGCATGGTGGCAACTGTAATCCCTGTGGCTCAGGTGGCTGAGGCCTCACAATTTCATAGAAAATTTCTGGTATGTTTCATGGTATGGAACTAGCAGTGAGAACCGTACCTTCTCCTTCCTTCCTTTCCTTGCTTTACACATTAACCTTGAAAGTGAAACCTATTCTTGTGGACAAGTCTCCTAGATACTGTTTGTCAATTTCAAGGTCCTATTTTAGCAGACAGAGAAAGTACTGGTGATCCAGATCATCATTCTTGTGCTCCTGAGAAAGGATGGTGGTGATGATGGTTGTGGAAGAAAGGGTCCCACCCTCACAGTCTGGGTGAGAGAAAAGGTACACAGCAGCAACAAGAAATGTTTTGCCCTCTGTGTCCTCCACATTTGTCTCATGCTAAAAGGTTAAATTTGTGTAATCTACCTATAAGTGTGTGTGACTGCACAGATGCACATGTATGCATTAGAAAACAACTACACTCTTTTGATTTCTCCTTGGACTTTCATAATTAGATGTGATAGTTTTAATTTGATAATTAAATAAATAATGTTGTTCCCATATTTTAAAACCCATTAAAGTATAAAATTATCTGATACTTGCTGTATCTCAAGTAAAATAATATTGATTTTTAGTGTATGATTTGTCATGAAAATAAATAATCAAACATCAGAGAAATGAAAATCCATGTTTTAATCACCAAGTGCAGTAGTTTCAGGAGGAGAATATAAAAGCCAAAACTTGTTTCATACATACCTTTACCCCTTTTAACATTTTTAACTAAAGAAAATATTTAAGAAATAGGATTTATGCTTGGGACCTATCTGCTTTGTCTCATGGTTTTGTTACTTTACTGTGAATCTCTTCTATTAGAAATTTCTGCTAGTATTGAAGGATTCATATACCACCAAAAAGGTTATATGGAGAAAAGAAAGATTGTTTAGACTATATGTCTAGAGGTTGTGTGTGTGAGTGTAGTGCAATTTCAGTCTAGTTTGTCCTAGATTGTCTCAGTTTTAACAGTGAATGTATTTTTAGTCCCTGGGCAAACCAATGTCATTAGCCACCTTGCCTGCTTACAGCTCCTGGGGGTACAAAACTTACCTAATTGTAATTGTGCCTTTTCTTTACTACTGCTAAATATTCTTAAAGGAAGTAGGGCAAGTAAAATAAAATCTAAGATTATCTAAATATCCTATAAATACTACGTGAGGCTGAAATATTTTGTGAACAGAACTCAAATTATTTTCAAAGCATTTCTCTTAGTAATGTATCATTGTCACTACTACAAGAATTTGCTGTTGATTTTATTTATGGAACAGTATTGAAATACAAATATTGCAGATTACTGAACATTAGTGAAGTAATGGAGTGTCAACATTGAGTGGATTATAGAAAGGCAGATCAAAGGAGCTTTGTGACCATGAAAATTCTCTGCCTTGACTCTGTCACAGCAGCCTTGTGATCAGGTGTCCAGTGTTGATTTTACAGACTGTTAGAACTTCAGGAAATTGTGTAAAGGGGACATAAGATCTGTGAATTATTATTACTTACAACTGTTTACAAATCTTCAGTTATTCAAGAGCTTAAAGAATAAGAATGTGAAGAGAAACATGACACCTTCTAACACTATTAGAAAACATTGTTCCCAAATATTAGATAGTTCCTAAAAGGGAACTCCTCTAGAAACTATTTGTAGTTGTTCTTGGGTCTGGCAATGTATTAAGAGCTTTATGACCATAAATGATCATTGTGACAGTAGAGTCACTGCTTATTTCCTGTTGATGCTGTGAACTCCAAGTTCAGCATATCACTATTTCAAAACTGCAGAAACTTCTGAGTACTACTTAGGGATGTAATGCAACTCCCTCAAGCCCTAAAGTTCAGTGAAGTAAACAGGAAGCCATAGTCAGTACAGTTTGATGATGCAGAACTTGGGCTCAGACAACAAACCAGGGTTCACATCTCAGCTCCACCTCCTCTTCTTTGTATGATCTTTGACAAATCAGTTATTGTTTTGGGCTTCATTGCTTACATGTAGTATGAGATCAGAGAAGTCAGTTTTTTCTCTATCATAGGGCTGTTATTAAGAACAAACAAGAATGATGGACAATGAGGGAACATAAGGTGTAAGTTGTGATGTTTTTGAGGGAGAGAGAAGATAGAGGTAAAAAATTTGTATTAAGAGTGAAGGAGGAAGCAATACATGTTGGCTGTTAGCATGAGAAAAGTGAGAAAGAGAATCCAGGGAGAAAGGGAGGTGAGAAAAAAAATATGTACAGATTTTTTAAAGTAAAAATATAGAAATACACAACAAAGCTGTCATAAAATATTCAGACATCCCCTTCCTCAATAAATCAATGCATAAAAAAAGAATAAATGAGACACTGAAAGCACTTCATTAGTGCTCTATAGATGTCAAATTTGCTTCTCTATTTACTGGAAGCACATATAATAGCGGTGAACAGGAATCAAGAGATACATTTCATTTTGTTTTTAGCAATTGATTTTTAGAAACCCCCTTAGCCTTCCATGACTTGATCTCCTTCTGCCAAATCTCAGTATGACAAGTCGACAGTCTTCCAGTTTCCAATTTCCTGGATAATGGGGTGAACATTTTAGAGGCAATAAAGGCACAGATGACATCACAGGCTAGAGTTTCCCAGGCCTCAATTTAAATTTTGCCTCTGCCTCAGTTCTGAGCCATGCATTGCTCACTACTGATTCATATCTTGTTCCCTCTGCTTTCCTACAAGAATGGGGTTTTGTTCTGAACAGCATGTGCAAATCACAATTACTACTACTATTCTTCTTATTTTGTTACTACAACTGCTACTCTACTCAAACTACTGCTCAAGAGGCAAATCTACCAGTGTCCACACCTCTGCCTATCTTGCGTTTCTCCAGATAAAATTTTATTGGAATACATTACAGATTTGTTTACATATTGGCTGAGATTATTTTCCAATTCTATGGGCAAAGTTGAGCAGTTGTGCAAGAGACCATGGAGCCTGCAAAACCTAGTCTTTGCTATCTGGTTTTTGAGTAACATGTTTGCTGACCCCTCATCTAAGAAAATTATAGCAGCTGTGTCCTTCAGTTTTCTGTTTCCCCTCCCACCTGTGATGATTATATGGCCTATGTTTTCCTTCTCCCTTTTCCTGCTGGATTGTATCCAGTTGATTATAGATGGTATTGGCATCAGATCTACCATTTTGCTGCCACAATTATTCTCTGCCCCCCCCCCCATTTTACAACCTAGATTGTTAGCCCAGAAACTTCCTGGTCAATCATTGGTCAGGTTGTTATTAGTCCACAAAATTCTACTACCTAAGAATAGCTCCTCCACCATTCTCTCTCTCTTACCCTTCTGTGCAGACACTCTGCCTATCTGTTTAATAAAATCTGTTGTGTGAATTCCCACATCAGGAATGGTTTCTGGGTGCTTTCATTTGTGCATGATTTGAATGGGCTCTTCTACTGTCACTTACGTGAGTGAAATCCCATCTCTTGCCTCAGACCCTATGATGTGGTCTCACCTTCCATTTGCCCTGATGCTTGGTTGAACATCCACCACCAGCTTCAGATTGGTGTTTCCCGTAGGTTGACTTAACACTCGTCTGCTGACCTGAGGGGTGACTGTTGGTTATCCAGTGCCCTAGAGGCAGTTGAGAGGTGGGGATTCCCCAAGACATGATTTTTACAATTACAACTGGCCTCCTTAATTGACCTTATCTGACAGGTGGATCCCTGGTGTTTATGGTAGAGATTCCCTCTCTGGGTTGAGGCTCCCCTTTAGTTTTTCTCTCAAAATTTCTGCCTTTAGGTCCTTTACCCCACTGCCTTTTGCCTGGCACACACTGATGGGGGTGACAACTCCCATCATATTCTGTCTTCTCATCTCCAGTCAACTATTCTGTGATGTTGGGATGATGTTGGTGCTGACTCAGCTATTTATCAGTCTCCACCATGGGATCTGGGTCCCCCATTCTGGCAGATTCACCCCTGGGTTGTTTATTAGAAAATCATAAACCTCTTCACCTGGTCTACAGCCACCAAAACTTATTTGCTTGTGTAATGATATTTGGACACAGTATTTTTCATGTAATCAATCAAAATGGTCACTTAATGGCATAAAAATTCTGAGTCTTTGCTCTTCCTTGAAACCTGAACACCTTCTTTTTGCTTCTTCTCCCATCATAATACTTCTTCCTTTTCCAACTTTGACCCAGCTAATGATCCACCCCCATACTGGTCTCCTGCAGCAGAGGCCCCTCTGGCCTCTGTTTCTCTGTCTCCTTTGCCCCTCTCTGCTTAGTCTTCTGCCCTGTCCACCCAGTCCTCCTGCCATGAGGTCTCAAGAACATATTCTATTTGCCCTGTGGGAGGTGGCTGGTGTGGAGGGAGTGATCAGAGTCCATATTCCTTTATCACTGTTGGATCTTTCCCAGATAGACAAGCAGCTAGGCTTCTTCACCTCCAACTCTGCAATCTTCATAAAAATTTCAGTATCTTACTTAGTCTTATGATGTTAGATTTAAAAGATGCCTTTTTCTGTATACCCTAGGCTCTCAATCATAATTTCTGTTTACCTTTAAGGAACCAGATAGTGGATCTTAATTTACCTAGAAAATATTGCCTCAAGGATTTGGAAATAGCTCTCACATGTTCAGCCAAACCCAAGCCAAGAACTTAACAAGGCTTAATAATCCCTAGGCAGCAATTTTCCTTGCAATGGAATGTACTAGCAGACTCAGTTAGGGACCATTCTTAGACTGAAGGGAAAAAATTGTCCATTTTAAGCTTCTGGGCTGAAACACAGAAAAATGATTTTAAGACTCTCTCTCTCCATTTCCCTCTCTCTCACTCTTTCTCCCTCTCCTCCCACTTCTGCCTGTCTTTATCTCCATCTCATAATATAATTAATGGCTGTTAATATTTTTTCTTCTAGGACTCTTGTTTTTCCTTAAATGGTATATTTTTGAGCTCATAATTTTGATTTCACATACCTAGATTAATGTTTTTATCAGTTCTATTTTTTAATCATCTCTAAAGTTTGTTTTATAAAACATCTATAATATTGCATGGAGATTCACCTACTAAAAACTACAAGATGTTTTCTTTTGTTATGTGTATACCATGTTGTCTAATATTGTCTTGTCTGTTTATATATGTGCATCAAAATATCATGTGCATGATATCAAAATTGACACAAATTACAAGCACTCATGAAAATAAAATTTAGAAAATCAATCCAGATAATCAAGTTGAATTCAACCATTAAGAAATAAAGTCATGATACTGGATCCAAGATGGCGGACAAGAGGGTGACTGCATCTCCAGTTGCTCCAGAACCCAGGATTCAAGAAGGGGAGGCATTGAGATACTCGGACTAAAATAAAACCATGGGGTGAATCTCCCACACCTGGTGAAGCTTGGCCTGGATGGCAGTCCTGGATTCGGGAGGCTTATTAGAGTAGGGCAGGGCAGCTAGAGTCTCCCCTAGGCAGCCCTGAGCACTCTGGTGGTGGGCTACTCCCACAGGGCCAGATTTTCCAGCTTCTCAGAGCAGGCCCCCCAGTGAGAGCCTTTCTGCAAACAACCAGCTCCAAGTCCCTGAGCCAGCATGCGGCGAGCTCCGGCCCATGCACAGTTTGCTTCATAGACCAGGACAGGGCAGCCAGGGACTTCCCCAAGCAGCCTGGCTCACTCCGGTGGGAAGTGCCTTTTTAGGCTAGCTTCTTGGAGCAGACCGCTAACTGAGAGCCTTTCTACACAGAGCCAGCCACAAGTCCCCAAGCCAGCAGAGACTGACGACCTACAAGCAGCCTCTGGGACCAGGGCAGGGCAGCCAGAGACCTTTCCAGGTGGCCCTGCCTGACTCTGGCTGCAGGCTTTTTCAAAGGGGTGATCCAAGATGGTGGGCTAGAGGGTGACTGAATCTCCAGTTGCTCCAGAACCCAGGATTCAAGAAGAGGAGGCATTGAGATACTCGGACTAAAATAGAACCACGGGGTGAGTCTCCCCCACCTGGTGAAGCTCAGCCCAGGTGGCAGGCCCGGATTCGGGTGGCTTACTAGAGTAGGGCAGGGCAGCTAGAGTCTCCCCCAGGCAGCCCTGAGCACTCCGGTGGTGGGCTCCTTTCACAGGGCCAGATACTCCAGCTTCTCAGAGCAGGCCCCCCAGTGAGAGCCTATCTGCACACAACCAGCTCCATGTCCCTGACCCAGTATGTGGCGAGCTCTGGCCCATGCACAGGTTGCTTCAGAGACCAGGACAGGGCAGCCAGGGACTTCCCCAAGCAGCCCGGCTCCCTCTGGCATGAAGTGCCTTTCCAGGATAGGTTCTTGGAGTAGACCGCACAGTGAGAGCCTTTCTACACAGAGCGAGCCACAAGTCCCCAAGCCAGAGTAGACCTCCAACCCAAAAGTAACCTCTGGGTCCAGGACAGGGCACCAGAGACCTCTCCAGGTGGCCCTGCCCCCCTCCAGCTGCAGACTTTTTTACCTTGGCAATCCAAGATGATGGAGTAAAGGGTGACTGCATCTCCAGTCGCTCCAGAAACCAGGATTCTATAGGGGAGGCATTGAGAGACTCAGACTAAAATCGAACCACGGGGTGAGTCTCCCACACCCGGTGAAGCTTGGACTGGGCGGCAGGCCTGGATATGGGCAGCTTATTAGAGTAGGGCAGGGCAGCTAGAGTCTTCTCCAGGCAGCCCTAGGTACTCCAGCTGTGAGCTCTTCCCACACAGCCAGCTTCTCGGAGCAGGCCCCCCAGTGAGAGCCTTTCCACACAGAGCCAGCTCCAAGCCCTGGAACCAGTAGTGGGTTAGGGACAGCTTTCTTTGGAAGTACTGCATTATCAAGTTATTCCAAGACTTCAGCTACTGAAGGCTGGGAGGTGATACACTGGAAATCTATGGGGACACTATAAGCAAATAGAGGAAATCTGCAATATCAGAGTCCCACTGATATCTGAAAAATATGAGAAAAGAGGGGAAGAAAATGTCCCAAACAAACCTAGATATTATATCAATAAAACTCAATGACAGCACAGCAGAAAAAATGTCAGAAAGGGAGTTCAGAATGTACATAATTAAAACAATCAGGGAAGCAAATGAGGAGATGAAAGAGCAAATGCAGGCATTGAAGGAGGAGATGAAACAGCAAATGCAGGCATTAAATGATCACACCAATCAACAGTTAAAAGAGCAAATATGGGAAGCAAGAGATCATTTCAATAGAGTTAGAGATACTGGAAAAAAAAAAACACAAACAGAAATCCTTGAAATGAAGGAAACAATAAACCAAGTTAAAAACTCCATAGAAAGGATAACCAATAGAATAGAACACCTGGAAGACAGAACCTCAGATATTGAAGACAAAATATTTGATCTTGAAAACAAAGTTGACCAAACAGAAAAGATGGTAAGAAATCATGAACAGAATCTTCAAGAATTATGGGATATCATGAAAAGACAAAATTTAAGAATTATTGGGATTGAGGAAGGCTTAGAGAAACAAACAAAAGGAATGAACAATCTATTCAATGAAATAATATCAGAAAATTTCCCAAATCTGAAGAATGAAATAGAAAACCAAGTACAAGAGGATTATAGAACTCCAAATATACAAACTTACAACAGACGCACAGGAAGTCACATTATTATGAAAATACCTAACATACAAAATAAAGACAGAATTTTAAAGGCCGCGAGAGAAAAGAATTAAATTACATTCAGGGGGAAATCAATAAGAATATCAGCAGATAATTCAATCCAGACCCTAAAAACTAGAAGGGCCTGGAACAACATTTACCAAGTCCTCAAAGAAAACGGATGCCAACCAAGAATCTTATACCCAGCAAAACTTACTTTCAGATTTGCAAAGAAATAAGATCATTCCATGATGAACAAAAGTTAAAAGAATTTACAAAAATAAAGCCTGCATTACAGAACATTCTCAGAAAAATACTCCATAAGAAAGAGATGAAAAATAATGATGCAAATCAGCAACGGAAAGAACTAGCCTAAAGGAATAACCGAATAAGAGAAACCACGTCATGTCAACAAACAAAAATGAGTCAAATAACTGGGAATACAAATAATATCACAATAATAACCCTGAATGTTAAAGGCCTGAACTCATCAATCAAAAGACATTGACTGGCAGATTGGATTAAAAAGAAAAATCCAACAATATGCTGCCTGCAAGAGATTCATCTCATAGAGATACCCATAAACTAAAGGTGAAACGATGGGAAAACAAATACCATGAACACGGACACAGCAAAAAATCTGGACTATCCATCCTCATTTCAGATAAGGTGGACTTCAAGCCAAAACTAGTCAGAAGGGATAAAGAAGGACATTACATACTGCAAGTGAAGCATAAATCAGCAAGACATAACAATCATAAATATCTATTACCCAAATATTGGCTCATCCATGTACATCAAACAAATCCTTCTCAATTCCAGAAATCAAATAGACCACAACACAATAATACTAGGCGATTTTAACACAACTCTCTCACCACTGGATAGATTGTCCCAACAAAAATTGAATTAAGAAACCATAGATCTCAATAACACAATCAACAATTTAGACTTTACCGACTTATATGGAATGTACCATCCAACAAAGAACGAATACACTTTCTTCTTAGCAGCACATGGATCCTTCTCTAAAGTAGACCATGTTTTATGCCACAAAGCTACTGTTAGCAAATACAAGAAGATAGAGATACTATCTTGTACTCTATCAGATCATAATGGATTGAAAGTAGAAATAAATGACAGAATAAAAAAGAATAAAAAACAGAAACTTCTCCAATACTTGGAGATTAAATAATACACTATTATATGATGAATGGATAACAGAAGACATCAGGAGGGAAATAAAAAATTCTCAGAAGTAAAAGAGAACAAAATCACGTCATATCAAAATCTCAGGGACACTATGAAAGCATTACTTAGAGGAAGATATATTTCATGGGGTTCATTGAACAAAAGAAGTAGAAATCAGAAATAAACGATTTAACACTACACCTCCAAGCCCTAGAAAAAGAATAGCAGATCAACACCGAAAGTAGTAGAAGATAGGAAATAGTTAAAATCAGAACCGAAATCAACGAAATTGAAACAAAAGAAAAGATTGGAAAAATTAAAAAAAATAAATAGTTGGTTCTTTGAAAAAATAAACAAAATTGATAAACCCTTAGCCAAACTAACAAAGAGAAAGAGGGAGAAAACTCAAATTACTAAAATTCGGAATGAACAAGGAAATATCACAACAGACACGAGTGAAATACAAAACATAATTAGAAGCTATTTTGAAAATATATACTCCAACAAAACAGAAAACCTCGAAGACATCAACAAGTTTCAAGAGACATATGAATTACCTAAACTGAATGAGGAGGACAAACACCACTTAAATAAATCAATTTCAAGCAATGAAATAGAAGAGGTCATCAAAAGCCTACCAACAAAGAACAGTCCAGGACCAGATAGGTTTTCAGCCGAGTTCTACAAAACCTTTAAAGAAGAGCTCATTCCTATACTTCTCAAAGTATTCCATAAAACAGAAGAAGAGGAAACCTTCCCAAACTCATTTTATGAAGCCAATATCACCCTGATACCTAAACCAGACAGAGACACATCGAGGAAAGAAAATTTCAGACCAATATCCTTAATGAACATCGAAGCAAAAATTCTCAACAAAATTTTAGCAAATCGCATCCATAAATATATTAAAAAGATAGTGCACCAAGATCAAGTGGGTTTTATCCCAGGGATGCAAGGTTGGTTCAACATCCGGAAATCAATAAATGTTATTCACCATATCAACAGACTAAAAGTTAAGAATCACATGATTATTTCAATAGATGCAGAAAAAGCATTCAATAAAATGCAGCATCCCTTCATGCTCAACACACTAGAAAAAATCGGGGTAGTGGGAACATTCCTTAATATTGTAAAGGTCATCTATGCTAAGCCCATGGCCAATATCTTTCTAAATGGTGAAAAACTGAAAGCATTCCCCCTAAAAACTGGAACAAGGCAGCGATGCCCTCTTTCAACACTTCAACATTGAAGTGAGACTCTAGAAAGAGCAATTAGACAAACCAAAGAAATTGAAGGGATACAAATTTGAAAAGAAGAACTCAAAGTATCCCTGTTCGCTGATGACATGACTATATATTTAGAGGACCTGGAAATTCCACCAGAAAGCTCTTAGAACTCATATGTAAATTCAGTAAAGTAGCAGGTTACAAGTTGAATGCTCATATTTCCAATGCATTTTTATACAAAAGTGATGAATCTTCAGAAAGAGAAATCAGGAAAATTACTCCATTCACAGTAGCATCAAAAAAAATGAAAAACTTGGGAATCAATCTCACAAAAGAGGTGAAAGACCTCTACAATGAGAACTACAGAACACTAAAGAAAGAAATTAAAGAAAACCTTAGAAGATGGAAAGATCTCCCATGTTCTTGGATAGGCAGAATTAATATTGTCAAAATGGCCATACTACCAAAAGTGCTATACAGATTCAATGCAATTCCAATTAAAATCTCAATGATGTACCTTACAGAAATAGAGCACACAATTATGAAATTCATCTGGAAGAATAAGAAACCCAGAACAGCTAAAGAAATCCTCAGTAGAAAGAGTGAAGCAGGGGGTATTGCAATACCAGATCTTCAACTGTATTACAAAGGAATAGTAACAAAGACGGCATGGAATTTGTACCACAATAGACAGGTAGATGAATGGTACACAATAGAGGACATGGACACAAACCCAAATAAATACAATTTTCTCATACTATACAAAGGTGCCAAACATATGCAATGGAGAAAAGATAGCCTCTTCAACATATGGTGCAGGGTCAACTGGAAAACCATATGCAACAGAATGAAATTAATCCCCTATCTCTCACCCTGCACAAACTCAAATCAAAATGGATCAAGGATTTCGGAATCAGACCAGACACCCTGCATCTTATAGAAGAAAAAAGTAGTCCAAACCTTCATCTTGTTGGCTTAGGATCAGATTTCCTTAACAGGACTCCCATAGCACAAGAAATAAAAGCAAGAATCAACAACTGGGAGAGATTCAAACTAAAAAGCTTTCTCTCAGCAAAGGAAACTTTCAGTAATGTGAAGAGACAGTCTACAGAGTTGGAGAATATCTTTGTCACTCATACTTCAGGTAGAGTGCTAATTTCCAGAATCTATTTAGAACACAAATATGTCTACACCAAGAACACAAATAATCCAATCAACAAATGGGCTAAGGAAATGAACAGACATTTCACAGGAGAAGATGTGCAGGCAATCAACATATATATGAAAAAATTTTCAACATCTCTAGTAATAAGAGAAATGCAAATCAAAACTACACTAAGATTTCATCTCACCCCAATTAGAATGGTGATTATCAAGAACACAAGCAACAATAGGTGTTGGCGAGGTTGTGGGGAAAAACGTACACTCATACATTGCTGGTGGGGTTGCAAATTAGTGCAGCCACTCTGGAAATCAGTATGGAGAGTCCTCAGAAAGCTTGGAATGGAACCACCATTTGACCCAGTTATCCCACTCCTTGGCCTATACCCAAAGAACTTAAAATCAGCATACTACGGAGATATAGCCACATCAATGTTCATAGCTGCTCAAATCACCATAGCCAGATTGTGGAACCAACCTAGATGCCCTTCAGTCGATGAATGGATAAAGAATCTCTGGCATATATATACAATGGAATATTACTCTGCCATGAAGAATGGTAAAATTATGGCATTTGCAGGCAAATTGATGAAATTGGAGAATATCATGCTAAGTGAGATAAGCCAATCTCAAAAAACTAAAGGATGAATGATCTCGCTGATAAGCGGATGAGGACATATAATGGGGTTAGGAGTGGTTAGCATTAGGTTTAGGGTTAGGGATAAGGAGGGTGGTAAAAATGGAGGAAGGAAGGACTGTATAGAGGGAAAAGAGGCGTGGGAGTGGTGGGGGGGAAGGGAAAATAATAACAGAATTAATAAATCACCATTGTCTTATGTAAATTTATGATTTTTAATAAAAAAAGAAATAAAGTCACATCTTTTACATGTAAAAAAAGAAAATTGATCCAAATGCCTTTAATTTGCATGATTTTAAAAAGGTTTAATTTAAATTAGGTAAACAAATGTTGGTAAAATGTCTTTAAAATTACTTAACTCACAAGTCTGTCTAGATAGTCAAACTAATAACATGTTGTGTCTATAAAATGTCTATCTAATCCATTTGTTTCTAGGATTTTTCTTCAAGATAAAAGAGATGGCAAATACTGTTAAATACACTTGTCTGATTTTTTTTTTTTTTTTTTTTTTTGCAATTAAATAAGTCTATTTGACCTACATGGGACTATTCCAATGAGTTTAGTAGAGACATCTGATTAATTTACACAGTTAAAATGCTAACTTAAATAACGTCTAGTACTCTTAACTCCTTAAATCCTGTGGGGGAACATGGTAAATAATAAGGGTTTATAGTTGCTTTGTGTGTTCACTAAAACAAGGTTACTAGGAGTTAAGTCCTAACAGGTACAATTCTGTATACAAAGGAGATCCAAAGGTTGAACTGTGTTTCAATTAGAGTACTATAAATAAAAAAAATATTTTATCTTATTAAAATGGAGTAGTTTATCTAAATTCAAAAATTTCATAATAGTTTTTTCAAATAGTGAACAAAAATGGATCAACAGATAGGAAAGAAAGTAAAAGGTTTTAAGTATGGAAATATGTTTAGTAGAAGAAAAAAGGTTTTCTGGGTAAAAAAGTCTGTGATGAAATATACGAGGGTCTAAGTCATTGCTAAAGAAGTCTGAGTGTATGTAAAGGGCAAATTTCCGCAAGTTTGCGTGTAATTAAGTTGGTTAGATGTATGTGAGACAATCAGTTAAAGCTATTTAGGGATTTTCCCTAAGATCAAATATTAATGGGTTAATATAAACCAGTGTTAAATGTATATGTTAAAATGACAAAGATTTCTTGAAAACACTAATTTACTTTTAACATTGTGTATGTTATGTTTTATTCCTTATTACAATTAGTTTTAAAACTTAGGATTTATTCAATTACAGTTAAACAATAATTGTTGGAGTATTGTACTATGTTACAGAGTCTAAATATTTCTTTAAAAGCTAAACTTGTTTAACATAACAATATCAAGGTAATTGTGGAATGGCCACTCTTCTTTGAGTATTAAATTTGTTCATATCTTCCAGGTATACATATCTTTAAAGCAGAAAATTTATTAAGCTGCTCTCTTCCAATCTAAACTTGTCTGTAGTTGTAATTTTAAACTTATAATAATCATAAATTTTATTGGGAACTTATTTATATCACTTAATGTTCTATAACAGGACCTGTTATCAATAGGGTATATAGAAAAATTATGTTTTTTTTATACTGAGATAAAAATAATTTAAATATTAATGTATTTCTAAGAGTTAGTGAGCACCTGATTTATGTAAAGGTTAATATTGTGAAACATGAAAACATAAAAAAACATTTTGCCACACAAAAGGAAAGCTAAAAGCTCTTCTTGATTTATGTTGTATATATAATGTCATATTATGTTAATTAACATTTATATAGATTCTGGAAACAACATATGTATACTTTGTAAAATGATGTTTAAAAAGGAGGCAAAGATCAGCTTCAGACCTAGAAAACTTTACCTAAGATTTGTGAAGAGCCCCACCTTACCTAAGATAAGGTTGTGCATCCCACCTTACTATATATCAGAGTGGCTACAAAATAAGCCAAATTTCAGCTCATTTAAAGTTATATTCAAAAGATTGGTATTTATTGTAGAATTACTGTGATCTCAAATAGGAAATATAATACATAACTCACCCAAAGTTTAAGCTACCTATTACACAAACTAAATATGTTTTTACTCTTTTTAATTCCATTTTGTATTTTCCTCATAAACTCTCTAATTGTTACCTGTTTAATGTTTTCAAGAAATACTACTTCAAGGTCAAACAACCTAAATTAGAGATAATAAGCCATCACCTAGTGGACAGTTAAAATAGACCCCAATTAAGTAAAATGGGGAAAACGGCTGTAAAATCATAAACATTAAAGTCCAGTACTCTTACTTTAGGACTGGTGAGACTGGCTTGCTCAGTATTTAAGTTCAAACTTAGAGATTGACATTAAAATATAGGTGCCAAGAAAACCAATATTTGACACTTGCACTCTGAGTCAGCCTGAATCCAGAGAAGGGGAGAACTTCTTTAAGGAGCTTTGTAACTCTAGGCCACATGACCTCCCAATCAGGGAGATTAATGAGACCACTAGAGAATGAAGTCAATCAGTTCACCTGCTATAAAGAGGAGGGTCAATAAAAAAGAGAGACTAACCTGATGCTTCCAAAGAAAGCCACCTCATCAAGGAGATCCTGCCTAGCAAATGGCACAGAAGGAGGTAATAAGCTGCTCTCAAGTTTTCCATGAGTGTCCCCTGTGGGGACTCAGCTGACTCTTAACAGCAGATAGGTACAAGGTCTGTTTGACCAGCTTGATCTTGAACACCTAGCAAAACAGTTAAAACCAAAACTTAACCATTCCTGGGCATTTAAAAGAAGAAACAATAGTCAAATGTAATTTAAGATGTACACTTCTTGTAACCCAAAGAGTAAATAAGACTGGAGAGTACAAAAGAGATTCTTAATCAGGCAGGGGTGCCTGATAACTATCAAGAGAAACTGCCAGAGTCAGACATTTTTGGTCATTTTAAGGCCTACAGATCTTTCTAAATAGGACCATGCCTGCTAAATTGCCTACAGAAGTTTCTACAAGATCAGACACACATGTCAATCAACTGCTTCTCCTTCAAGACTAAGACTACCAGCCCCCAACACCCAAAGGCAATACCTGTGATTCACTGTTGACAAACTTGACTACAAAAACTCTGCTCCTGCCTAAAGCCCTCCCTAATTTCCTTTATACAGAAATGAGACTCTTCACCCCTCACAAGCAAGAAGAAGTTACAGAAGAAAGACATTTGTCCCACCACTGGTATCTATTAAAACAAAAAGGGATGAAGATCTGCCATTTTGCTGGCACCATTTTACATCCTAGATTGTTAACCTGAGAATTTCCTAGTCAGTCATTGGTTCAGATTGTTAGCTCTCAAACTTTCTCATTAGTCATTAGGTTGTTATTAGCCCATGAATTTTCACTACCGAAGAATAGTTCTCTGCCATTCTCTCTCTCACCCTTGTGGTCAGTCCCTCTGCCTGTCCACTTAATAAAATTTCTTGGGTGAGTTCCCACATCAGGAGTGGCTTCTGGTTACTTTCAAGTGGAATGATTATAGATGTGTTAGACCTTATGATATACACAAAAAACTGAATGAATCACAAAAGAATTACACTATTTTTTAAATCAGTAAATGTTCCATAGTATATTTCTTTTGTAAAGCATTATTGAAATGATAAATTCATAAAAATAGAAAAATTTTAATGGTGGCCATGAGTAGTGGGGAGGGCAGCTGGAGAAAATAGATGTGGCTCAGAGGTCAGCAAGAAGGGTATTTGTGATGGAAATGGTCTACACCTGAGCTATATCATCTTTAATGTCACAGTGTGAACCATGGGGGGGGGTTCTATATAAAGTTAGCAGAGGATGTCTCTCTTTTTCTTATCACACTTGTTTAAGAATAAAATTACCCTAATTGAATAAATAAAACTTTAACTTATTGAACCATACTGAACTGACATGCAAGTGATTATCATTCTAAAATTATCCAAATTTTTCTTAGAAGTCTGGTAAACAAGTATACAAAATGAAAAGGTGTAAACAATAATCACAAGAAGTACTTTCTAGATAGTTCATAAAAATGTCTTCCAGGAACAAAACTGGTTATACATACACTTTGTTCTCATAAATACTCTTTTTCTCAAATTAATTATACATTTCAATACTATATCGCAGTGCACAATGTTCACATGAAAAATACATGCACATTTGTTTTCTATAAATTTATGAAGTTGAAATCATATGTTCCTTTAGAAGTTCAGGTGGAAAACAATAAAATAATCTTGAAAATATTTAACCCTTAATATTTTAATGAAGCTTGTACTGATACAGGATAATATAAACAAGTGTTTCTTTAATTGCGGTGAATCCAAGAATAACTACAAATTATTCAATCCACAGATTCCATTTTACAAAATCATTCAATTTGTTTCTCACAGACTAAATCATTAAGAAAAAAAATCACAGTATCAGTAATGGAAGAGTTAACTAGAAGTAGAGCAATTTGTTTTCATGCAGTAAAACATGAAAGGAGACATTTATGAAAGGCTGAGGGAGAAAAATGACTCTAAAACATAAGGTAAACATTAATTGAAAAGTTATGTTGTCAAGCTATATGAACATAATTGAGTTCAGACCTTTAAAATGTTAGCCAACAGAAATCACTGAGTCACCTAAATCACCTTCACCTGACACAGAATAAAGCCAATGCTGGTAACTTCAATCAAACCCAGAGTAAGCAGTTTCTTAGTGTGGCAGTATTTCAGGATACAGGTAATGAATATACTGCAGTTAATTTTTCTAAATCAACTAGCAGCAAAACACGTTCACTCATGCATTTTTAAGACACCATCAAAGAGAAGTATTAATATTTTTTAAAGAGCAAACTTCTGTGAAAGAAGATGCTACCTAGCAGGCTTGGTAAAGTTTAGGTGGGAAATTCAGATTTAGGTTGGAAAGCTCCTGTACAAGAGACTGCATCTCCATTTTCAAAAGGTCATTTGAAATCAGCAGATCCTTCTTCCAGATTTCAACACTCACCTGTTTTCTAAATAGAAGTGAACAGAGGGAGAAACTGTGGACTGGCAAAACTTATGATGCTGAATATTTTGCTCCAGGTATTACACAACATCCACTTGGGATTGGGAACCAGGCCTTGGGGGACAAGGATGACAGGACCCAGTGGAGAGGATAGAAAGGGTGAGTCACTGTGACTGGCCATTGACATTTGAAGTTCATCAAATGTCAGTCATCCTTAGATAACAAGTCTGCGGTGCAGAAACTCAGACACTAATCAACTCACCATTAATCAGAGTAATGGGACAGGTCTCTGGCATTCTTAGAGGGAGCAGAGGGCAGGGTCGCAGCTATAAAGGTTTTTCATGTCTTTGATTAAGGAATAAAATAACAGCAACACGGTGCACACTCACTAGGTCAGTTTCCCTCTCATGGATGTCTCATGGATTAAAGGCATACAGAAGCCTCCAGACTTAGCGATGCTCCATCCTGACCCAGTGACTCTGAGGAAAATGTGGTGACCCAGAAGCTCGTGCTCGTCAAGTTTGCAATGTTGTGCCCAGAAGCACACCCTGGATGGAGATTCCACCTGGCCTACACCCACCCTATGCCGTTCGGGTGGTGCCACACCATGTGACCCCCAGCCCCATCCACCACACCTGTCCCACAAACAGGTCCATGCCCCTTGGTGGCACCAGTGTCAAGCACACACCAACTTTCCGAAGGCTCCCAGAACAATGGCAGTTGAAGTACCAGCAGTGCCCAACATCTGCCACTGCCAGGGCTGGATTTTACTGCACACCCCCTCATACCAGTGTCCCAGGTGTTGGTGCCAGGTCTTGGCCAAGAGGGTCCCTGATGACTTATCAGTCCACTAGTTCTTGGTGTGCTCTGCCACATCAAATCATGAGGTCCCTGTGCCCTGGTACTGGAGTGAGCAGGGATGCAGTTGCTGCCCTGCAGGAAGTTAAGTTGCCTGGCTACTCCTGGTGGCCACCAATGCCCCATCCCCACCCTTACCAGGGCTGAGAAGAAAGAACGCTGGATCACTGTCACCTCTCCCTGGGCAGCAACCACCTTTCCCCATTTGGTGTCCCTTCACACGTGTCATCTGTGGGGAAGGAGATGGACCAGAGAGGTGACTCCCACCTGAACACATCCCCTCCCACCCTCCTGCAATTTTGTGCTGATCTAGCAGCTTCTGATGTAGGCTTGGACTCTAGGGACTTGGAGTGGACATTGCAGACAGCTGCATCTTAGTACTCATTCAGGGAGGGGCTTGCAGGCCTGGCTTGTCTGGGACAGGGCATCCAGGTTCTGTGGGCCAGGTAGGACCCATGAAGGTAAGGGAGGGGGAGGGAATAATGTGGGTCTTGGACCTGGGGCATGCAGGTTTGCCCCTGCATGTACCCAGGGAATTGCCCTGTACTCACCCACAGTCTCTGTGCTTGGTAGTGACTCGTCAAGTTGTAACTCTTAATGAGAAGTTAATGCAAATGGATTTTTCATTCCTAGCAAAAAGAGGCACCATGGGGCCGAACCCCACCTGTGGAGAGTGGTGACAGAGGATGGGAGAGCAGTGACTGAGATTGGGGGTCTCTGATAACCTCATAGCTGTGGCATACCCAGAGCCTGGGAATGTTTCTGTGCAAGGGCACAGGATGTTTAGCTGCTATGGCAATGCCTTGTATGAGCAGGCTGTGTGCAAGAGTTCTATTAGCTCTGCCCTTGATCTCAGGCACACAGCTCCAGAAAAGGAAGGAATTCTTATGCTAGGCAACGACAATATTTCACCAGCTCTGCTTCCTAGGTTCCTGCCTGCCTTATTGTAACAGTTAGCAATGGACTTTCTTGAGAGCTACACAAAGCTCCTACCATTGTACTTTCCAACTGTGGATTGCAACTATAGAAAAACTACATAGCATGTCCTAATTTCTATAACTTTCCTGAATATAAAGAATTGCATAATCTTTAACCTGATAATCAGATATGTATATAAATCAAGATTGCTGGCATAACTCTTTAGATCTGCATCTCCATCAGAGAGCAGAGCTCCATATGATACTAGGTTAATCTTCAAGGGCTGTGTCTATGGAGCTTTATTTTCCAATCCCCCCCCCTTGCCACACCAGAGAGTTTGGTTGTATCCACCCAAGTTCCCAGAAGTGGACATCACTTTGATAAACTTTGTTACAATTACAAAAAAACTGGTCATCCTCAATAGGACTGCAAGATTAAAAAAGGGAGGGGGGGCTGCAAAAACTGCCCAATCAGAAATGTCCAAGCTGTCATAAAGGATTTTATTGAGCTAGTCAATGCAGATCTAAAACAGACATGTCAGGAAACTCAGTTATGAGTCACCTCTGGGCCCAAGGTCAAAGGAGGAGGAACTCTTCTTATCTGCAGATGCAGATGTCTCCTTCACAAATGTTTCCAGTTCAAACAGAAGCTCCTTCCACAAATACTTTCATGCTACTAGAGGAATTAGATTTGATTACTACTGAGGATGCTCAATATCTTCCTGGGGAAGTTTATAAAATTCTTATCCAAACTAAAGGACCTCTACCAAAAGGTAACTTTGGTTTAATTTTTGTCCCAATATCACAGTGATAATGAAGGAAAATCTATAATTCCTGAAGTGAATGATACTTACACTGGTGTAATATACATTCAAGTTTGTTCTCATATGCCTCCCCAAGTATCCTCCATAGCTCTATTAATTGTCATTCCATATATTACAGCCCAAAAACCCCTAGATGAAAGAGGAAATACAGACTTTGGTTCCAGTATTATAGGAGTATATTTACCTAATACTGAAAATAGATGAAAATAAACCCTTTGTTTAAATAAGCAGTCAGTCACAGGGTTATTGGACACCAGTGCTGACACCAGTTATACCTGTCTCAATATGGCCTTGTGCATGGCCCTTTTATAGGGTCATCTCTTGGGGCATCAGAGGAAATAATAAACAGGTGTCTAAAAGGTCTCTATGGTTGCAATGCTTCACTCATTCCAACCCACAAGTTATTACTCACATTCAACCATACATTATGACTATTCACTTTCCTATAAGAGGCAAAGACATCTTACACAAGTTACAAATGCCTATGGGGTCACCTTTTTATAGTTGTCTCTGTGGAATTGACCACGTTGCATGAAAGTGAAAGGTCACCACTATCTGGGTAGAACAATGGTCATTGTCTAAGGAGAAGGTGGCAGCTGCAGAGGCTATCATTCAAGATCACTTAAAATTTGGACTTATTGAACCTTCTACCAGTCCATGGAATACACCCATTTTTATCATAAAGAAGAAATCAGGGAAATGATTATTACAAGATTTAAGAGAAATTAATAAATGTATGCAACATATGGGTCCACTTCAATGTGTATTGATTGCCTAATCCTAATTTAATTCCTCAAGATTTTTCTTTATGTTTCATAGATTTAAAAGACTTTTTTTGTAACTATTCCTTTCTTTCCTGATGATTCAGAAAATTTGCCTTCACATTTCCAGTTTTAAATCATCATAATCTGCTGATAAAATTCAATGGTAAGTTCTTCCTCAAGGTATGTTCAGTAGACCCACATTATATCAACATTTTTTGAATGAGTCTTCAGTGTTTCTGACAATTATTTCCACATATTATTATCATTACATGGATGATATATTGATTGCTGGGCCAATACTTACAGAACATACTTTAACTCAATTGCAACACATTCTATTACAATCTGGCCTCTATGTGGCCACAGAAAAAATTCAGTGACAACTCCCTCTTAACTAATTAGAACATAAAATACTTCAATTTTATTCCATTCTTCATGTACCAAAATGACACTTTCTTCCAAATTCTCCTTAGTTCATTTACAGCATCTTTTAAGATATTTTAATTGAACTTCACAAATATTTCTTTAACTACTGATTATGTTGTCACCTTTTATTCAGCTGTTGAGAAAACAATGTAATCCCACCATTTTTTTGCAGTTAACTCTTTCACTCACTGCAGTTCTTCAGCATATTAATGAGAAGTTATTTACAGTTTTTATAGATAGACTCCCAACACTCAGTGTTCTTTTATCTCTAATAATCTTTACAGGAAAGCCTTATGCCTTTATTGCAGCTGTTGCCATTTATAATGAAATATTGTATGTAATAGTGTGGTCATATTCTCCTCACTTTTCAGGAAACAAATGTTCTCCTTTATGCTTTATGTTCAATTTATCTCAGTTAGTTGCCATTATATTTTGTATCTTACAGGAACAGATATTCATGTACTTTATCTTACTTATAGAAAAACTTTACATTTACAGTATTTACAATTTTCTTCATATTCTCAATCTATCTTAACTAAATTTTTAGCTCCCAATGCTTTCCATGCACCTCAGGATGAGTGCCTTTCCTTGTGTCAAGTCTCTCAAGCTCCTTCTATAATCTCCATTTCATTTTCCAGTGGGATTACTGCCTATAATGATGGAGGAAAACAACAGGGCTTACTATCTATATTCACTGATAAAAAAATGGACTGATTATTACACATTGCCTCAAGCTTCTCCTCAGAGAGCAGAATTGGCTGCAATTAGTTTGGCTATTCATATGTTTCCCACAACATTAAACATCATTAAATATTCTCAGTATATAGCCAAACTGATACCCCATAGTTCCTCTGCAATTTGGTGACCTCATTTGGATTCTAATTTGTTATCCCTGCTTATTACTCTTCAATCTCTTTTACAAGATTATACATCTCCAGTATTTCTTCCTCATATATGTAGCCACACTAAGATTTCTGGACAACTCACTGAAGAAAATGCTCATGCTGATGCTGATATAAAATCACTTTATCCTCTTTCCAAATGCCATGGTGTCACACAATTTTTTTTTGTCAAAATGTTTGTTATTTAATGAAAACCTCTTCTATTTTCTCTCAACATGCCCATTTTGTCATTAATAATTGCTCTCATTTCAAACCCTTTTGTTTTTCCACTTGGGAAAATGTAAACCCTCGAGGCTTACATTATAATGCCCTTGGCAGAAAAATGTAGCTCATTTTCCTCCTTTTCACACATATTTATTTTTACATGTTACCACAGATACATTCCCAGGTCTTATATTGGCAGTACACATTGTTCAGAGAAGGTCTCAGTCTGTATCTCTCATGTGATCCTTTGCACTGCCACCATGGGCAAACTTCATCATTTAAAAACTGAGAATGCCCCTACTTATACTTCTAGTTCCTTTACTAAGTTTTGTAATCAATGGAATATAATTCTAACCCATGGAATTCCTCACAATCATACTTTATTTGAAAGTACACGTCACACACTTTAAACATGTCTTTAAAAAGAAAACAAAAAAGGGAACATAGCCTTGCTCATGTTAATAATGCTCTCAATATTACCTTGTTCACAACAAATGCTCTTAATGTACAGTTTGAAGATAATGCCCATCCTTGGTCCTCTGTCTTGGACAGGCACCTTTCCTCTAAGGAACACTTACCAAAGATTTAGGTAAAATACCAAGTTCCACCAGATCCAATATGGCAGGACCCTGCACCTTTAAATGAATGTAGAAGGGGATATGCTGCTGTTATTACTCCTACAGATCCTGTCTGGATTCTTGCCAGATGTGTGAAATTCATCAATCATCATGAATTGGCATCAAGGACTTCTCAATCTGATTCCTAAATTCTATTTGACCCTGGATGAAGAGGACGCTAATTCAAAGAAGGAACATCCAATAAAAACAAGAGGCCCAAGAAACCCTCAGTCTTCTATTTATCTAGTGACTTGGGGGGATATAAAGATTTTAACATCTGCTGAACAACTGCTAGCCTAGATGGATTAAGATTACACCCTGGAAAATTTGATTACAGTTCTGTTTGGCAAACTTACCCAGAATTCCACAATTATGCTGACTATTATTGGGTTATTTCTGTGTTATTGTATCCTTGTTGGTAGTGCCCAAGTACTTAGCAAAAATTGTTAATTCTTTTGAAATTTGTATCATCAATCTCTTCTTGATAATATGGCAGTTATTGATTATTTTCTGATGTTACATCATAAGGGATGCCAGAATTTAATATTATGTGTTGTTTCCATTTAACTAATAGTAGTAACCTCATTTAAAGGGAATTGGGTCATCTTAAGGACTTTGTAATGAAGGTGCAAAGAGAGGATGGATGATGGGAGTTTTTTAGATTGGTTAACCTCATGTCTACCGAATTTTATATAGACCAAAGAGCTTTTCATTGGAGAATGTTTATTGATATTTGCCTTATTATACTGTGCTTGTTTTTGCCAATGTTTGCCTTGCTTTCTCTCTCCATCTTCCTTGAACAGAAGACAAGTCATTTCTATTCTAAAGGCCATACAAAACAAAAAAGGGAGTTGTAGGGATTTCAGATCAGTCAATGAACAGAGGAGCAAAAGTCCTTTCCATTGAGCAAATGCCTAAGGACATAATAGGCGCTCCATTTCAATGACTTAGAAATGCTCTGCAACTCCTCAGTCCTTGATGCCTGGATACATTTTCTTACTATAATAACCTTTGGTCCTAGTGGACTCTGAGAAGGAAGCAAGTTATGTAATCTGGACATGAACAAAGATAACTGTAATATGTAACCTAGTGCAAATTGATATGACCCTGAAATAGATAATAAACTGGACTGGCTTTCCCACAAGAGCCAGTTCTTGCTCATTGACATCCTGTGTGCTTGTCTCTTTTTTAGCTCTCCCCTTAACCCATATAGCTGGACCCCAATTAACCTTTACACACCACTCTTCACATATCTAAGCAGGAAAAGAAAATTGGAAAACTGAGGCCTGATGACAACAGTCAAGTGGAGCAGATGGATTAAGAACTACATCTGGCCCTAGTCTCACCTTTGCCCCCTTCTCTCACTTTGATAGAAAGGAGATGAGATTTAAATGCAGCACAAAGAAGCCTTGTTCTTTGAGATCATATTGAGGGTCCCTAAGAGGCACTCACTAACAGAGCCCATAGTGCCCTTTCCAAGACCCTGGTGTCCTGAGAACATATGAATGTGACTGGACATGTGGAGAGGCTATTTTTATATTTTGTTGTCAGCCACATTGGTTTATTCAATCTAGCAAGATTATATGAAAACTTAGGGGGGGAATAAGCAATACCTACTAAGGATTGAGCACTCACTGTGGCCCAATCTTTCACAGTAGCACCACCTTACCCATGATGACAGATGAATGTCATTGATACAGATGGAAACACTGAGACTAACAGAGCAGCCAAAGTATCTTTCCCAAAGTCAGGAGCTCAAATCCAATATTCTCCACCACTAACCATCCCTGCTTTTCTCAGAGATGGGGTATGGAGAGATGTACCAGGGGGAAGATTGGGACTTGGAGGAATTGGTTCTATTCTTTCAAATTGCAAAATTTGTGCAAATTACTGGAAGTTAGCAGTAAGTTTTGAGGCAACTGGTTTGGAAATTGGAAAACCACATCAGTATATGATAAGTTATAAGAGATCAAATACATCACTGCCACTAGAGAGAATGTCCAGACACCACACTGGGAAAATTTTATTCCACTATCATCCTGAGGAAGAAAACTTCTATTATTGTCTCCATTCTTTATTCAAAGAAACAAAGTCAGGAAATTTTAAAATATGTAAACCAACTGTATTGAAACCAGAACAAGAATCCAGATCTCCAGTGTTCTGTTCTAAGATATTTCTCCCACCTGGCTATGTTGCCTTTCACAAAACCCATCAGATTACTCTCCTGCGGGATGTTTATACTACATCTGTTATCAAAAATAAAGAAAAGAAAAGAAAAAAAGAAAATTTGAGAGAAACCCCTTTAAAATGCTGGGAAGAGGAGCTAGCCAGGGCTGGAATTTTTATACCCAAAAGAATAATCTTTCATCTTAATTTTATTCTGCTGATTATTGCTTCAAAAAGTGAACATTTTATGTAAAATGTAAAAATGTATATATATATATATATATAGTCCAAGATTATAAGAAAAAGTATGGGGTCTTTCTGCCACTTTGAAAACTGTATTATATTGAGTTTAGTAATATGTAAGTAATTCTCTAGCTTTTAAAAATTTGTACTTATTGTGATTTTACTCATTCTATATGTTCAATTCTGTTTTTTAAAAAGTGATTATTCTGGCCTTCAGGACTCCTGACCCAATAGTGACCAGCCCTCTGAACCCTGCACCAAATAGAACAAAAGTAGACCCAAATCTCCATGATGTTGGTTTAGGACCAGACTTCCTACAAGACTCCAAGAGAGCAAGAAATAAAATCAAGTATCAATAAGTGGAATGGATTCAACCTATAAAGCCCTTTCTCAGCAAAAACAAGAATGTGAAAAGAGACCCCATGGAATGGGAGAAAATCTTTTCCACAGGCACTTCAGATAGAACATTAGTCTCCAAAATTTATGAAGAACTTAAAAAAAATTACAACAAAAAACACAAAGAACTCAATTAAAAATGGTCTAAGGAACTAGACAGATCCTTCACAGAAGAAGATAAACAGATGATTAACAAATATATGAAAAATTGTTCATCATCTCTAGTAATTAGAGAAATGCAAAGATTTTTTCTCACTCCAATTAGAATGGCTATTGTCAAGAGCATAAGCAGTATGTGTTGGTGTGCATGTGGGAAAAAATGCACTCTCCTAAATTGCTGTTGGATTTGCAAACTGGTGCAGTCACGTTGGAAAGCAATATGGAGATTACTCAGAAAACTTGGAATGGGCCCACTTTTTGACCCAGCTATCCCAATCCTCAGTTTATGCCCAAAAGACTTAAGATCAGCATAGTACGGTGGCACAGCGAAAGCAATGTTTACAGCTGCTCCATTCACAATAGCTAGATTGTGGAACCAACCTAGATGTCCTTCAATAGATTAATAAATAAACAAACTGTGATATATATATATATATATATATATATATATATATATATATATACACACACACACACACACAGTGGAATATTACTTAGTTATAATGGAGAATAAAATTATGGCATTTGCAGTTATAGGGATGGAATTGGAGAATATTATTCTAAGTAAAATAAACCAATCCCCTCCAAAAAAGAGTGAATATTTGGGGGGGGGGTAGGAGAAGAATGGAGAAACATTAGATTGTGTAGAGGAAAATGGGAAGGTAGTGAGTGGGGGAAAGAAAGGGTGAACTGAGAGAGACATCATTACCCTACATACATATATGATTACACAAATGGTGTGGATCTACATTGTGTACTACCATAGAAAGGAAAAGTTGTACCCCACTTGTGTACAATGAATAAAAATGCAGTCTGTAGAAATAAAAATTGAAACAAAACAAAAAAGTGAACATTGTAAACTTGTACATTTACCTTTAAAATTCTGGGCCATATGCCAGGCAGTTTGGTGCCTGCCTATAATCCCAGAGACTTGGGACTGAGACTGAAGGAAAGAAAGTTCAAGACCAGACTCAGCAAGTAAATGAGTCCCTATGAAACCAACTTAGATACTATCTCAAAATTACAATAAAAGGGGCTGGAGATGTAGCTCTGGGGTTGATTACCCATCAGTTCCATCCTCAGTATCAAAAAATCAGAGGAATTTATTCTAAAAGAACATGAGGTAGAGGGCTGTTACTCCATGAACACTGATGCATTTTTCTTTTACAAATGAGCTGTGGTTGTCTCCTACTTTACAGAATTAGAAGTTGAGAAAAATAATCTTAATTAGGAGAGAGTTTGCAAATAAATGATAACATGTAATTAGAATAATCACTGATCTCACTAATATTTTTCCACATGTTACAATGTAGAGCCCAGGTATTCTTGTAGTCCATAAACAATCCAACTCATCTGGAAGCAGAACTAAATGCACATTCTCAGGCTTGACCTGGACATACCAAATCCAGTCTGTACATTAACAAGATCTCCAAGTGATTCCTATGTAAGTTAAAATTTGACAGCCTCTAAATAATCCCTTCATAAGCATGATAAACATCACTCTTCTGTGTCATTTCTTCCTCTCTGTCTTCATTCCTCTTATGGCTCATGAGATAAAAAGAATTTTTTTCTAAATAATAGATTTATAAATTTATTTTTAAGAGAAAATCTGCAGCTTTCTAAAACATTAATAGAACCACCTTTTTGTAAATTGATACATCATGTTCCATCATTCCAGATATGGAACACCTATAAAAATTTGAATTGGTCAACAAACATACCACTTGTGGCAACATTCAGAGAATATGTGATTCCAATGGACACAGAATTATTACTTAGGACTCAGTGGGCTAAAAAACAAAATCATCTTTATGAAACTATAGGGAAAGGCATGGAAAATATTAACATTAATATAAGTAGCTTTTGGAGGGTGGTAAGAATGGAGGAAGGAAGGACTATATAGAGGGAAAAGAGGGGTGGGAGGGGTGGGGGGAAGGGGAAAATAACAGAATGAATCAAACAACATTGCCCTATGTAAATTTATGATTTTTAATAAAAAAATGGAAAAAGATATAAGTAGCTTTCCTTCAATAAGAAGAATAGATGAATGACTTCTATAGAAACAAGCAAAGAAGATAAACAGGCAACTCTCAAAAAATAAAAGGGGAAATAAATGTTTGAAAAAGGGGCAAAGAAATTGAGCCTTTCAAAAATGAAAATGAAAGTCATAGTGGGCTTCCTTTGTGGTATCACTGAATAGGATCTAAGAAGTTCACCCAGAAGGGAAATGGCAATCTCAACTTGGCCCTGGCAGGTTCTTGACTTACACAATAGAAAGGAATTTTAGGACATATCAGAAGAAGCACAAATATTTATTTAGTAAAGCAAGGAGATTATATACAAATGTACAAATGTAAATAAGAGCTGTATATACACTCAAGCAGAGAAGGGGTGCAGGTACTTGAAACTGAGACTAATTTTAGGAGTAATGTGCTCATCATTTCAAAAGAAAATTTGTAGATAGTGAACATGAGAAGTGGCAAGGGGTGGTGGGGAAGGGGATATCTATCTCTTGAGTACATCACTTAATCATGGAACAAGTGGTCAGTTACAGTTGCCCTCTCCTCTCAGGGTCTCTATGTTGCTAGCCATATATATGAACATTAATTTGACTCATAATACTCTAAGATTCAATTTCTTTTAAATAATTTATTTCTGGAGGATAATAATCTTGGGGAGTAAAAGTGAGGGTGCTCATAACAGCTTCTCAGATTTAAATTTGCAGTTTCTTTTTTGGTTTCCTTTCTACCTATCCTTGTTTATTCTGCCTCTACCTCATGGGGCATTGAATCATGATTTCCTGTTCTTATAAAATTTCAAATGTGAATATATATTTTACAGTAAACTAGTAAAGTGTTCTCTTTTAAAGGTGGTGATGAGTCTAATAAGTCACTTATTACCTAACTAAGAAATGTCCCTAATGGATTCTCAGAAGGTTCTCTGAGAAAAGTAATCCCCAATACCATTAGAAGGCAAGTTAAAATATGAATGTGTCCACAAGGGAATATTGTGCATTTTCCTGTGCAAACAAAGTCCCCATTACCCATCCTGGGTTGGGGTTGTTACTTACACCTGAACCTGTGAGTCTCTCCTGATGAGAACTCTCTCTTCTGCATGCTTCAGTGTTTCACTCTCAGATCCCTGCCAATATCTAATTCCAACCTTACCATCAGCACAACCCCAAACTGCTGAACAGAAACTGTAGAAGTATAGCCAGCAGGCTATGGTTCATTAGGTCCTCCAGGTGATTTTGTAGCAACTCATATTTGATCAACATTGTTGGAAAGAAACTGCTTTCATTCTAAATTTTCAGGAAGTGTTCATCAGAAACTTTTTTCCAGCCCTGGTTCCAGGCAAGTGAGAAACAATTACAGTAATTATATGATGAGCAATAATACATTATGGAACATATGAGGAGGAGTCTTGAGTCTTGAGGAACCAGAAAAAATGCTCCAGGAAAGTAATGTCTAAAGTGAGACCTATCGATCTCCCTAATAAAAGGAATCAATAGTCAGGACAAAGGGTCTTCCAGATGAAGGGAATGTCACATGCAAAGTGGAGTTTGAATTTTAACATAAAAAAACAGAGTGCCATGAAGGCATTTAAACAGGGGATTTCCCCATTGAAAAAATTTTTGAAAACATCATTCAGCCAATGCACTGGGTTGTGGCTAGGCATTAGTGGAAACTAGAAGAGCTACTAGTAGATGATTGCTGCAGTTTGATTAAGAAATTAAAGTGGCAGCTTGGATAGCAGAGAAGCAGCACCTGAAGGAGCTGTTTAGTTGATAGCACATGTGTGATTAGGATCTGCGTGTCCCACAAAACCTCCCACATCTCCCTGGTACAACAATGTTTAGAGGCAGGGTTTTCAGGAAGTGGTTGGATTATGAGGGCTGTAATCACACCAATGGATTAATCCATTGATGGATCCATAGCAGAATAAAATTTTGGGAGAACTCTAAACTGTAAGATATGGGGCCAGAAGCAGTAGGTCCTTGGAAGTCTGTCCTTGAGAACTATAGCATTAACCTGACCCCCTCTCCATATCTATCTCTCCCCTTTCCCTCACCTTCCTTTCAACTATGAAGGGATCAGATTTGGATCACAACATACTCCCCACCATGATGTTCTGCCTCTTATAAGCCAAGGGCAATGGGGCCAAATCATAAGCCAAATTAAATCTTCCCTCTTTTAGTTGATTATTCAGATAATTTGTCAGAGCAATGGATATCTGGCTAACATAGGACCCATAACTACGAAAGGACATTGTTGAGGGTACATCCAGTCTTCCAGCTTAGAAGAAAGCATTTCATTTCTGAACAGAAAGATCACAGATGGAGAGAATAAAATAAAAGGATGGTGTGTATCCCATTTGTTTACAATAAAAAAAACTCAAACAAGAGGCACACTAAGCTAAAAAAAAATAATAAAACCATGCAGTATTTGTAAAAAAAAAAAAAAAAAAAAAAAAAGGATGGTGTGCAGATGACCCTACTTCAATTTTGAATCTATTAAACTTTATGTGTCTGTTGGACATCCACACAGAAAAGGAATCATTAGACATTTGGATGTTGAATATAGTGCAGAACAAAGAAAGAACTTCAAACTCTCTTCAACAGCAAAATGTCAAAAAGTTAAGGACTGAAAACATGACCTCTATATTTTATGGTGAAGGTGTTCTCACATCTTAGGAGAGAAGTTTTGGTGGGAGTCTGAGCCAGCCCTTGGATGATAGAAGAACAAGGGTGTTGTAGAGATGGCAGACATGGCTTTGGGAAGAGATAGCTTGCTCTAGTGAGGCAGAAGATGGCAAGAAGTGTACAGTCATGAGGGAAGTCTGTATACTAGAGAAAGGTGCACCCAGAAGGAGTGGTTCATTCTGAAATATTTCACTAAATTTTGAGTTTTTGGAACCATCGAGGTTTTTGAATCTATCAATATTTCACTCCTTCATATTGCTGAAGAATATTCTACCATATGAACAAACTTTGACTTCTTAATCTCCAATTAATCAGCATTTGTATTATTTTTGAGTGTTTCGCTGCTGTGCACATGTACAGTTTTGTCAAGTAGTTTCTCTTTTGGTATATTTTGTTTTTCCATGCTCTATATCTAGGAGTGAAACTGCTTTTTCACAGACCAGGTTAAATTTTTTTCATATCATGAATTAAACTTAGTGGTTCTTAACCAATGGACCAAATCCCCATCTCTTTATTTTTTATTTTGAAGCAGGTTCTTGCTGAGTTGCTTAGGGCCTTGCTAAGTTGCTGAGTCTGGCTTTCCATTTTGGATTCTGCCTCTGCCTCCAACCAGTTAATTTTTATAAGAAAGTTAATAATAGTTTTCTACCTATGTTGTTGCAAATTCATTTTAATGGACAAATAGTATTCCATGTGTACATATACAACAATTTCTTTATTCATTCATCAAAATTTAAAAAATTAGCAGGATATAGTGTGCACACCTGTAACCCCAGTGGCTTAGGTGACTTAGGCACGAGGATCACAAGTTCAAAACAAGACTCAGCAATTTAGCAAGGCCCTAAGCAACTCAGCAAGAACCTGCTTCAAAATAAAATATACGAGAAGATCTGGAAATGTGTCTTAGTGTTTAATCATCCCTGGGTTCACTTCCTGGTTCAGAAAACAATAATTTGTGATGAATTTAGATAAATTTATGCATAGAAATTGACAAGAAGGTAAATATAAAACATAAGTATTACACATTTTAATTCTATACACATAAAAAATAAAAAAATTGATATAATAAATAACCACAAGAGAGTTGCATAAGGTTGTTAATCTTCTAAAATATTTCAAATGGTTATACTTTATTTACTTGGTTTATTTCTTCTCAGAAATCAGAGATAGAATCTCAAAACTATTATAAAAAACAAAGAAATAGCTTTTCTCTCTAGCAAGACTAAGCCCCTCTTGTTACAGCATTTATAATTTAGTTGGGGTTTCAGTGGGCATCAGTAGATAGATACACATGCAATAGTTAGTTATTAATACTCTTTGAAATATTTTTTCCTACTGAGGAAATGAGACTTAATATAATTAGTCCAGGTAATTGTTAGAAGGGAGTAAGTAGATTGCTTACAACTTAGGGATGTTGTTGTTTTTATTATTATTATTATTATTACTATTATTACAGCCACTCTGTAGGAAATGCTGCATGTGATCTCAAAATTCAGTATTGTAAAACATGATAAAAAATAAGTAAATCTTTCAAATATAATGCCTTCTGAAGTCAATAATGTATAGAAAACATCATCCTTAGGAATAATAGATGGAATGGACTGAAAAGTTATTATCTAAAAAACATCAAAATATTATTTATATTCTTGGCTAAATATATTATATTGCTCTTTGTCTAATTGGCCCAGCTATTTCCTATACTCACTAATGGCAATATATGTTTGCAAGGCAAATTTTTGCTCTAGATTTTACTTTTTCATGTTACCTTCAAAGACCCTATAAGAAACACTCACACCATAGGCATATTTCTTGCTTATAAAATTTACTGTTTCCAAAAAATTTACTGTCAACTACTGTTAACAAGCACTGTGTTTATATACCAAATAGAAATAGCTAGCCCTTGATTCACAGAAAATCACCCTTATTGAGTGGATTTCTGTTTATAAACACTGTGTAGAATGTTAGCATGTACAAGACCAACAAGAGTGAAAACTTTATTAACTCTCTGAAGTAGGGGTCAAGTGCTCTTTGATTAATTTTTAAAATTGTAATAAAATGAGAAAGTAATCACTTTGCATAGATAACTGATCTAAAATTGATCAAAATTGATCCTCAAGATCTACATCTAAAAAATTCTACTGAAAGATTTTTCCTTGGATATTTAAATGTGATATGTTCTTTGTTACGTACTAAAAAGAAAAAGAAATGGTGGTATGATTTTGTCACAAATATTTGGCAAACTTGGAGTTTTTTTTACAATTTTTTAATTCCTTAACTTAAAACCCATTCTACATATTTTCATTATATTTTACAGTTCACTAAAGAAATACATTTATTTTACAATTTTGCACTCTTCAATGTAGCTGAATTTTTTGATGTGTGATATTTTTTACCTGTTTATACCTGCTTGTGTTTTTTTTTTTTTTTTAACCCAACGGTTCATTGTTTCTTATGCATTTGCTCATGTCCTCATCATTTTTCTTCTCACTTTCTTTCTTTCTTTTTTCCTTTTTCTTTTAATTAAGGTTTATATGGCTCTCAAGTAATTCAGTGCAAGAATTAGTGCATACTTTTACTTTATGACACAAAAATTGTCATTTTACACCTCAATTATGCCTTATTTTCTCACTTGTCACTATATAGACTAATCACTTCATTACTTTATTATATGCAGATATTCTCTTTAATTGCCCCAATAAGAGATTTTAGTATATAATTTAGAATAATTATTGTCTTGAATTAAACAAATGTTATTCAATATAATATGCCTGAACTTGTTAATCTCACTGCCTTCTTAGAAATCAATCCATCTCCATACTACCCAAAAAATAAGCAAATGAAATGAATACAGTTCTTTTTTTTTTTCCATTTATGTTGAATTAATCTTATGTAACTCAGTAATGGAGAAATTCAAGCATGTAGGGAGAATATTACATTTTTTTCACAGCAAGAAGTCATTTACTGAGGAAGTCACACAGATTTTATGTAGGGTGGAGTCTTGGCAGGAACCAATCAGCTTAAAGGACAGCAAGGCATGGGGGGTTCATGCATGTGAGAGTCCCATAGGAACTATGTGGGAAGCATGATCTGATCACATTTGCAGAACTGTTGTTAACCAATTCCTGATGGTGGTCTGATTTATCATCATTAACTTTTGAAATGCCATTGATGCCTTGATCTTGCACACTCGCCAGTGAATAAGTTAATGTGTCATTAGTCCCAACATATCCCCCTTTTTTGTTTTATATTAAGGGTGTGTCTGTCTTAGGTTGCCCCTGGGAGGGTCTTACCCATCATGGAACATCACCCTAGCAGTTTGGGGGTCCGCCTTACTCAAAGGTGTGCCTGTCTTAGATTGTCTTCCTCTGAGGACCTTACCTGTCATTGACTACCACTTTAGCATTTTAGGCAGACCCCTAAGGAGGAGCAGGGCTTAAGGGAGAGACACTTAGACCCCAATGTCCTGATACGAGTGATCCATGATCCTATTGGGCTTCCAATCATCATTATGAAGGGCAGTATAATGCTGTTGGACCACCATGAACTGCACAGACTTAGCCTGGTTTATCAGGAAATGGATAAGCTTATTGATTATGCAAGGCCCATAGGTGAACAGAGGATAATGGTGATTAGTGGGCCCATAAGCAGGAGGAGGTAGGGGAGCCACCCATGTAACACAGTTCAGGGGAAATTAGAGTGGAGTTTGCTCCTATGATGTTCCAGATCTTCTTGTGGGTTTTTGATTTTATCTTGTAAAATGCCAGAGCAGTTGGCATAGAAACAGCACTTTTCGCTAAGGAACAGGCAAAGCCCTCCTTCCTTCACAGTTAGCAGATCCAAGCCATGATGATTTTGCAGGATGATAGTGATCAAGGAATCAAGTTGAGCCTGTAGATCTAAGATGGTACTGGCAACATATTGCATATCATCAATTATCTGTTGAGAAACTTATTATAGAGAGTGAGAGACGTGCTTATGCCTGAAATTAAGAGAGCAAGAGCACATATTCCTGTCCAGTTAACAGGGAGCACATTGGATTCTGGTCCTCCACAGTAAAAGATCATACCATTTGGGGCACTTACATATATTGACTCCTGAGTCTATGTGAACATTAGTTAACACAATTTAACGTTATATCTAAAACATGAATTATAGAAAAGTTGAGAGAGCTTTTAGCTTTCCTTTTGTGTGCCAAAGTGGTAAAATGCTTTCATGTTTAACCTTTAAACAAATCAGGCTCTCAATAACCTTTAGAAATATATTTAACAAATTTTACATATACCCCATTGATGACAGGTCCTATAATAGAACATTAAATGGTAGGTTTACCATTACAGACAAGTTTAGCAGCTTGACAAATTTTCTGCTTTAAAGGCTTGTATACCTGGAAAATATGAACACATTTAATATACAAAGAGTGGCCATTTTACAATTACCTTGACACTTTTATATTATCAAATTCTGTTTTTAAAGAAAAATTTAGACTCTAACATAGTACAATAATCTAACAGTTGTCTAACCATAATTGTATAAACCCCAATTTTTAAGACTAATTGTTCTAAAGAATAAAACTTAATAGACACAAAGTTAAGAGTAAATTAGTGTTTCTAAGAATTCCTTGTCATTTTACCATATAGACTAAACTTTGGTTTATATCAGAATATTAGTATTTCACCTTAGGAAAAAACTTATATAGCTTTAACTGTGTCACATATATACAACCAACTTAGTTACATGTAAATTTGTTGAAACTTGTCCTTTACAGTTTCTTAGCACTTATTTAGAGCCTCATGTATTTTATCACATAAGCACTTTCTTACCCAGAAACATTTTGTTCTTCACTAAATATATTTCCATATCTTGAACCTTTTATTTTTTCTTTCCTATGTGTTGACTTTTTGTTCACATCCTGAAACCACTCTTAAGAAATTTCTTAATTTATATAAATCACTCCATTTTAATAAGATTAAATATTTTGATATTTATAGTATTCTAATTGAAACACAGTTGAAACTTTTGGAACCCTTCATATATAGAGTTGTACCTGTTAGGAAATAACTCTTAGTCACCTTGTTTTTAATTTAGTGATGACACAAAGCAATTTTCTCTACAAACACATTTGAGTAATCCCATACATGTCAACTCCAATTCACTTATTTTCTTAAAAAAAAAAAAAAAAAAAAAAAAAAAAAACAAGATATCAGACAAGTGTCCTGAACAGTATTTGCCATCTTTTTCTTGTTGAAGGAAAGTCCTAGAAACAATTGATATTAGATATTTTATTAACATCAACATTTTATTAGTTTGACCACCTAGAGACTTGTGAGTTACTTTCAAAGACATTTTACTTTTATTTGTTTACCCAATTTGAATTGAACCTTTTGAAATCACGTGAATTAAAAGTATCTGGATCCATTTTTAAGTTTTAATTTTAGGAGCACTCAGTTTTGATACAGACAAAACATGACATCAGACATCATGACATACAAATGACACAAAATCAAAGGCCTTGTAATTTTATAGGTGAATCTCCATGGCAATATAACAGATGTTTAAAAACTCTAGTTGAATTAAAAAAATAGAACTGATCAAAAAGTCATGAGCTCATAAAACAATGTAGAATTAAAAAAAAATAGGAGTCCTGGAAAAATGATACAGCCATTAATTACTTTAGTAAAGCACCATAAAATTTATTTTTGCTAGATTTTAGGTAAGACTCCTTTTGCTCTTTTTTTTTTTTTTTTCTTCTTGGGTTTGAGATTGGTCTCTTACTGAGTCTTCAGGCTTCCTGTTTACATTTCAATGTAAACCTTGACTGAGATGTGGAAGGACCTAACAGGTTTCAGCAGAAATTTTGTGCCTAGGGCATTTTAGCCATTTTTTCCTCATTAGTAATCAATTCAGGTTTGGATGCAAAAAAAATGTTAAACATTATCTCCCATGACTTGTGGGGAATGGGGCTGCTATATCATACTCCTTACTAGGACATGCCACAGATGGTTGGGCTTATTACTCCCTTCACACCGGCATATGTGGGACCTCATGGCAGGAGGACTAGGTGGAGTGGGCCAGGAAATGGAAGCAGAAACAGTTGAGTTGAAGTTGGAGGAGGAGGAGGGATTAAGAGGGGGAGAAGAAGCAGGTGTTCAAGTTTGCAGAAAGAGCATAGAAGCACAAGAAAGAAGAGACTTGAAGATAAGGAATCCATTTCCTTCTGCCCGCTCGCTCAAGGAAGCTGTGTGCCAATATCTTTGGTAGCCACAATCCACCTCCCCATGGAGCAATCTTTCATCCTTGCACAGGCCAATTTGTGATCAGTAGTCATTCCTTCCCAAACTAACATTTAGCATTTACTAGGAAGGCCCTACAGGGAGGGGGGAGGTTAGAGTCAGTGAGTTCTGTACCAGTATCATAAAATGGCCACTGGGAAGATTTCCCACCATCCAGAAGGAGGAGGGTGAGGGCTTTCATTGGAGTCTGATGTGGCCCCAGAATACAAGATGGCGGCAATGAGCCTTCCTGGGGTGGAAGTGGGCCCTCGCTATGTGTAGAGGCTGTCTGCCCTCGTGGTTCCTCAACCTTGGGAGGAGCAGATGGAGATGGAATGAGCTCCTCATTAAAGGTCTCACAAAGTTGTTTACTATGTGGCAAGTATCTAGAAGGAGATGCAACAGGAGGAGCCAATGGTTCTTTAGGTGGCAGCTCTTGCCTTGGAGCCCCCTTTGGGAGGTCTTGGAGAGAAGCAGGCCTTAAGGGCAGATAATGTAGAGTAGACTCCCAATGCTGGACCCTACCCTAAATTGATTTCCCTCTTCCTAACAAGTTGTTCTACATGATCCCATGTGGACCAGTCAAAAAGATTAGCAGCCAGAAGCCAAAGGGCCACCTAAGTAAAGGTGTCCCAGGCTTTTTCCACTGTATATCATACAAATCAAGGCCACTACTATTCAGCCTGAGTCTAAGAGCTGAGAGCACAGGGTCACCATGTGTGGTGTGTGTTTGCCCCATCTTTTCAGGGATGCCCTTACCTCAGAACTTGCTTGGCCCCATCTGCCAGTACTTTCAGTTTCAAAGCTGCCTCTTCTCTTTGGTTGCAGATCAGCCTTGAGGGGCCCCGCGTGGGGCACCAGATGTTGGGGTCTTAAGCCCCCTTGCTCTACTCAACCAGTGACAAGGGAAGGGTGCACTCCCCAACAAGGCCAGACCAGGAAAGGTAGGGCCGACTGACCACCGCACCCAGCCTTCTGGGTGGAGGACAATCAGACCCGTCAGGAAGACCAGTCACAGCAGAAACTCCGGAATATTACATTTTTGTCTACTTTGTCAACATACGGTTTCTGGTTTTCTGTCCAAAAATTCATTTTAAGACATCTCTGATGGTGTTTCAATGCTATTTTTAGAATTTTATGTTAGAATGTGTTCACATGAATTGAGTGCCTTTCAGTAGTGATACATGCATGATTTTTACCATATTATTTTCTGGCACATCACCAAGCACTGCAATGATTTAACAATCATTCTCTTGTAGATTTAGTGTCTTGCAAATAAAATAGATTTCTTCGGAAAATAACCTACATATAGGCATTCTTTAATTCCCAGTGAGGGCCTTTTCTACTGCCTTTTCCATGTCAGACTCAGTTGACACTTATTATCGACCTCACATGATAGTAGGTGCTCTTTTGATGCAGTTCTGTGCTGTCATAATTGTCTGGTTACATTAATGATCAACGTAGCTTTGAATTTACAAATCTCCCTGCATTTATTCTGATTATTTTTCATTTCTGCTAATATAGTTAATTGTTTAAATAATATTTTTCACATCTTTTCTCTGATGACTAACATACTGATATGTCACCATAAGTTTCTTCACTTTCAAATATTTTGAGCAGCTTTCTTTTTATATGTAGAGTAAGAAAAAAATATACCATTAAGTGCAAATAAAATCTTGACTGAAACAAGAAAATTATTTACAGGTTAGATAAACTACACTGGAAAAATTAGAACACATATAACAATTTGTAGCTCTGTGAACCTGAGCAATTAAAATTTTCAGCCTCAGTTTTCTCTTATGAAACCTAAAGAGAGGATTAGATATGTCAAATCTGGGAGAAGAATGAACAAAGCTATTTTATGTAAAATGCTTAGTTTTTCTCACACATAGGTGTACCTTGGCTTTATATAAATATTGTTTTCTTATAATACTGACAATATTTGTAAAACCATTGAGATGTTTTGAAGTGGGAAGGAGAACATTCAGCATGTGCAGAAATGTTGTAATGGAAGAGACTACTCACAGGAGGTTAAATACATGAAATAATTTCAATATTATTTAAAAGTTAAAACACATATTTCTTGAAAAAGTAAATATCAGTAGCACAGACCTGGGAGGAGCAGTGTGTGACAGCATAGTCCCTATGAATAGAACTAGTAGAAAGAGAATATATAAGTTTCTCAGACAAAAGGACAATCAGTTTGCATTCAATGGATTAAATAAGTGTTGCAAATAAGGAGAGTTGAAGTGTCTTCATTTGATTTTGAGACAAGAGGGGGATTTTGGAGATTAAATTTTTACAAAATAAAGGAAGAGGATTGATGTTGAATTCCTTGGGAAGTTTTTTAAGTGTTGGTTTGTGTTCTGGATTACTGGAGTAACAACATAATGGGCATTGTATAAAAATATTTATGTCCTATTTACATGATTAGGAAGAATAGAATTCATCGATACAAAGGCACTGGTTTTGTGTTGAAAGCAATGGAGAAGTACAGGAAAGTAGTGCACTAATCTTTCCCACTTTTTCTAAAGCCAGTCTGAAATTAAAAAAATTGTCTTTGCAAGGATGCATTCAGGAAATGCACATAAAGTGAGGGAATGCAGATAAAAAATAGAAGTTATTTCAAATGTGGTAATAGTTTGAGAAATACAGAAACAATATTAGAAAGACATTCAGTAAATACTTATTGCTTGTTGGGCTTATATGTGTCCAATACATAAAATTGAAATGAAAATTATATAGATTATAAAAATTAGAAATGAGTTATTGACTCATACATGCTCTGCTTTATTCTTAATTAACAAATACATAACCAGGTTTTGTGAAATCAGGCCAGTTGTCTGAAGTCAACATCCCACATTATTAAATACTATGAAAAACAAAACAAAACAGCAATGAAATAGAAAACAGTAAAAATATCTAGGTGGCTTATCAATTTAAGAATACCACCAAAATTATACTCAGGGAATGTTACTATTTAGTTTTGATAATATGAAAGAGTAGTTTATGAAGGTAAGCCTTTTTTATGATCTGATGCTTTTCTGCCAGGTAAGTACTTGCTTACCTGTTAAACTCCATGATTTTTCTTTCATAAACAGAACATTCCAGTTGAACATTGAACTTTCAAAGTGGAAATTTTTAGAGTATCAACCTTGTTCTGTTTCCTAATCACTTCATAATATTATCTCAAATATTTTCCTCAAAAAAGTAATAAGTTTGAAGTTATTAAAACATTTTGGTAGCATTTATTATTGTGTTTGGATCCATTATACTAATACAAAAAATGTCTGCTGTATGAGAACATAATCAGAGGGGTTGAGTGGTACTTTAGTAGAAAATATGAAGGGATTTCCTTAGAGCTGCTTTAAGGGATACTAGCCATATGTATCATGGAACAGGCTTTCATAACAGGTGTAGCAAAAAGGTGATAAAATATGGTTGTTAGAACCTTCCTGTCATGAACTAATCTTTTCAACTTATTTATGTATAATACTAAAATATTTATGTATATATTTAAAGCACATTCACCCTCTTGAAGAGAAAATATATCAAAGGAGAAGTTCAGCTAGAATGTTTCTCTTCTATGCTCCTGTCTCTCCTCTATAGGATTATAGAGATACAATATGCTAGTATTATTTTAACATTCTTAGAACATCTGACTCTTCTTCTTTGATCTAATGCCCTGTTAATAAAATATCTTATAGTATCTTTCCTTTAGTTCTTATTGTAATATTTCTCATTCAATTCATTTTACCAAACAACATGCGATGTGATATGAGAAAAGAAATTTAGATGAGCACTAAAGAGCATAATATGCAACATCCACTGATGCATCCAAGGTAACATTGTATTTGTGGAGCATGAACATGAAAGAACTCTCATTTAATAATGGACAAAGAAAAATACTTATCAAATAAAGCATGTGAGGACTAGAGAAATCCTTTCATGAGAAATAACATGTTAATTATTGTTAAATTGTAGTTATAGGCTTTGGAATTAATTTCACATAATCCAACACCTCTGAGAATTAGTATGGGTTCAGTATGATTTGTTAATCAGGATAGAGAACTTCACAGCTCAACAGAAATGATAATGGCAGCATAATGTGAGCTTTTGAACACTGGTTTCATGTTCAGTGACTGGAGAAAATGCAGAGACATAATACAGGAGAAATTCACCATTCTCAGGAAATCCAAACTTTCTCCCCCATTGTTACCATATATACCCAAGTCACCACCAACTCTGATCTAAACTTCCCTGGCAGTTGTGTTTCCTGTTTCCATTACTGCCTATACCCACTCTGTTCTATTTGCTATGCTGTAATCAGTGCTATCTTTAATAGTAAATCATATCATGCCATGCACCCCATCCTGGAAACACTTGATTGCTTTCTGTCTCATTTTAATATATACTTCAAAATCCTGATGAAGAGATAAAGGCAAGACATAGACACACTCTTACTTCTGTTACTGCTTTTTACTTCTAGTTACCCTGAGATTCTCCTCTGACCCAAACTAAGGTGTGTGTTTGGTTTTAATTCATATATTTATTTTTTCTGGTAACAGGGATTAAATCCAATGAAGCATATCCATACACATTCCAGTGATTCCACCTTTTTGAAATTTTGAGACAAAGTCTCTCTAAATTGCTTAGGATCTTGAATATATAATGCTCCTGATTCAGCTTTGCAAGCTGCTAGTATTGCGTTCGTGTGCCACCACATGCAGCTAAGGAGTGTTTATTTATCAGCACATTTGTATTATTTCATCCATATGAAATGCTCTCAAGGCATTGACAGTATTGGTATTGGTATTGATAGTACCTCCTGCCTTCATTCAGGCCTCTATACAAGAGTTTTTCATATTATTCAGACAGACCTAATACACCTTTCTAAGACACTTCTATCACCTTATCTAATCTAGTTTTTCAGTGCACTTCTTACTTTAAATCATTTTGTGTGTGTTTGCTAACGTTTTTTCTCATTTAATAACATATTCTGCATGAGGAAAGGGGCTTGTTTGTAAATTTAAGGTCAAGAAAGTATTAGAACCTTAAACATCTTTTTTGTTTTGGAATGAATGAAAACAATGGATGATAATTTGAAATAATGCTACTCTTATAATTTCAAGCACAAATAAATCAACAATGACCCTTCAGTAGAGTTTATTGATGGAAGAAACATTCTATATGTGTGTTAATACAGTGACCAAACTGACTAAATTGATCTACTCAGCACTTAAATTGTGGGATAGTGCAACTGAGGAATTGCATTTCTGATTTCCATTTGAATTAAATTTTAATAGCTACAATTTACAATCTTAGAAAGTACAGAACAATCATAGGTGAAGGGTTATAACTAGATCTATTAGTCTATCATATTGACACAAATATTTCATGTGGTTAAAATTAAAGAAACTGGAATAGGCATGACAGTAGAATAGATCAGACATAACTTTCTTATGTTTATACAATGAAAATCTACATCATGTTCAATCATGGGATTCAAATAAGTTATATTCCATATATATATAATATGTTAAAATATACTCTACTGTCATGTATATCTAAGAATAAAAAATAAAAATAAATGAATTTTTAAAAAATTAAATAACCTGGGAACAGTAGTGCCTGCCTATAATCCCAGCCTTGAGAGGGTGAGGTAGGAGGGCGGCAAGTTCAAGACCATCATCAGAACTTAGCAAAGCCCCAAGCACTTAGAAAGACCTGTCTCTAAATAAAAAATAGAAAGGGCTGGGATGTACCTCAGTAGTTAAGTGCCTTTGGATTCAATTCCTGATAAACTGCCCCCTGACTTTAAATAATCTTCTTTAAATTTTTGTCTAACTTCAAATGAGTACCAGGTACTTCTACATCATGAAAAATTTTACATGAACTTCCAGTAGGTTGCCTTGGTTCTGGAAATATAGCTCAGTGGTAGAGTACTTGCCTAGTAAACTTGAGACCTTGGGTTTGATCATCAGTACTACAGAAAGAAAAAAATGCAGGGCTGGGGAGATAGCTCAGTTGGTAGAGTGCTCGCCTCGCAAGCACAAGGCCTTGGGTTTGATCCCCAGCACTGCAAAAATAAGGAAATAAAGAAAAATAAATAAATAAGAAAAAATGCATTGCTTTGATTTTGGCTTACAATTAATTAATGTAATATTGGGAATTATGATCCTATGTGAAAATAAAACATACAAGTTTTTAAACTATTGAGAACTAAAGAAAAATAAAAATAAATATTAGATAATTATTTTCATGTTGAAACTAATTTGTGAAATAATTATTTCTATTACTGGCAGATACATTAGATGAATTTATTTAAACAACTGAAAATAACTTTGTCCTTTAATTTTACATATATGAATTTGCCAATGAAATATTCAGGTACAGGTTATATGTGTTTTGTATATGGAAATTTTCAATTGTTATTATTTATGATATTATGAAGTAGGAAATATTCTCAAATCAGCATCTCATGAATTTACATAAAGTACATATATAACACAGCCTACTGTACAAGTCATATTTGGAACTAAATCATTAACTTTGTCCTAAAAATAAATAACATAAAGTTTATTGTGTATATGTATTTGTGTGTGAACAATTTATCACTCAAACCATCCATAGTCTTTATTTCACTGAGTTATACATTACTAGCATCTATAATATTAATGATGACACTAGATAAATTTATTTATGTGCTTAAAGAAAAATTAATACTTCCTTATTTTTTCCCATTCTGAGGATTAGCTAAGAACACAACTTTCCACTTTTTGAAATAAACTTCCTTCTGCCTATGTCAAAAACTTTTATTGTACCAATTTCCTCCCTCCCTCTTGATTCAAACCACTTTATCTCTCTCTCTCTCTCTCTCTCAACCTATTTATTCCTAGTACTGGGGATTTAACCAGTGTGCTTATCCACTGACTCACATCCCCACTCCTTTTTATGTTCTATTTATAGCCAAGATAAATTAGAGAGCTAATTTACTTACAGCCTCACTGAGTTATGGAAGCTGGCTTTGGACTTGTGATGCCCCTGCCTCTGCTTCTTCAATGGCTTGAATTATAGGTGGGTGCCACTGGTTGCTGGCTCTAACCACTTTTACTGTGTTTCTAATGTGCTCACATCTCTTGGAGTCTCTGCTCTATCACTTGCACATTTAGTTCAGAGAAACCATAAAACAGCCAGGCTGGTCCTGGAGGCATCCAAGATGCCCATGCCTATAAGAAAGATAATATCCTACTTCTACTAACTAAAACATAAAATTACTGATTTCTCAGAACACATAGTCCAAATATGTGGATAAGTTTGATTTTGTTTAATGCACACCACAGTGTTCAGAAATATAGTGTTTTCTCTGCTTTTCTTTTTGAAAACATGCTGATATTCAATCTTTTTTAAATATTTAAAAATTTTTTAAATTTATTTTTATTGTAAACAAATGGGATACATGTTGTTTCTGTTTGTACACGAAGCAAAGGCATACAATTTGTGTAATCATACATTTACATAGGTAATGTTGTTTGATTCTTTCTGTTATTTTTTCTTGCCCCCACCACTCCCACCCCTCTTTTCCATCTATAGCATCCCTCCTTCCTCCATTCTTGCCCCCCTCCCGCCCCCATTATGTGTTATCATCCACTATCAGCGAGATCATTCATCCTTTGTTTTTTTGAGATTGGCTTATCTCACTTACCATGATATTTTCCAATTTCATCCATTTGCCTGCAAATGCCATAATTTTATTATTCTTTGGATATAATTTCTTTTTTTTTTATGCGGTGCTGGGAATCAAACCAAGGGCCTTGTGCTTGCAAGGCAAGCACTCTACTGACTGAGCTATCTCCCCAGCCATTTTTATTATTATTTATAGCTGAGTAATATATATATATATATATATATATATATACACACAATGTGGTTAGAGCCAGCAACCTGTGGCATTGTATATATATATATATATATATATATATATATATATATATATATATCATTGTATATATATATATATATCACAGTATCTTTATTCATTCATCAATTGAAGGACATCTAGGTTGGTTCCACAATCTGGATATTGTAATTTAAGCAGCTATGAACATTGATGTGGCTGTATCTCTGTAGTATGCTGATTTTAAGTCCTTTGGGTTTAGGCCAAGGAGTGGGATAGCTGGGTCAAATGGTGATTCAATTCGAAGCTTTCTGAGGAATCTCCACACTGCTTTCCAGAATAACTGCACTATTTTGCAACCCCACCAGCAGTGTATAAGTGTACGTTTTTCCCCACATCATCGCCAACACCTATTGTTGCTTGTATTCTTGAAAATCGCCATTCTAATTGGGGTGAGATGGAATTTTAGGGTAGTTGTGATTTGCATTTCTCTTATTACTAGAGATGTTGAACATGTTTTTATATACCTGTTGATTGCTTGTAGATCTTCTTCTGTGAAGTGTCTGTTCATTTCCTTAGCCCATATGTTGGTTGGGTTATTTGTATTCTTGGTGTGGAGTTTTTTGAGTTCTTCATATATTCTGGAAATTTGTGCTCTATCTGAATTATGAGTGGCAAAGATTTTCTCCCACTCTGTAGGTACTCTTTTCACATAGTTGATAGTTTCCTTTGATGACAGTAAGATTTTGAGTTTGAATCTATCCGAGTTGTTGATTCTTCCTTTAATTTCTTATGCTATGGGAGTCCTGTTAAGGAAGTCTGATTCTAAGCTGTCCTGTTGAAGAATTGGACCTACTTTTTCTAAGGTAAAGGGTCTCTGGTCTGATTCCAAGGTCCATGATCCATTTTGAGTTGAGTTTTGTACAAGGTGAGAGATAGGGGTTTAGTTTCATTCTGCTGCATATGGATTTCCAGTTTTCCCAGCACCATTTTTTGAAGAGGCTATCATTTCTCCATTGCATATTTTTGGCAACTTTGTCTAGTATGGAAAAATTGTATTTATTTGGGTTTGTGTCTTTGCCCTCCATTCAGTACCATTGATCTTCCTGTCTATTTTGGTACCAATACCATGCCATTTTTGTTACTATTTCTTTGTAAAATTGTTGAAGGTCTGGTATTGTGATACCCCCTGTTTCATTCTTCCTGCTAAAGATTGCTTTACATATTCTGGGATTCTTATTCTTCCAGATGAATTACATGATTGCTTGCTCTATTCCTGTTAGGTACATCAATGGGATTTTAATTAGAATTGCGTTGAATCTGTATAGCACTTTTGGTAGTATGGCCATTTTGACATTATTAGTTCTGCCTATCCAAGAACATGGGAGATTTTTTCATCTTCTACTGTTGTCCTCAATTTCTTTCTTCGATGTTTCGTAGTTTTCATTGTAGAGATGTTTTACCTCTTTGGTTAAATTGATTCCCAAGTATTTTATTTTTTTTTAAGGCTATTGCAAATGGAGTTGTTTTCTTCATTTCTTTTTCAGATTTTTCCTCGCTTGTGTATAAAAATGCTTTAGATTTATGTTTGTTGATTTTATAGCCTGCTCTTTTGCTGAATACATTGATGAGGTCTAGAAGTTTTTTGAAGGAAGTTTTTGGATCTTCTAAATGTAGAATAATATCATCAGCAAATACTGACAGCTTAAGTTTCTCTTTTCCTATTCATATCCTTTTAATTTCTTTATTCTGCCTAATTGCTCTGGCTAGAGTTTCAAGGTCAGTGTTGAATAGAAGTGGTGAAAGAGGACATCTGTGTCTCGTTCCCATTTTTAAAGTGAATGCTTTCAGTTTTTCTCCTTTAAGAATGATGTTGGCCTTGGGCTTAGCATAAATAGTCTTTACAATATTCAGTATGTTCCTATTATCCCAATTTTTTCTGGTGTTTTGAGTATGAAGGGGTGTTGTATTTTGTTGAACGCTTTTTCTGGGTCAATTGAAATAACCATATGATTCTTATCCTTAAGTCTATTGATATGATGGATTACATTTATAGATTTATGGATGTTAAGCAATCCTTGCATTCCAGGGATGAACCCCACTTGATCGTGGTGCACAATTTTCTAAATGTGTTTTTGGATACGGCCTGCCAATATTTTGTTAAGGATCTTTGCATTTATATTCATCAAGGATATTGGTCTAAAATTTTCTTTCCATGATGTGTCCTTGTCTGGTTTGTGTATGAGAGTGATATTAGCTTCATAGAATGAGTTTGGCAGGTTACCCTCCTTTTCTATTTCCTGGAATACTTTGAGAAGTATTGTAATGAGTTCTTCTTTGAAGGTCTTGTAGAACTCGGCTGAGATTTTCTGGTCCTGGGCTTTTCTTGGATGGTGGGTTTTTAATGGCTTCTTCTATTTCATTGCTTGATGTTGATCTGTTTAAATTGTGTATGTCCTCCTGGTTCAGTTTGGGAGGAGCATATGTATCTAGAAATTTGTCAATGTCTGGTAGTTTCTATTTTTTTGGAATACAGATTTTCAAAGTAGCTTCTCATTATGTTCTGTATCTCAGTGTTGTCTGTTGTGATATTTTCTTTTTCATCATGAATTTTAGTAATTTGAGTTTTCTCTCTCCTTCTGCATGTTAGTGTGGCTAAGGGTGTGTCTATTTTGTTTACTTTTTCAAAGAACCAACTTTTTGTTTTGTGTACTACTTGAATTGTTTCCTTGGTTTTAATTTCATTGATTTCAGCTCTGATTTTAATTATTTCCTGTCTTACTATTTTGGCATTCTTCTGTTCTTCTTTTTCTAGGACTTTGAGCTGTAATTTTAGGTCACTTAGTTGTTGAATTTTCATTCTTTTCTGGAATGCACTCCATGCAATGAATTTTCCTCTTAGTACTGCTTTCATAGTTTTCCAGAAAATATGATATGTTGTATTGTCATTCTCATTGACCTCTTAGAATTTTTTTTATCTCCTCCCTGATGTTTTCTGCTATCCATGCTTCATTCAATAGCATATTATTTAGTATCCAGGTGTTGGAGTTATTTCTGTTTTTTTATTTCATCATTGATTTCTACTCTCAGTCCACTTTGATCCAATAGAATACAAGGCAGTATCTCTGTTTTTTTGCATTTCCTAAGGGCTGCTTTGTGGCATAACATATGGTCTATTTTTGAGAAGATTCCATGTGCTTCTGAGAAGAAAGTGAATCCACTTATTGGTGGATGGAATATTCTGTATATATCTATTCAATCTAGGTTATTGATTGTGGTATTGAATTCTATGTTTTTTTTTTTTGTTGTTGTTGTTTTCTTTGTTTTTGGAAGTGGTGACAGCAGTGCATTAAAGTCACCCAGAATTATTGTATTGTGGTCTATGTTATTCCTGAAATTGATAAGGATTTGTTTGATATACAGGGATGTACCATGGTTTGGGGCATAAATATATACTGTCATTATGACTTCCTGATTTATCGTTCCCTTAAGCAGTATGAAATGTCCTTCTTTATCCCATCTGACTAACTTTGTCTTGATGTTCTCTTTATCTGATATAAGGATTGAAACCCCCAATTTTTTTTACTGAGTCCATGTGCATGGTAGGTTTTTTCCCATCCTTTCACATTTAATTTGTGGGTGTCTTTTTCTATGAGATGAGTCTCTTGAAGGCATCATATTGTTGGGTCTTTCTTTTTAATCCATTCTGCCAGTCTATGACTTTGGATTGATGAGTTTAGGTTACTAATGTTCAGGGTTATTATTGAGATATGATTTGTATTCCCAGTCATTTGGGCTTATTTTTGTTTTTTAACTTGGCTTTGTTTCTCCTTTGAGTGATTTTTCTCTAAGGTAGTTCCTCTGTTTGCTGTCCTACATTGTTGTTTTTCATCTCCTCCTCATGGAATATTTTTTTGAGAACATTCTGTAGCACAGGCTTTCTATTTGTAAATTATTTTAACTTTTGTTTATCATGAAAGGATTTTATTTCATCTTCAAATCTGCAGATTAGTTTTGCTGGGTATAGGATTCTTGGTTGGCAACCATGTTCTTTCAGAGCTTGAAATATGTTGCTCCAGGCCCTTCTAGCTTTTAGAGTCTGGGTGGAGATGTCTGCTGGTATCTGTTTTGGTCTCCCCCTAGATGTAATCTGGTGCTTTTCTCTTGCAGCCTTCAAAATCCTATCTTTATTTTGAATGTTAGGCATCTTCATTATAATGTGTCTTGGTGTGGATCTATTGTGATTTTGTGCATTTGGTGTTCTGTAAACCTCTTGTATTTGACTTTCCATTTCATTCTTCAGGTTTGGGAAATTTTCTGATATTATTTCATTGAATAGGTTGTTCATTCCTTTGTTTTGTATCTCTGTGCCTTCCTCAATCCCAATAATTCTTAAATTTGGTCTTTTCTTGATGTCCCATAGTTCTTGGACATTCTGTTCATGATTTCTTACCATCTTCTCTGTTTGGGCGACTTTATTTTCAAGATTAAATATTTTGTCTTCATGTCTGAGGTTCTGTCTTTCAAGTGGTCTAGTTTGTGGGTGATGCATTCCATTGAGTTTTTTATTTGGTTTATTGTCTCCTTCATTTCAAGGATTTCCATTTTTTCTTTTGGGAATCTCTATCTCTTTGTTGAAATTATTTTTTGCTTCCTGCAGGTGCTCTTTCAGCTTATTGGTATTATCATTCATTGCCTGCATTTGCTCTCTTATCTCATCCCTTGCTTCATGAATCATCTTATTCATGTATAACCTGAAGTCGTTTTCTGATATTCTTCTACCATACTTTCATTGTGTTCTATTAATATATAATGTAGATTTGTTTGGATCATTTTCTTCCCTTGTTTTTTCATGTTGTTCATTTATCCTCCCCTCTAGCAGTGCAGATCTGGGGTATAGCAGATTCCCCCTATAGGCTTGTAGTGGCCCTATAGGTTTCTAAAACTTTTTCTTTAAGTGGAAATCAATATTACCAGTCCTCATTTCAGACACTATGCAATCCTAGAACAAATAGCCCCTATGAGAACATTAAAAATATTGTCATAATAAACAGAATGAGTTCAAATATTATCTTCAGTATAACAAACAGATTTGCAATAAGGTTTGAAGTTTCTAATGGAGGACAAAGAGGATACAGAGAGTTGTAGCATGTAGATATTAATGGGATAAAAAGAATATACAGAAGTTCTAGATAATAGAAAGCATGAGAGTGTAATCAAAGAAATTGGATGTTTACATGCAAAAATAGAGAAAGAGACTCTGAGGGAAGAGCTAAACAAAAGAAAAAAATAGTAAAGAAAAAGTAAAGAAACAAAATCTTAAAATTGTTCCATAAGGAGAAAAAAAAATCTACATTATTACAGTCATATAGTTTTCAAACCTTCCAGTCTTCAGTAACCTGATGATGAGGGGTACCTGACAATGAGCTTCACCTGTTGGAACAGGTGTCTCAGGATGGGAATTGCCCCACCTAAATATCGAAGCTACAGCTTCCAGGATTATCCAAGATGGCTTCTCTGGCTTCCAAATGTGTTGGTAAATGGAGAGCTGCAGCTCAGCATGTGAACCTGGTCAGCTGGAGTTCCTTGAGGTGGGGTGTGTTTGGTCAGGCAGGGGTGGAGACAGGGTGTGTTTGGTGTGGTTGTGGGATCCTGTAGGATGGGTGCAATCAGTCAGTCTGGGATTCCGGTCATAGGGCACCGTCAGTTGGTCTGAGGGTCCTGGCAGCAGGGAGCAGTCAGTCAAGGTGAGGGCCCTGGAGAGAGGGAGTGATCAGTCAGGCTGAGTGATCCTGAAGAAGGGGCTCAGTCAGTCCAACCAGGTGTCCTACGGGGCCTGGCTGTTTTCTCAATATAGCGGCAGCCACGTCTAATCAAACCTGCATGTACTGTCACAGTGAACTTCCAGGCAACAGCAGGCAGCTGGCACTCCACTGGCAGTCGGCAATCAGTTTGCTGACTTTTGTTGGACAATCGAGAGGTAAACCTCATGCGTTGGTTGATGAATAGGTGTAAGGCAGGCAATGAAAAAGCAAGAGGCAGGCAAATGGTGGATGATAGGCGCCTGACAGTGAGCAATCTGCACTCAAAAAAGGTGTCAATATGCTGACAGAGTGCAGGTGATCACAGTAGACAAGTGGGATTAACAGCAGGGGATCGATAAGCAGCATGAACTGCCTCACCAAGAAACAGATATCCTCTGCTAGAAACCAGAGTTATGGAGCAACAAGGAAAGCAGCCTCCCTCTAATCCTTCCTCTTGGATCGAGATTCAATCTTTTTAATTAGACATCATGCTCAACTGAATCTTTCAGTGGGATCTAAATGACAATTTCCAGTCTATGATAAACTTTTCTGGACCCATAAAGACCACACATTAAAGTTTAAGTACATTAGAATGGGTTAAGGAAAAGTGAATTCTGGTGAGAAAATCATCAGCAATATCTACTATGGTAATAACCTACTACAGCCTATTGCATGATGACCACAGAATTCCTTACTATTAAAGAAAGATTCAGAAATAATATTGTTCAAATTAAATGTTTATTTTTTTTTTGGTAAGGTAAAGAAGCATAACACTTTGATATTTGAAGTAACTGATTTGTTCATTTGATTTTGATACTTTCTTGATGTTCAAAACAGTTTAACTCTTCAATCAGGACCATTACTTATTATTCCACCTAAGTATTTGTATGTTGTATTTGTATGGGATAAAAATTACAAATGAGCTACAGTGAATTAACTTTTGAATACCACTTTATTTACTTTAGACATGGTTTTAAAATCTGTCATCATATTTCTACGTTTTTGGAATTAACCTTATACCTTAATTTATATACCCCACTTAATTATCAGCATTTATCCTAAGGTCAATCATTGCGTATACTATATCATTCTTTAGTCATCCACAAGAAACAGAACACAATCATAAATAGTGATATTAATGTAATTGACAGCAATGTAATAAAATTATATTTAATTACTTTTATAATTTAAAGAAAAATATTCTCTAAATAGTGGATGTTTGGATGTTTCTTTATCAAACTTCATTAAGTAATAATAAATATATATTATATATAATAAACATATATATTTATTATTATTCATTAAATAATAATAAATATATAAATAAATGATATATATTATTATTATTATTATATATTTTATATATATATATATATATAAAAGAAAACTAAGTACTGTAGAAAACAATAGTTTCTGAAAGCACCCAGAAAACCACTCTGAATGCAGGGACTGATACAAGAGATTTCATGAAGCAGAAGAGCACAGTGTCTGCCCTTGAGGGAGGAGGAGAGGGAGAGGGAAAGAGAGAGGGAGGCAGAGATCATTCACTCCAAGGAAAGGTTACACTGGGTAATCAGGAAGTCCTGAGGACCTCACACACTCTCTAAGGCCATAGTAGCAAAAACAGGTGTTTCTGCCCCTCCTCTTAGGTCATTATGACATCACAAACTGTATGGGAGTTAAGGAGAAAGACTGGGTAGGGCACCACACACTGCTGGACACTGTTCCAAGACCACCATGGAGAGAGGACAGTGGGGAGCAGAGGAGGCACAGAAGATGTCATAAGACCACAAACCATCACCAAGGTCACATCAGAAGAGGAAACAACAGGAGAAGAGTGATTACTACATTCATGTGACTATTAAGGATATGAAATGTCCTGTGAGTCAGGTCTTCAGGCCAGCAGTACTGTCTCCCGTGCCTTGTGGTTGAGCACTTTTCACCTAGGAGTTCTTTGTCTTCTAAGGAGGAGTGTTTAAGTTCCTCTCATACACTATTGTTCAGCAACTCTTGTGTCCCCTGGGAGAGTGCCCCTCTCCCAATACAGTGCTCAATCTTTTCTGGTTTCTGTCCTTAATCTCCCTTCCCCAGTATTACTCAGGGTTTTCTGAGTTCTGTGGGTCAGTGCCACTTTTCCACTAGTGCTCTGTCCCCTCTGGGTATTGTGGGTAGACACACTTCACCAACCAGTGCTCACTCTCTAATGAGCCCTAGGCAACCTAATTCCTTTAGTGAACTCTCTTGGAGAGCCCCTTTCCTAGTAATGTCAGTACACCATCTCTGACCTTTTCTGTGAGTCCAAGCCAACATAAATTTGGAAACATGGAAAGATGTGGATACTCCCTCTTTCCAACAAACTCAATAACCCATTGGTGCTGCCATGCAGATAGGCTTCTCATCAATGCCTGAAAATACAAGACAATTTTAATCAATGTCAATTCCCACAACATTGAGAACCTTATTTTACCACTCATAATGTGCCATTTCCATACATTTTTTCAATGACCTAATCTCTTATAAGTGATGTAGCATGCCAGTATTTCTGCCATCTCTCTGGGAAGTGGATGCAAAGAATATATTTCACTGTTTTCACTATCTTATCTTATATAACAATGGCTACTCTCTTTTGACAGAATGAGCACCCTCAAGGAATAGTGTGAAATGTCACCAAGGACAATTTCCCATCATCATGGAGGACTTCTTTGACCTTTTCAATAGCACCATTTCCACCATCCCTCATAATACTGAAACACTGCCCAGAGGACCACTCTTGAAAAGGATTCCTAAATTCTGACATCTGTAGGAGATAAACCCTCCCCCAAAAGAGCTTTTTCTCCTCTAGATCCTGTGGTCCAGGACCCATCAACTAATTTGGCTCAGTCTTTGAGTTCTACCATAAAACTCTTCTCAACAACCATTGTTCAGGATCTTCAGAGTACTCTGGGAGATACCCTCTCCCACCAGTCCTGTATCTTTTCTGTGTCTTGCCCTAAATTTCCCCTTGCCCACCATTACACAGGGTCCTCTGAATCCTGTTTCCCTTACTGAACACTGGTTGAATCTCCTTTCTTCTAATATCAGTACAACATCTCAGGCCTCATCTGTGTTTCCAGGCCAACATGACTGTAGAAATTTGCAGAGATGAGGATGCTTTCTATTCCCAATAACCTCAATAGAACTTTAGAACTGCCATGAAGAGAAACTCCTCACAAATGCCTAAAAATCAAAGATAATTTCAATTGATGTCAATTCCTAGAGCACTAAAGACCTAGATCTACCACTCATTGTACATCATTTCCTCATCTTTGCTCAAATGACTGAGTTTGTATGGGTGATTTATGCCCAGGATTTATGACAACATTCTGAACAGTGGATGGAAAACATATATTTAAGTATTTCAAGGATCACCTCTGATATGTCATTGGATGCTTTCTTTTGGCAACAGAGGAAATGTCCTAGGACTTCTGGATCAGGTGCAATGCATATTTCAAGTATCAGTGTAAAATATGGCCAAGGAAAACTTTCTCAACATCAAGGAGGAGTTTTTCAGAACTTTGAAGAAGAACCACTGTCCCACAACCCCTGAAGTAACTGAGAATATTACTCTTGAAAAGGGTTCAAGGGTTGTGAGTCATCTTGATGAGTAACCCTCTTCCAGCAAAGATCAGTCTCCTCTGGTACTTGTGGTTAAGCACAACTCATCTAACTGTATCAGGCTTTTGTGTGTTCTGCACTAAATCTCCCCTCTACCTCCATTGCTCAGGTTCATCTACAACTTATAGGTGAGAACACCTCTCCCACCATTGCTCTGTCTTCTCTGGGTCCTTCCATAAATCTTCTCTCACCCATCATTGCTCATGGTACTCTGAGTAATGGGGGTGAGTGTCCCTCACATACTAGTGCTCAGACTCCACTGGGTCTTCTTGGTCATAATCCCTCTCCTAACATTGCTCAGCCTCTTGTTTTACCCTCTAAGTTTACCTAACCTGTCATTACTCAGTTTATTCTCAACCTTGTGGGTGGTGCTCAGTCTTCTATGTTTCTTTTTTCTGCATTCTCTAACCATTCCTTGCTCATTCGACTCTGGGTCCTGTGGGTGTGTGCCCCTCTCTTATCATTGTTCAGTATTCTCTGGGTCCTGTCCTTAATCTCCCTTCACACATGATTGCTGTGTCATCTGTGTCCTGTGGGTGAGCATCCCATTTTCACCAGTGCTCAGTTTCCTCTTGGTATTATGGGTATACAAATTTCAACTATGAGTGCTCACTCTCCAATGAGTCCTAGGCAACCTTGTTCCATAGTGAACTCTCTGGATAAGCCCTTTTCCTTCTAATATCAGTACACCCTCTCTGGCCTTACCTACATATATAGGCAAACATGACTGTGGAAACTTGGAGAGATGAGGATACGTCCTCTTTCCAAGACCCTTAATAGAACTTTGGTACCTCTGTGCAGAGAGGATCCTCACCAAAGCTTGAAAACACAAGTCAATTTTTATGGACATTAATTGGATTAGCACTGAGGACCCCATTCCACCAACTCCATATCTATACTAAAGAGGCTGATCTCTTATGAGTGTTGTAACATGTTCAGGATTTCTAAAATTCCTCTGTGCAGTGGATGGAAAGCATGTATTTCAGTATTTTCAGGATCTTCTCTGATAGGTCACTTGCTACTCTTATTTGACAAGACAAGAAAATTCCTAGGAATGCTGACTCATGAATAATGCACACATTCAAGGGATAGTGTGAAATGTGGCCAAGAACATCTTTCCATCATCATGGGGGAGTTCTTCAAGCCTTTTAAATAGGACCATTACCACGATACCTGAGGTCACTGATACAATGGCATGATGGATAATCTCAAAAAGGTTCCAAATCTCTGAGTAGGTGAGAACGCCTCACAAAAATCTCCATCTCCTCTGATTACTGTAGTTAAGCACCCCACATCTATCTTTGCTCTGTCCTTTCTGGGTTTGACCCTATCCCTCCTCTCAATCATCATTGCTTAGTATCTTCTGAACCTTTTGAGTGAGCACCCATCTCCCACTAGTACTCAGTCTTCTCTTTGGTCCTGCCCTAATCTCCTCTCATCCACCATTGCTCAGGATACTCTCAGTTCTGTGGGTGAGCGCCCCTCACCCATTAGTGCTCTGATTCCACTGGGAATTCATGGTGCTAGCTCCTCCTAACATGGTTCTGCCTTCTTTGTTTAAGCTGCTCCATTTGCCTAACCTGTCTTTACTAAGTCTCCTTTGGGTACTGTGGGTGAGCTCCCTAACATAACAGATCTCAGTATCTTCTGTTTCATTTTTCTGAGTTTCCTATCCATTCCATGCTCAATCCTTTCTGAGTCCTATTGGTGAGCTCCCTTCAACTTAGAGTGTTCAGTCTTCTTTCTTGTTCCAGGTTCTCCAAGGTAATCCTTCTCTGACTCCTCTGGGTCCTGTGGGTGAGTGCCACTCATCTGACAGTGTGCAATCTTCTCAGGATCCTCTCCTTATTATCTCATCACACACCATTTCTCAGGATCATCTGAATCCTGTGGTGAGGGCCCCTTGAACACAGGTGCTCAGTTTTCCCTGAATATTGCTTTGGAGTACCCCTTATGTTCCAGTACTCTGTGTTCTCTTTGTTCTCTGGGGAGTGCCTCTCATCCAGCACTGCTCAGTATACTCTGGGACATCTGGTTTAGCACCCTTCACCCAGCAGTGCTCAGTTTGTGTCATGTGCTTAATTCTTATAACCACTCTTATCTCAACCTCCTCTAGATCATAGTTGTGACCCTAGATAGCCTAACATTGGTCAGTCTTTTCTGGGTCTTGTCTTCACCAAACATACTTCAACATTTCTTAGGGTATTCTGAGTCATGTGGGTGAGCACACCTTTCCCACCAGTGTTCAATCTTCTCTGGTTCCTGTCTTAATTTCACCCCTGCACCATTTTTAAGGGTCCTCTGAGTCCTCTGGGTGAGCATGCCTCTTCCACTAGTGCTCAGTCTTCTCTCATTCCTGCCCTAAATCTCCCTTCATCTATATATTCTCAAGGTACTCCGAGTCTTGTAGGTGAAAGCCCCTCACTTACTAGTGCTCTGATTCCACTGGATGCTCTTGGTGATAGGCTCTCTTCTAACATGGCTCAGTCTTCATTTTTTAAGCAACTAAATTTGTCTAATCTGTTCCTACTCAGTCTCCTTTTGTCCTGTGGGTGAGTAACCCTCACCTAACAGTGCTCAGTCTTCTCTTTCTTTTTTTCTGCTTTCCCTAACAATTCTTTCCTCATTCTTCTCTTGGTTCTTTGTGTGAGCACCGGTCATCTTAGAGTGGTCACTCCTCTCTGTCCTGTTCCAGGTTCCCAAAGGCAAACCTTCCTCAAACTTATCTAGTTCCTGTGTGTGACTGCACCTCTCCTGACAGTGTTCAGTCTTCTCTAGGTATTATCATTAATGTCACTTCAAAAACCAATGCTCAGTGTCATCTGAGTTCTGTGGTGAGCACCACTCACACACAGGTGTGCAGTTTTCCCTGAAATTTGTTTTGGGATCACCCTTACCTTACAGTCCTCTCTCTTCCATTTCCTCTGGGTGAGCTCCCTTCATCTACTAGTGTTCAGTACACTCTGGGATCTCTGGGTAAATGTCCCTCACCCAGCAGAGTTCAGTTTTCTCTGTGCCATCTGCAAAGTTCCCCTTATCAATCTTAACTTAGCCTTCTCTGGCTCTGGAGTATGATCATAGGTAGTCTAACATTGCTTACCCTTTTCTGGATTTTCTCTTAACCTCGCCTACCCCAACATTGCTCATGGTCTTCAGAGTCCTCTGGGTAAGCACCCCTCTCAAACTAGTGCTCAGTCTTCTCTGGGTCCTGACTTAAATCCCCCCTCATCGACAATTGGTCAGTGTACTCTGAGTCCTATGGGTGATCACCCCTCTCCTAACATTGCTCAGTCTTCCTCTGTTTAAATGCAGTCATTTATTAAAATCAACAAGAAACTTCTTCAGGTTAACTGCCAGTGAATGTACTATCTTCCTTTTACTAAATCTTTAAATCAGTTGAACTCAGGGTTAGTGCCAGCACTGTGGCTCTGGACTGGTGGAAGCAACCATGAAGGCACAAGTAGAAGTGAAAGGGGCAGAAGGTCCAGAGGGAGGCAATTTGCAGTCCCTGCTTGCTGTTCAGCCTGCACTTCTGTGGTGATTATGGCCCCCAGTCCTGCAAATACACTCTCAAGGTAAACAAACAAACTTTGAACCTCTTTGAGCTTCTAGTGAGATCAGCTGGGGCAATGTGCTGAAGGCACTTGGTGTCCACCCCTGACCTGGAGTCCCCTATTTACTGCACCCACCTTGAATCATATGTACTCATAGAGCACCACAACTTACTCTCCACAAGGGGGTGATTTCCTCAGCCAGCCATAATGCACCATGCAGCTCACTTCTAGGCTACCAGTTTGGCCAAAATGAGTCCAAAGTTGGAGGTAAGAATGGGTTTAGGAGATGGTAGCCACCCATGACTGTGCACACACTCTTGAAGCCTGAGAATATGTCTTCCACCTGACCCCAGGCCAGTGGTCCCTTTTGCAGAGTGAGGGACCTCCAGTCCTGCAGAAATATGCTGGCAGCAATGAGAAGGTGGTGGAAGAATGTTGAAGTCCCCAGGCTGTGCCTGATAGGTGAAATGAAGGTAATGGCCTGTGTCCCTCAAAGGCAGATGGAGTATTTATAAAGGGTAGATGTGAGAAGACTCAAAGGCAGTTTGAATTTTATTAATTTCTAAAATTTTGAGTTTCAGCATGTGAAGATCTCACTCCAATCACAGGAAGTTTACCCACTCCTGTTTGTAAAACCAAATCTCCTTCCTAATTCCGCCTCTCCCAGGCACTCTAGGGGGGTTCAAAGCCTGCTCCCTTCACTAACTTCCTTCAATATCCAGTGTGAATCTGGATAGAATGCAATGCCAGAGTGTGTACTTGGGACTAGTGAACTCCTAACATTGTGCAGAGGGTAATCATCTCCAAAACCTGGCTTTTAATTTCTGGCTTGGATGGTCCCCAGGATTCCCATAGATATCCAAACCCAGGGATGCAAATGTTCTTTATAGGAAATGTCATATGATCTATGCACACCCTTCTGTGCACTTTAAATCTCTAGATTGCCTATAATATCCAGTACAATGTAAATATTCTGGAAAATGTTAGAAAGTAAGACCAAAAAGATTGTATGTGTTTTTTTTTTTTTTTTTTTTTTTCCACAGATGGACTCTGTGAATATTATCGTCTAAGTTTGTTTTAATATGAGATTGTGAAACCTGCAGATTCAAAGGGTTACCTTCACCCTAAACCCCAGAGCGGCACAATGTTTAAATATTTAAACTTGGTTAAATCAAGAGGGGCCACCCCACTCTAAGGGAAATAGGGCTAAATTACTTCTCACCACAGTGCTATGGGTGAGGCAGTATACTTTTACCATTTAAATGACAATAATAAATTGCTGAAAATAAGTGGGGCTATTTCTGTCATTTTCCCTATAAGGTCACATAGTGAACACAAAATATTGAAGTTAAAGTGGATACGAATGAGATAAAGCTGGACATTCTTTAGATTGTTGTAAGTGAAGCTTAATATACGATTCTGGTGGGAGTTCAGAATACCAGCATTGATATAAGACCATGATCAGTGAAGACAGGGCTCAAGAGGGTTCAGACTAGATGGATTCTGTTGGTAGTTAGAATAGATGCCTTTTGTGTTATGCTCTGGTTGTAATGTGGTCTACATTTTTCCTGTGTCTAGAGACTTTCTATGAGGCTGATTATAAGACAAACGGACTTCTTATTATGTCGAGCAAATGTGTAGGCAGTGTAGCATTTAGGATATGGCAAATATATTGTGAATTCTTTTAGCCAAATTTATTATGATAATCAGGAGGAAAAAGCAGAAGAGAAAGATTTTTAAAAGGTGGATTTGAGAGGCAAGATTAAAATTAGGCATAAGGATATTGCAGTTGTTAAAGATATTACTGCCACTAGAGGAATGCTAAAAACTATGCCTAAAACTTCTGAGAAAGGTGACTTTAGGGCATCTTAAGATCTAGAAATACCACCTCCATCTCAAGCTCAAGGGAGTAAAATTGAAATTCTCTTGAGAAGAGACCAGTGAGGCATCCTTCTTGCACAAGGGAGCCTAGGAAGTTTTTTTTTTTTTTTTTTTTTTTTTTTTTAGTGTGCTCAACCACTCAAACCTTCAGGGGCTGTTGCAGCAAGTGCCCCAGAAGATCAGGCTACTGTTCAAGATGGTAGCAGAGTTTGGAATCAACCACAAGTTACTCATACTGCAGGAATGCAGAAAGCTGAAGGTAGGGCATCAGGGAAATTTCCACCAAGATTTCAAAGGAAGTCCTTGGAGGCCAGGCAATGTGCAGCACAGTTGGAATCCCTGTAGGCAGCCCCAGAGAAGATAAACTGTGGAGATAACAGGAGATAGTCAAAGCTGCAGTGGAGATTTCTGAGATTAAGAAATGCCAGAAACATGGGATATTGTCTTAAGAAACCTGCAGAAACAGAGCAGTGACAATCCAACAGGAAGGCCCCTTCAGCTGCAAAATACAAGGCCACAGGGGTGGAGATACACAAGCCCTTTGGGAAAAGCATCACAATGCCATGTGGCCATGATTCTGGATATGGAACTAAAGGACCTGCTTGTCCAACTGGATTTCAGTTCTGCTTTGGTCCCATTCCTTCTTTTTATGTCCATATTTTCATAAATGGAAATGTTTACTCGGTACATTTTTATGTTGGATATTTTTAAATTCCTTTTACTTTTACAGGAGCTCACAATGTGGGATTGCCATGAGCTTCAAAGACTTTGGTCCTGAATTTGAGTATTCTTGGAACTCCTTGGACTATAGGGACATTTGGAAATAAACTAAATGTATTTTGCATTGTCAGATTGCTGTGAGATTTTTGGGGGGATATGGGTCATATATTATGGTTTTGATGTGAGGTGTCCTCCAAAAGCTGTCATTGGAAACAATGCAAGAAGGTTCAGAGGAGAAATGATTGAGTTTTGAGTCTTAATCTGTCAGTAAATCTAATAGGGATTAATTTAGTGGTAACTGAAGTGGTAGGGTGAAGCTGGAGGAGACTGGAATTGGAGTGTGGCTTTGGAGTACATACTTTTTATCTGGAGAGTGGAGACTCTATCTCTCTCTGTCTGCTTTCTGATAGCAATGTGAGATATTTGCCTCTGCCACACTCCTCCACCATGATATTCGGCCTTACCTCAAAGCTTGAGGAATGGAGACAGTCTTCTATGGACTAAAACCTCTGAAATCATGAGCCCTCAAATTTTTCTCCTGTACAATTGTTCTGGTCAGATCTTCTAGTCACAGGAGCAAAATAGCTGACCAAACAATCATGTATATCACAGCACTTGACGAATCCTAGAATTATTCACATAAGATGTATTACGTGCTAAGTAAACTATTGCTATGGAGATAGCAACAAAATGAAATACATGTTTTCTGAAAGAGATAGTTACTAGTTTTTTTTTTTTTTTCATCTTGAGGTATATTTTTTAAGTGTTTATAAATTTGTTTCCACTTAGAAACTCTGAGTTTGGGCAGGCATGGTCATGCACAGCTGTATTCCCAGCTACTCAGGAGGATAATGAAGGAGAATGAAAAGCTTGAGATTAGCTTTGACAATTTAGTGAAACCCTGCAACAGAAAAAATAATAAGTTGTGTTATCTATGTAGCTCAATGTTAATCAGTAAATTGTCTCTGGGATCAATACATAGTACAAAACAACATAAACAAAAGTTCACTGATTTTGACTACTTTTATTCACATTACAGTGGATATTTTCCCATTTAAACTGTATCAATAAAATTGGGTAGAAGAAATATCTGAGCTCCCTGACTTCAACCTGAAACTAATCTTGAGGCCTAAAATGAAGTCCATGAAAGTCCATGTGTTCTGATGTTCTGATGCATTTAGAGGCAGATTTTCAAAAGGTAGATTTGAATTGAAGATAATCACTCATGAGAAAGAAGATCAGAGAAAAAGAAAGCATATGTAGCTGTTTTTCAGGTATGTTCCATGTCAGAATTTGCAATTACTTTCCAAAATACAATGAATATTTAACTTGCAAACTTTTACTTCCCTACTTTTATTTTTGTGTTAACAGGTCTTAAACTACTTTATTTCCTTTTCATGATAATTAATTTGTAATCCTTTATATTAGGAGCTTCCCCTCAATTTTTAGACTTCAGTTTCATTCATGTGGTGGATTCATGATGTGTAGTGTTGAACATATTTTCTTTTTGACATGTGAATTTGTTGGTGTCCCAGATTTCCATTGGTGTTATTGTTGAGTGATTAGACATTGATAAAGGAGTAAATCATATTTCCTTTCCACATTTCATCTGGATGCCCAATCCAGATGAAATGAAGAATTAACATAGTGCACATTAAAAAGATGGTTACATTCATTGCCTATAGTAGCATAAATATTTGAAAGAGAATAATTAGAAGAGACTTATTCTCCAATACATTCTTTGAGGTTCTATCTTGCTTTTCTTGGCCACTTTTTATCCCCTTGAGTCTCGGGAAGGCCTGTTTCCTCTCTTTGCTGCCTAGAGGTAGGAAGGAGTTATCTCATTTGGCAAATTAGCCTGCACTCAGCATTGAATCAATATTCTTTTTTTTTATTGTAAACAAATGGTATTCATGTTGTTTCTGTTTGTACATAGAGTAAGAGCATACGATTTGCATATTTATATATTTACATTGAGTAATGATGTTTGATACATTCTGTTATTTTTTTCCTACCCCCCACCCCTCCCACCTCTCTTTTCCCTCTATACAGTCCCTTCTTCCTCCATTCTTGCCCCCTTCCCACCCCCCATTACGTGTCATCATCTGCTTATCAGTGAGATCATTCATCTTTTGGATTTTTGAGATTGACTTATCTCACTTAACATGATATTCTCCAATTTCATCCATTTGCCTGCAAATGCCATAATTTTATTATTCTTTATAGCTGAGTAATATTCCATTGAATATATATACCACAGTTTCTTTATTCGTTCATCAATTGCAGGGCATGTAGGTTGGTCCCATAGTCTGGCTATTGTGAATTGAGCAGCTATGAACATTGATGTGGCTGTATCTCTGTAGTATGCTGATTTTAAGTCCTTTGGGTATGGGCCGAGGAGTGGGATAAGTGGGTCAAATGGTAGGCCCATTCCAAGATTTCTAAGGAATCTCCACAATGCTTTCCAGAGTGGCTGTACTAATTTGCAGCCCCATCAGCAATGTATGAGTGTACCTTTTTCCCCACATCCTCTCCAACACCTATTGTTGCTTGTATTCTTGACAATCACCATTCTAATTGGGGTGAGATGGAATCTTAGTGTAGTTTTGATTTGCATGTCTCTTGTTACTAACAATGGTGAACATTTTTTCATATGTTTGTTGATTGCATTTAGATGTTCTTCTGTGAAGTGTCTGTTCATATCCTTAACCCATTTGTTGATTGGGTTATTTGTATTCTTGATGTACAGTTGAGTTCTTTATATTTCTGGAAATTAGTGCTCTATCTGAATTATGAGTGGCAAAGATATTCTCCCTCTTTGTAGGCTCTCTCTTCGCATTGCTAATAATTTCCTTTGCTGAGAGAAATCTATTTAGTTTGAATCTATCCCAGTTATTGATTCTTGCTTTTATTTCTTGTGCTATGGGTGTCCTGTTAAGGAAGTCTGATCCTAAGCCAACAAGGTGAAGATTTGGACCTACTTTTTCTTCTATAAAATCCAGGGTCTCTGGTCTGATTTCAAGGTCCTTGATCCATTGCGAGTTGATTTTTGTGCAGGGTGAGATATAGGGGTTTAGTTTCATTCTGTTGCATATGGATTTCCAGTTTTCCCAGGACCATTTGTTGAAGAGGTTGTCTTTTCTCCATTGCACATTTTTGGCACCTTTGTCTAGTATTAGAAAATTGTATTTACTTGAGTTTGTGTCCATGTCCTCTATTCTGTACCATTGATCTACCTGTCTATTTTGGTGCCAATACCATGCTGTTTTTGTTACCATTGCTTTGTAGTGTAGTTGAAGTTCTGGTATTGCGATACCCCCTGTTTTATTCTTCCTGCTAAGGATTGCTTTAGCTGTTCTGGGTTTCTTATTCTTCCAGATGAATTTCATGATTGCTTGCTCTATTTCTGTAAGGTACATCGTTGGGATTTTAATTGGAATTGCATTGAATCTGTATGGCACTTTTGGTAGTATGGCCATTTTGGCAATATTAATTCTGCCTATACAAGAACATGGGAGATCTTTCAATCTTCTAAGGTCTTCCTTAATTTCTTTCTTCAATGTTTTGTAGTTTGCATTGTAGAAATCTTTTACCTCTTTGGTTAAATTGATTCCCAAGTATTTTTTTTTTTCGATGATATTGCAAATGGAGTTGTTTTCCTCATTTCCCTTTCAGCTGTTTCCTCGCTTGTATATAAAAATGCTTTAGATTTATGCATGTTGATTTTATAGCCTGCTATTTTGCTGAATTCATTGATGAGGTCTAGAACTTTTCTGGAGGAGGTTTTTGGATCGTCTAAATATAGAATCATGTCATCCACAAATAGTGATTACTTAAGTTCCTCTTTTCCTATTCGTATCCCTTTAATTTCTTTAGTCTGCCTAATTGCTCTGGCTAGAATTTTGAGGACAATGTTGAATGGAAGTGGTGAAAGAGGACATCCCTGTCTTCTTCCTGTTATTAAAGGGAATGGTTTCAGTTTTTCTCCATTATGAATGTTGTTGGCCATGGGCTTAGCATAAATAGCCTTTACAATGTTCAGGTATGTTCCTACTATCCATATTTTTTCTAGTGTTTTGAGCATGAAGGGGTGTTGTATTTTGTCAAATGCTTTTTCTGCATGAATTGAAATAACCATATGTTTATTATCCTTAAGTCTATTGACATGATGGATTATGTTTACTGATTTATGGATTTTAAATGATCCTTGCATTCCAGGGATGAACCCCACTTTATCGTGGTGCACAATTTTCTTAATATGTTTTTGGATACGGTTTACCAATATTTTGTTAAGGATCTTTGCATCTATATTCATCAAGGATATTGGTCTAAAATTTTCTTTCCTTGATTTGTCTTTTCCTGGTTTGTCTATGAGTGTGATATTAGCTTCATAGAATGAATTTGGTAGGGTACCCTCCTTTTCTATTTCCTGGAATACTTTGAGAAATATTGGAATGAGTTCTTCTTTGAAGGTCTTGTAGAACTCGGCTGAGACTCTGTCTGGTCCTGGGCTTTTCTTGGATGGTAGATTTTTAATGGCTTCTTCTATTTTATTGCTTGATATTGATCTGTTTAAATTGTGTATGTCCTACTGGTTCATTTTGGGAGGAGCATAGGTCTCCAGAAATTTGTCAATGTCTTGGGTAGTTTCTATTTTTTTGGAATACAGATTTTCAAAGGAGCTTCTCATTATGTTCTGTATCTCAGTGGTGTCTGTTGTGATATTTCCTTTTTCATCATGTATTTTAGTAATTTGAGTCTTCTCTCTCCTTCTCTTTCTTAGTGTGGCTAAGTGTTTGTCTATTTTGTTTACTTTCTCAAAGAACCAACTTTATGTTTTGTCAATTTTTTGAATAGTTTCTTTTGTTTCAATTTCATTGATTTCAGATCTGATTTTAATTATTTCCTGTCTTCTACTACTTTTGCTGTTATTCTGTTCTTCTTTTTCTAGGGCTTTGAGCTGTAATTTTAGGCCATTTGGTTGTTGATTTTTCATTCTTTTCTGGAATGCACTCCATGCAATGAAATTTTCTCTTGAAGCTGCTTTTATAGTTTCCCAGAGATTTTTATATGTTGTATCATCATTCTCATTGACCTCTAAGAATTTTTTAATCTCCTCCCTGATTTTTTTGTTATCCATATTTTATTCAATAGCATGATATTTAGTCTCCAGGTGTTGGAGTAATTTGTGTTTTTTATTTTGTCATTGATTTCTACTCTCAGTCCATTTTGATCCAATAGAACACAAGGCATTTTCTCTGGTTTTTTTTTTTTTTTTTTTTTTTTTTTTGCATTTCCTAAGGGCTGTTTTGTGGCATAACATATGGTCTATTTTCGAGAAGGTTCCATGTGCTGCTGAGAAGAAAGTGAATCTGCTCATTGATGGATGAAATATTCTATATATGTCTGTTAAGTCTAGGTTATTGATTGTGTTATTGAGTTCTATGGTTTTTTTGGTTGGATTTTGTTTGGGAGATTTACCTAGTGGTGACAGCAGTGCATTAAAGTTGCCCAGAATGATTGTATTGTGATCTATGTGATTCCTGAAATTGAGAAGGATTTGTCTGATGTAGAGGGATGCACAATTGTTTGGAGCATAAATATTTACTATCGTTGTCTTCCTGATTTACGGTTCCCTTAAGAAGTATAAAATGTCCTTCTTTATCCTTTCTAACTAACTTTGGCTTGAAGTCCACTTTATCTGATATAAGGATGGAAACCCCCGCTTTTTTACTGAGTTCATGTGTGTGGTAGGTTTTTTCCCATCCTTTCACAGTTAGTCTGTGGATGTCTTTTTCTATGAGATGAGTCTCTTGCAGGCAGCATATTGTTGGGTCTTTCTTTTTAATCCATTCTGTCAGTCTATGTCTTTTGATTAATGAGTTTAGGCCATTAACGATCAGGGTTATTATTGAGATATGATTTGTAATTCCAGTCATTTGGCTTATTTTTTTTTTTTAAGTTGGCTTGGTTTCTCCTTTGAGTGTTTTTTCTCTAAGGTAGTTCCTCCCTTTGCTGACCTACATTGTTGTTTTTGAATTCCTCCTCATGGAATATTTTGTTGAGAACATTCTGTAGTGCAGGCTTTCTCTTTGTGTATTCTTTTAACTTTTGTTTATCATGGAAGGATTTTATTTCATCTTCAAATCTGAAGGTTAGTTCTGTAAGGATGGGATTCTTGGTTGGCAACCATATTCTTTCAGAGCTTGAAATATGTTGTTCCAGGCCCTTCTAGCTTTTAGAGTCTGGGTTGAGAATTCAACTGCTATCTGTATTGGTATCCCCCTATATGTAAACTGATGCTTTTCTCTCGCAGCCTTCAAAATCCTATCTTTATTTTGAATTTTAGGCATTTTCATTATAATGTGCCTTGGTGTGGATCTGTTGTGATTCTGTGCATTTGGTGTTCTGTAAGCCTCTTGCATTTGATTTTCCATTTCATTCTTCAGGTTTGGGAAATTTTCTGATATTATTTCATTGAATAGGTTGTTCATTCCTTTGTTTTGTATCTCTGTGCCTTCCTCAATCCCAATAATTCTTAAATTTGGTCTTTTCATGATGTCCCATAGTTCTTGGAGTTGCTGTTCATGATTTCTTACCATCTTCTCTGTTTGGGCGACTTTATTTTCAAGATTAAATATTTTGTCTTCATGTCTGAGGTTCTGTCTTTCAAGTGGTCTAGTTTGTGGGTGATGCATTCCATTGAGTTTTTTATTTGGTTTATTGTCTCCTTCATTTCAAGGATTTCCATTTTTTCTTTTGGGAAACTCTATCTCTTTGTTGAAATTATTTTTTGCTTCCTGCAGGTGCTCTTTCAGCTTATTGGTATTATCATTCATTGCCTGCATTTGCTCTCTTATCTCATCCTTTGCTTTGTGAAGTATAATCTGAAGTCCTTTTCTGACATTTCTTCTAACATACTGTCATTGATTTCTATTAATATAGAATCTAGATTTGTTTGGATCATTTTCTTCCCTTGTTTTTTTCATGTTGTCATGTATCTTCCCTTCTAGCAGTGCAGATCTGTGGTATTGCAGATTTCCCCCTGTAGGCTTATAGTGGCCCTATAGGATTCCAAAACCCTTTCTTTAAGGGGATGTCAATATTAGCAGTGCCCAAATCAGACACTGTGCAATCCTAGAACAATTAGCCCCTATGGGGACAATAACAAAATTGTCATAATAAACAAAATGAGTTCAAATATTATCTTCAATAATACCAACAGGTTTGCACTAAGGTCTGCAGTTTCTAATGGAGGACGAAGGATGAAGATGGATGTAGAATGTGGCTGTTAATGGCATAAGGAAAAAATATACAGAAGTTCTAGAAAATAGAAAGGGTGAGAGTGTAATCAAAAGAAATCAGATGTTAGCATGCAAAAAAGGGAGAAAGAGATTCTGAGGGAACAGGTAAACAAAAGGAAAAGAGAGCAAGAAAAGTAAAGAAATAAAAAGTTAATTTTTTAAAAAAGGAGAAAAAAGAAAATCTACTTTATAACAGTCATATACTAATGAAAACTCCCAGTGTTCAGTAGCCTGATGCTTGGGAGGTACCTGAAAATGAGCTTCAAGCCTTCAGCAGATGTTGCAGGATGGGAGTTGTCCCACCCAGAGATTGGAGCTACGGCTTCCAGGATTATTCGAGATGGCTTCTCTGGCTTCGAAATGTGTTTGCAAATGGGGAGCTGCAGCTCAGGGATGGACGTGGTCAGCTGGAGGACCTGGAGATGGGATGCAGGTGGTCTGGCAGGGTTCCTGGATTTTTGGTGTGTTTGGTGTGGTTGTGGGGTCCTGGAGGCTGGGTGCAATCAGTCGGTCTGGGGTCACAGGGATAGGGTGCAGTCAGTTGGTCTGGGGGTCCTGGCAGCAGGGAGCAGTCAGTCCATGTTAGGGTCCCAGAGGCAGGGAGTGATTGGTTGGGCTGAGGTATCCTGGTGATGGTACTCAGTCAGTCTGGCCAGGGGTCCTATGGGGCCTGGCTGTTGTTTCAAATGGCAGCAGCTAAGTGTAATCAAACCTGCAGGTACTTTAACAGTGAACTTCCAGGCAGCAGCAGGCAGCTGGTGCTCCACTGGTGGTCAGCGATCAGTTTGCTGACTGTTGTTGGATGAATGGGAGGTGAACCTTGAGCGTTGGGTGATGGATAGGTGTAAGGCAGGTGATGGACAGGTGAGAGGCAGGCAAATGGCAGATGATAGACACCTGACAGTGAGACATTTGCTCTCAAAAAAGGCATTGATATGCTGGCTGACTGCAAATCATAACAGCAGACAAATGGGTAAACACCAGGGGATTGATAAGCAGCAAAAATTGCCTCACCGAGAAACAGATATTCTCTTCTTGAAACCGGCATTCTGGAGCGACAAGGAATGCAGCCTCCCTCTAGTCTGCCATCTTGGATCCCCCTGAATCATGATTCTTATCAGACCAGACATTGACTCTGAAATCTCTGGAAACATCAATACATTCATTTCTCAGCTGCTTTCTCAAGGCAGTCACCACCCTCACCCTGTCACCTCTGCCCAGTCTCACTAGAGGAAACTTCCCAAAGTTCTCATCCAGCAATACATCCTTCAGCTCTGTGAATATCACAAGGCTTTTATGGATGGGGATGAACCAGCTCACCCCAGAAATCAGATGGATTGTAGCTGCCATGATGCCCTGTCCAACTCAGTGCTACCCTGACCATCACTTTCCCATGCTGCCTACCATGAGCTTAATGGGTCTGTGTCACTCTGACATGGGAGACAGGTTTGGCAAGTGTTTTTCATTCTCCATGACTCCATCTGGTCATGCATGATGGATTTGGCCTGCTCTACCTGGTATGGACATTGCACTCTCTCATGGCCATAGGAATATCTATCTAGGTGAATTCTGCTTTCTGGGTCTCTAGTTCCTCTGAACTTTCCAGAGTCCTATGCCAAGCCACCACTTTGTGCCAACACCTTTTTTTCCTCTCTCTACCTTCCCTGGAAAAGCCTGAGTCAAATGTAACTTAGGAAAATTTTCAACAGTGCCACTTGGTTCAGCCCATCATTTCCTTTACTACAGCAAACATGATCTCCACCATATTAACCTAGAGAAACCACCTGAGGGGACTGGGAGAAAAAATTGACATAGTGAGCAAGGAACAGATTTTAGCTGGAAACCCATGCTCTGAGAGTCCATCTTTCTTCATCTTTCCAATCAATGGCTTTGGACTTGACCTGTACCTCTCCCATGGGGCCAAAATTCTATGAGTACAATTTATTGATCTTTCACTCAGTTTTACATGCCAATAATGAATGACATTAATTTTGAATCTTCCAGTATCTCTTTCATTAAATAAGAGTCACTTTCTCATGGTTTATATTAGAATGATATACAATATACTACAGCAATCCAGAAAAAATATGAAGAAACTCACTCTCTGGAATAGTAAAGTGTCTATTGAACTACCATTTTAGTACTTACATAGTGTGGAACACACACAAATCAAGCTTCAAGTAAAACTTATATCCAAAGAAGATTGACATAATGCTTTACATTTTATTTCATTGTGACCACACATATTGCAGCAATGATGGTGTCCTATTATTTGCATTGACACTTTCTACCAAATCTATCTTCCAGGTTTTTCCCAGTAAAGATAATAGTTTTCTCTTTATCTTTAAGTATCTCCTCAAAATTTTATAATCTGTATGAACCACCAAATTTTATACAGAAACCCTTCTTTTATTGAATTTCTCTTTATATATGACTTGCTTTGGAGAAGAAATACACTGTTTTTTTGTACTATATTGTCTTTGTAACTGGAGGTTAAAGCAAACCCTATTTTTATGTTTTCATTTTATTCCTCCTCAATCTCAAAGGCATATAAATTCTAACCTTTCTATATTTTCAGTAAAAAAGTGCATTTAAATTCTAAAGTATACCTCAGAGATGATAAGTAAAAAATATCAAAGAAAATACAAGACTCAGAAATTGTAACTCTTTATATTCTGTTCTTTATTGTGTGTATCTCAGTATTTTCATGAAAAACAAAGCATCAACCCCAAGTTGATTTATAATTTTACACAATTGAATGTATTTAATTATAATTACATGAAAAGTTGTCTGTTTTATTATATAAATATTTGCCATTTTTAAATGTGTGCTAAAATGTATCATTTGATCAAATTGATTTCACAGGCTTCTCAACTTGTTTCCATTACTTTTCTCGGTTATAGTACCTATCAATAACTGCTCTAAAAATTCTTTTTAATTTCACACTTTATTTTTTATGTTCCTTTTTATCAATTATAGGCAAGGCAGACTTGCAAAAAATCCAGGCATATTTGATGAAATTCCCTCAAAGATAAAACTATTATCAATCTCAATCAATTATTTTATGTTTATGAATTTACATATGAAAAACTCTTGGAGTGATACATATATATATATTTGAAATGATCAAATAGAATTCTTGTTTTTACTTATTATTGTAGCATATTGTAGAAAGATGCACTGGCTACTTAAAATATTTGATTACAAATTCATCAATATACTCTTCCTTTAGTGTTCTACCTCATTGCTATTCAGGAGGATTTCTTGGACCTATAGCATTGGCATGACTATAGAGCATGATGCATATTCAAAAACCCCAATCCTATTCCAGGACTTCTGAATTCATCTTCATATTAGCAACATATCCAATCCATATTTGTGCTCATTAAAATTTAGGAAGCAACCTTCTAACTCACTATGTCTCATTTGAGAAATATAATTTATTTTATAAAATATAAATATAGCCCCCAAATATATATTCTTATGTTAATCTTAATTTTACATTTTAATTCACAAAAGTGTAGCATATACACTAATTTTTTTTATGTAGATCATCCCCTTTCCTCAGAGTTATATATTAGGCAAACATGCTTCGTTTAAAAAGTATCTTATTGAAAAATTGACATAACTCACCTTTGTGAGAGCCAGTTTTCCTGACTTTAATTGTGTCAAATTAAAAACTCTTTTGGAAGAGAACTGCCAAGTCAGTTCTGGCCGAGAGCCTGGTGAGAAATGGAGTGCGACCTGCTCTCCCTGGCCCTCTGGGGCCCTCTGGCCTCAGGCTGGCGGGTGAGCTTGGGGGCCCGGGGACCAGCTGTGGTCTCTTCCCTTCAGAACTCCGGAGCTCCTGCTGCGACTGCCCACTGGCTGGCCCTGCCTGTGAAAGACCTGCGAGCCTCTTCCCCTGGCTGGATGACCTGATGGCAGTGGCGACCTGTCAGATCCCGGCCCCCAGACCCCCCAGACAGCCAGGTCTGGGGGCCACCCAGTCCTGTTCATCCCATTCGAAGCACAACAGAGCTTGTGGCGTCTTTGGGTGGAGGTGGGCATGGCCGGTCGAGAAGAATGAGAGGTTGCCCAGATGCCCAGGAGGCCAGCAGGGGCTTTGAGGGCCATTGGAGGTGAGTGGACGCCAGAAAGCTTGGCCACACATTGGACAGAGAAACCGTGCAGACTAAGGCTCTCCACAACAGCACGGGGTGGCTCCTGGAGATCACACCTTTTTGGGACAGGCAGACAAAAGCCTTAACCATCCTGGAAGGTGAGCAAAGCCTGGAAGATGAGGATGACGGGTGGAACGGTTAGTGGCCTCAGGCGGTTACTATTCGTTCTCTCAGAAACGGTAGAGTCACATGTCGTGGCCACCACCCTTGAACGATTTCCTGGCCATGTGTAGAAGGCCTGTCTATATAATATGAAAAAGTTGCTCTCAACTTGCCCTCAACCTATTAAAACGTGTGCTATGTCTGGATATTCTCAATGTGAAGAGGTTGCCAAGGTCTGATAGTTAGAAAATAACGTCTTGTAAATGGCTGTTTGTTTTAAAAAATCAGAAAGTTCTTCTGCAAGTGACTTTGGAATGAATTCTTTAGCCCATCTCTAGGAGCGGCACTTGTCCACGTTTGTTAGGAGGGTTAGAGGATATGGAGAAGACTTTGACCGTGAGGAGGAGGAGGTCCTGTGCAGACTGGTTTTATGTCAAAGACATTTTCCAATTGTAACCATTTTTTGTGTGTACATTTTATTCCTCAGTACTGTATACATAGTTGAAAATGATAAGTTCTTTTTTGGAAATATCTAGACTTTCTAGATATTCTAAAGTGCCTGGTATAAGTTAAAAGTAGAAATGGTAACATACAATACATTTTGTACATTTATTTTTGTTAAAATTCTTAGGAAATTATTTTTTGGGGGCAGTATCCATACCCCCTTTTGAGTCATGAAGAGTTGTGTGCTGGTCCTTGGGTGTGCCTACTGTGAGCTAAGACTTGTACCTTATGTCTATGGGTTTTGCTTTACTTTGCTGCATATATAGTGTATATAAAGGACAAATGAATCCTAATCTGCATTTAGTCTATCTAGATGTTAAAGAGGTTGCCAGTGTATGACAAAAGTAGAATTAGTAAAAAAAAAACAACAACAAATTTTGTATGTTTTGTGTTAAAATTCCTAGGAAGGATTGTCTTCTGAAAATTTTGAACATTATATATAGCCCACTGGGTGATAGACCAGAATGCTCATATTTTGAAGACATTTTTAAATTAAAACTATTGTTACATGTGTGCTGTTTGTTCAAGACCATCATGTACATAGTGGGCAAACTGAGTTCTTATTTGAAACATCTAGTCTGGCTAGATGTTTAGAAATGCCCAATATATGTAAAATGTAGAGGTAGTAAAATATCACTTTGTAAATATCTTTTTGCTAAAGTTCATATGAAATAGTTTTTTGGGGGGAATGGAAGTGTTAAACCACCTCTGTGAGCAGCATAGTACTGTCTGCACTTGTTCTGTGATATGGAGGAGGTGGGAGGGAAGCCATTGCAAAAGGTAATATGTTAGTGTGTTCATACTTGGGACATCTTCATACACCAATTTTTTTTGTTCTTTTGCATTTTATTTTGCTGTGTATATAGCATATATAATGGGAAAATAAGTCCCAATTTTGCAACATCTAGTCTCTAGATGTTAAAGTGGTTGCCAGTGTATGACCAAGTAGTTAGTAAAATTAGCACATTTTGTACATTTTGTGTTGAAATTCATAGGAAAGCTTGTCCTCTGTAAATGACTTTTGAATATGAATTTGTTCAGCCATCTCTAAGCATTACATATGCCTGTAATTGTCCACTGGACTGAAAGTAGAGAGAAAGACATGAGGAGGGAAAGGTTCAAAGACAAAATGGTCATATTAGAAAATACCTCAATTTTATTTACAAACTTAAGTCCTTATTTGAAACATCTAGTCTTTCTAGATGTTCAGAAGTGCACAAAGTATGTTAAAAGTAGAGGTAGCAGATAAAACATTTTGTATATATCTTTTTGTTAAAATCCATAATGAAATAACTGACTTTTAGGGGCTGGTGTTTTGGCTCAGTGGTAGAGTGCTTGCCTAGCACATGTGAGGCACTGGGTTCTGTTCTCAGCACAACATGAAAATAAATAAACAAATAAAGGTTAAAAAAAGAATGATTTTAAAAAAAGAAATAACTGACTTTTAGAAATGGAATAATCAAAACAGTTCTCTGAGCAGTACACATAGTATGTGCTTGTTCAGGGAGGAAGAAGGAAAAGAAAATGCAAAGGACTTTATACCAACATATTTTCTGTGAAGCAAGATTGACCATTGTCTCTTATATCTGGGTTTTGTTTTACTATGTAAATAGTGAATATAAAGAACACAAGTCCTAATTTACATCTAGTTTATCTAGATGTTAAAGGGGTTGCCAATGTGTGACAAGTAGAGTTAGTAAACTAACACACTGAGTATGCTTTGTGTTAAATTCATAGGAAAGGCAGTTCTTAAAACCACATAGGAAGTGAAATTGTTAGTCATCTCTCAGTATTACAGGTGCATATATCTGACACCTGGGTTAATGAGACTAGAAGGAGAAGGGTTCTAGGCCAGAATGGAAGACACTTTTAAATTCTAGCCTTTAGAAAAAAGGGGTTTTGCTTTAGAGTGTAGCCTTTGTTCAGTAAGTGTTGCAGTTTATTCAATGCAACTGTATGTATAGTTTAAAACTTAAGTCCTTTTTGGAAACATCTGGTGTTTCTAGATGTTTAAAGGTGCACAACACATGGTAAAAGTAGAGGACTAAAGTAATGCCTTTTAAGTATTTTTTGATATTATATAGAAATGGTTGTCATTTAGGAGAATGGAATTGTTGAACTTGATGTCTTGGAGAATACGTGGAAGATCACTGGGTGGTGGGGGGGAATGAGAAAGTATGCATAGAGATGCAGTCTGTGCTCTTAGATTAGTTTCAATTGTCTAGCCATTGTTATATGTGCATTTTAGTTAATATTGCTGGGTATGAAAGGATAAGTCCTAATGCCCAAAGTTTGTGAGAAGTAGCAAAATAATCCCTATGTAAATATCCTTTTGTTAGTTTTTAGGAAGAACTGTCTTGTGGGAATGACTCTTGTTAATACACCTCTTGTAACTAGGGGTAGTCCTGAATTTAGTCACTGGAATGGTGCTGAGGGAGAAGAGGAAGGGTGAGGGTACGTGCTTTTTGCTAGAAGCTCCATATCTGGAAGGCAGGTTTAGATTATAACCATAGATCTATATGCATTTTTGGTAAAGTGTTTGTGTTTATTGTGCACAAAGTTCATACTTTATATCACAACATCTAAGCTTTCTAGATGTCCTGAGGTGACAGTGAATCATAAAAATTAGAGCTAGTGAAGTAGCCAATTTGTAAATAACTTTTTGTTATAATTGATAAAAAGATGCATCTGGGACATGGAATTGATTTGTCTCTGGGTAATGTGTATCAGGACTTGCTCGCTAGGCTGGCAGCAGAGGGGCACAGGGGCACACACAGGAAAAGATGAGAGCGAGTGCTCAAGGATTGACATTTCCATGTGGCCACTGGTGTGTGCATCTCCTGGCTGTACTATAGGAATACTTTAATTCACTGGAATCATGCATTCTTGCTAATACTTTAGTAGCAGAAATCTGGTAATGAAACAAGCTTGGTGTAGCCTATTGCTTTGTCTCATTTTCAATTGAGCATTAAGGGAATGCATTATTTTAGTTGTAACTCTGCCAATATGTCTATCTAGAGGCTTTTTGCCATTTCTGTCTTCAGTGAAATTTTTGTCCCCAAGAAAGTATAACAAATTGAGTTGGTATAGTGTATTCTTGGTTATCAAAAATACTCATGTAGCTCTGGGAGTTTGAATTGGTGAATATTCATGATGTGTGGAAAAGCATGATACACACTAAAATCTCAATCACACAAAATGGGATATTGTATATGTATATGCACGACCTGGAGGGACACATCCAACTAAGCTGTTTGTGACTGGATAACTTTGTTCTTTGCTTGTGTTTTTATTTTTCCTGTAATGCCCACATTAACATTTAAAAAATAAATGCTATTTAAAAAAAAGAAAACAAAAAACAGCAACAAAAAAGCTTTCTTAATGATCACATGACCAATGTGCCATTTACAAACATATTCTTTTTTCAGGATCCATTGAGATTCAGGGATGTGCCATTTATTTCTCTCAAAAGGAATGGCAATGCCTGGGCAGAATTTATACACAGATGTGATATTGGAAAACTACAGAAACCTGGTCTTTCTGGGTGAGTGAAAGTTCCCTTAAGAATTCTTAAATCACTATTGATATTCAATGCCTTTCCTTTGTAGAGTATCTCTTGGTAGCTTCTTCTGTGCATGAATGAGTTTTAGATACTTACTTTCATGGAATTGATTGGGAAATTTTTGATATAGATAAGAAAATGTTAATTATATTTCTTTTTATGCTTACCTTCATTCTTTCTTGATAAGATATACACCCCTCACTCCAGACTTGTCATATAATTCAACAGTATAATATATTGTGAATTACACCATAAAGTCCATTATATTTCTTTGTCTTTGATTTGTTTCCTTTACACTTGATAGTTGAAAGCTGTGCTTAGAATTTTTAAATTGAAATCTTTCTTATATATTCTAATGGGTATGTCAGAAGGCAACATTTGTAGAAATAATTGCCCAGAATCTGGTATTATTTTAATGAACACTCTAGGCCATGAACAGCAGTGAATAAAAGAGAGAATTTCTAACACTCATTCCATTTTCAAATAAAAAAAAATCTCTCTGAGCCATCCCTTGTTACATTTCTGGACCTAAGGAAAGAGCCACAGAAACCAATGAGACAAGAGACAGTAGCTATTTTTTTCAACTTATTTGCTGCTGTGACCAAGAGATCTTACAACACAATTTTAAGGAGGAAAAGTTTATTTGGGTCTCATGGTTTCAGAGGTCTCAGCTTATAGAAAGCCAGCTCCATTCCTTAGGGCTTGATATGAGATGGAACATCATGCTAGAAGGGTTTGGTGGAGGGAGGGGGCTCAAGTGATGAGAGATATAGACTCCATAGGCCAGAAACAGATACAAAATGTATACCGTGGAGGTGTACCTCCAATAATCCACCTACTCCAGGCACATCCTACCAGACTACAGTAAGGTACTGCTCAGTTAATTCTACCAAAAGATTAATTTACTGATTGGATTAATGCTCTCATAACCCAATGATTTCACCACTAAACCTTTTTGAATTGTGTCACATATAAACTGTTGCAGTATTCTTCACAGCCAATCTGTAAGATTTGCCATATAGACAGGTGGGTATAAATGAAGAAAATGAAACTTTACTGATGATAGGTTCAAATTTCAAGGAGAAAACCACATTTAACATGTTAACTGAGAAGCTCTCATCCAACAGAAATAAATTTTCAGGAACCCAGTTGTATTTTTCTTGCAGTCATAGAAGGGCATGACTTTCCCTATGCTTATCATGTTTTCAAATTATTTTAGGCTCCTTCCTTCCCCTAGCGATCCCTCAGTATATTCAAAGAAATAGATAAAGCACTTCACTTTGTCTGTTAGGGTCTGCATGGTTTGACACCTCTTTATTGGTTTTGAAGATCCATAGAAAACTTGTTCACATTTTTTAATATTTCCAGTTGAAACCAATACATTAATATCCTGAATCAGTGTATCTGGTAGGGTTTAAATATTTATTCACTCAAATTTTCTCTTCAGGGCTCTTTATGAATTATTTTACTGGAATTTTAGTTAATACTATCTACCATGTAATGGATGTTTCTTACTCGCATTGTGTTTTCTTTGTAAGTGTATAGTCATGACTGAAAAATATTTTATAAAGAAGGATTTTAAAAATAATATATTTATTGGTGATTTTGTGGATTAAATTTTTTATCTTCTTATGTGCACTTGTGTGTTCTATTGTTTAGAATCAGTTCTATATTCAGGAGTAGATTTCCTCCCATCAATGAATCATGTTTTTATTTTTGTAATCTCTATATTATGATTAAATATTCATGGTCTTGTATTTCACCTTTTGGAACAATGTAATTTGAAAGATGCATGAATTATGTACCTATGGTCAATTGAATTACAGGTTTCACTTGCTTTTATAAATATTATTCCTGTTTTGTTTATGACTATATATTGTGTCTCATTTCTTTACTCCATCTAAGTATTTGTGTAATCTATCTAAATAAATATATGTAGACCTATGTACTTATACTTGTGTTTGAGCTCAGGGGTGCTATAATACTAAGTCAAATCCCTAGTCTCTTTTTATTTTTATATTGAAATATGTTCTTGCTAAAGTATTTGAATTGGCTTCAAATTTGAAATTCTCCTTCCTCCACCATTGTGGCAGCTAGAATTAACGGCATGCTTTTCAAGTATTTGTTGACAAAACTGTTCTTTTGTCTAGAATAAAGACTTTATCATTTTAAAGCAGCTTTTAAATATTTGAAGATAAAATTTCTGTTTATCTTCAATGCATTTTTTAAATTTAAATGAAGTCAGACCACATAAAATTAAACTTACTCTTTCCATATTTTAAGTATTGCTTAATAGTTTTCATTGTAATTTTCTTGCAACATTTTTCTATGTAGTTTACATCTTCCATAATTAAAATTAGATTTTCATGAAAAGAAAGTGCTACTTTGTCTCTCATCACAAACATCATTCCTGCTGTTCAGTAGGTTTGATTACTTTAGATGTCTAATATAAGTAGAATCATACAAGATTTGACTTTTTATGAATGGTTACTTCAGTAACCATAAAGTCTTCAAGGTGAATGTGTAATATAGATGTTATGCAATTTCTCTTCTTTTCAAGTAAAATAAAAAGACATCATTGTTTTCCAAATTGCCTTCATCCACACATGTGAAAGAATTTTTTCTTCCCCTGTTGTACCTATTGAATAATCTACTGATTACAAATGTGTAACTATTTCATGATTCATCCATATAAGTGAGTATTTACTCTCTGTTCTGTTCATTATCTCAACTTGTCTAAGCTCATGTCAGTATTAATGTATTGAATACTGTAGCTTTTGTTATGCTGTAAACTCAGAAAACATTATTCAAATTTATTTAAATTTTTAATATTTTTGAATTACATATAAGCACTTGGAATTACATGGAATTTTTAAAATAACCTTTTTTGTTTAAAAAATAATATTGGAATGTGATAGCTACTACATGGAGTGTCTAGATAGTTTGGGTATTACAGACAGCTTCTAATATTACCTTTCATTTCTTGAACAAGTCCATGTTGACAAGTACACCATTGCCACATATATTTGGAGTTTTAAATGTCTCTTCCACTTTTGATTTTTAATTTATTATATTATGTTCAGAAAGTCATTTAAATATTGTCATTTCTTAAAATATTTTCTGTTTTAAAGCTGGTCAATCAAGAGTATTTCATTCACAGAAGAAGATGTACAAGCAATCAACAAACATATGAAAAAATGTTCCACATCTCTAGTAATAAGAGAAATGCAAATCAAAACCACCCTAAGATTCAATCTCACCCCAATTAGAATGGTGATTATCAAGAATACAAGCAACAACAGGTGTTGGCAAGGATGTGGGGAAAAAGGTACACTCATACATTGCTGGTGGGACTGCAAACTAGTGCAGCCACTCTGGAAAGCAGTGTGGAGATTCCTTAGAAAACTTGGAATGGAACCACCATTTGACCCAGCTATCCCACTCCTTGGCCTATACCCAAAGAACTTAAAATCAGCATATTACAGAAATACAGCCACATCAATGATCATAGCTGCTCAATTCACAATAGCCAGATTGTGGAACCAACCTAGATGCCCTTCAATTGATGAATGGATAAAGAAACTGTGATATATATATATACAATGGACTATTACTGAGCCATAAAGAATGATAAAATTATGGCATTTGCAGAAATGGATGAAATTGGAGAATATCATGCTAAATGAGATAAGCCAATCTCAAAAAAACAAAGGACAAATGATCTCACTGATAAGTGGATGATGACACATAATGGGGGGTGAGAAGGGTTAGTGTTAGTGTTAGGGTTAGGGAGGGGGCAAGAATGGAGGAAGGAAGGACTGTATGGAGGGAAAAGAGGGGTGAGAAGCATGGGGGAAGGGTAAAAATAATAGAATGAATCAAAAAACTTTACCCTATGAAAATTTATGATTACAAAATGGTATGCCTTTACTCCTTGTACAAACAGAGAAACATCTATCCCATTTGTTTACAATAAAAAAAATAAAATAAAATGTAAAAATGGCAAAAAAAGAAAGAGAGGAATAACATGATGCTGTTGTCTGCAAAGAAATAAATTTTTCAAGATGTGAAAAAAAGAGTATTTCATGAGCTATTGAGAGGATTGAGTCTCTAAGTCTAGTTGGTTTTGTAATATTTTTTGATGTCTTCTAGGCATTGTTTACCATTATGTCTAGTTTTATTTTCTGTTACATTAATTGAAAATTGGTGTCTCTAAATATTACTTTCTTACTATTTCTATCAATTCTCTTAGCATTGTCTTTGTATATATGGAAGTATGATTGAGTTACACATGTATTTACTATGACTGTAGTGTTTTAGAGGGTGGTCTCTTCTATCTTACAATAATTATCTTGTTTGTCTCTTTTCAAAATATTTTTACTTATGAAATCTTTATCTCACACAACTTTTTGCTTAATTGTTTTTCTTAACATAATTACTGCCATCTTTGATTTATTTTTATTCGTTGTATGTAGTATCTTTTTCATCATTTCAATTTTAGTAAAAGTAACCATAGATTTTTTAAAAGTCTCATGTAGATAGCATACAGAAAATTTTAGATTTAAGCCTGTCAGTCATGTTTTCTGTTCTGATTGGTATTTAATAATAATCCATTTATACTTGAATAAATTACTGAAAATGAAGAACTTATTACTGTTACTTTGTACATTGTGTTCTCTTCTGATTGTTTACTTTTTTAATTGCTTTTGGCTCATAAATTTTTTTAGTGACATACTTTGATGTCTCTCAACTTATTCTATTCATATATATTATGGTCATTATTCCATTACACTTGGATTTCATAAAACAATTGGAGCTTACTCTACATTATATACTGGTAGTAAATTAACTTAAATTCCATATAAAAATCAACATTTTTGCATGTCCTCTCAATGTTGTTGTTGATGTCACAGCTGTTTTCATATTGTAATCCCAATTAACAGATTTATAATAATTTTTAAATATTTGTCTTTCAAACTCTATAGCAAAATTGTTTTATGTACCATCATTACAGTGTAGTTGAATTTATTTTTGTGGATATTTATGTTTTTGACAGAAAGTTTGAGATTTTACAAGATTTGTCCTCTACAGATTCATTTTCAATTGAAAGGATTCTCTATAGCAGATGTCGTAGGAAAGGTCTGGAAGGGAGAAACTTTTTCAGCATTTGTATATCTTGACATTTTTTTCCATACAGGTTTTGGATATACTATTCATGTTTAATTCATTTCTTCTTTCATTTATTTGACTATATGTTCTAATATTTTCTGGTACTCTTCTGGTAAAACCATCAACTAATAATTATATAGAAATATCCTTATAAGTGATACATCTCATCTCCTGGTCCTTTCAAAATTTTTCCTTGTGAATTTTGAAATTTTGATTATGATGAGCTTTATTTTGAATCTTTTTGTGTTTATCCAAGTTGGAAATGATTGTGCTTCTTACAGTTTGATATGTATTTCTTCTTCACATTTCCCATTTCTCAGACCTCAGCTATTAATGAATATTTCAAGCACAAAATTACTGCTGATTTCTTTTAGTACTTTTTTCTCAATTCTATTTACATTAAATCTTGATCAGCACATCAATAAATGGTTATTTAGACTTCTTAATAATTTCATAGCTTTCACATTCTTACCTTTTCATATTCTTATATTTTTTCTTTGGTTGCCAAGAAACCAAGTTTCCCTTTTTTCTGTGTGCTCTTGTTTCCATTGAGATGATTCTACATAACAACCAGCTTAGAGTGGATGATTATAGTTATTTTGCAAATGCTTGGAATTATCAAATCAACAACAACAAAAAAATGGCCAGGTATAAAGACATGCTTATAATCCCAGAAAATTTGGAGGGTGACACAGATGAACTGCAAGTTTTAGGTGAGTTTCTTAGTGACATTCTGTCTCAATAATAAACAATACAGAAAAGGACTCAGGGGACTGTAGCTGTAGCACAGGTACTGGTTTCAATACACTTAACCCCACAAAAATAAAATAAGTGTATTGTATCCATCTACAACTAAAAAGAAAAATAAAAGAAATAAAAAAAGGACTGGGGAAGTAAATTAGTGGAAAAGTGCCCCTGTATTCAATCCACACTACTCTCCCCCAATAAAAGAAAAGAAGAGAGAAAAAGTCAATTGTTACATCAATTGACTCACATGCGAAATCCTAACAAGTTGAACTGAGAAGCTATGATTTGGGGGATGATAGGGATAAAGTCAACCAATATCTGCAATTTTTTATATATTTTTCTTTTTAAATTTTTTGATTTATTGTACACAAACATGGTATGACTTTCATTTCTCTGGTTGTACACAAACTAGGGTCTCATCTTTTGTGTAACCATACATGTACACAGGCTAATGATATTCATCTCATTCCATTATCTTTCCTTCCCTTGCCCCTCCCCAAACCACATTTCCCTTTACAGAGTCCATCCTTCCTCCATTTTTCCCTTACCCCTTACCCAATTATGTGTCTTCACCATTAACAGAGAAATCATTCAGTCTTTTCATTTTTTTGTATTGGCTTATTTTACTTAGCATGGTATTTTCTAACTCCATCCTTTTACCTGCAAATGCCATAATTGTATTCTTTACAGTTCAGTAACATTCCGTCATGTATATATATCACAGGTTCTTTATCCATTCATCTATTGAAGGACATCTAGGTTGGTTCCACAATCTATCTATCATGAATTGGGCTGCTATAAACATTGATTTGGCTGCATCACTGTGGTATGCTGATTTTAAATCCTTTGGGTATGTTCCGAGGAGTGGGAGAGCTGGGTTAAATGGTGGTTCCAAGTTTTTTATGGAATGTCCATACTACTTTCCAGAGTGGCTATGCCAATGTGCACATCAGCAATGTATGAGCATAACTTGTTGCCCATATCCTCACCAACAGTTATTGTTGCCTTTATTCATGATAATTTCCATTCTAATTTGGTGTGATAAAATTTCAGTGTGAATTAGATTTCCATGTCTCTTATTAATAGAGATCTTGAATATATTTTCATATATTTGTTGATTGCTTGTAGATCTTCTGTGTTTGAATCCAACCATTTTATTGATTCTTGATTTTATTTCCTGTGCTTTGGGAGTCTTGTTAAGTAAGTCTGGACCTATGCCAACATGATAAATGTGTGGGTCCAGTTTTTCTTCTACTTTTTGCAGGTTCTCTGATCTAATTCCCAGGTCCTTGATTCATTTTGGGTTGAGTTTTGTAAAGAGTAAGAGATTGGGGTTAAATTTCATTTTGCTGCATATGGATTTTCAGTGATTCTAGCACCATTTGTTGATGAGGGTATCTTTTCTCCATTGTTTTTTTCCACCTTTGTCTAGTATGATATAAATATTTATGTGGGACTCTCTCTGTGTCTTCGATTCAGTACCATTGGCCTACCTGTCTCTTTTGTGCCAATACCACATCATTTTTGTTTTTATTGATATAAGGCATAGTTGAAGGTCTGGTATTGTGATACCTCTGACTTTGCTTTTTCTCCTAAGGATTGCTTTGGCAATTCTGGATCTCTTATTTATTTCCAAATGAATTTCATGATTTCTTTCTCTATGAGGTAAGACATTGGGGTTTTAATTAGAATTGCATTGAATGTGTATAGCATTTTTGATAGAGTGGCCATTTTAAAAATATTAATTTTGCCTACCGTAAGAGTATGAGACATCTTTCCATTTTCTAAGGTTTTCTTTAACTTTTTTCTTTAGTGTTCTGTAGTTTTCATTGTTGTAGAGATCTTTCACCTCTTTTGTTACATTGATTCCCAAGTATATTTTTTGAAGCTATTGTGAATGAGGTATATTTTGTAATTTCTCTTTCAAAGGATTCATCACATAACATAGAAATGCATACGATTTATAAGTGTTGATTTTATATTGTGCTCTTTAGCTGAATTCATTTATGAATTCTACAACTTTTCTGATGAAATTTTTTGTATCATATAAATATAGAATTATGTCATCAGCAAATCTTGATAGTTTGAATACTTCTTTTCCTATTCATATCTCTTTATTTGGTCTGTCTAATTACTCTGACTAGAATTTCAAGCATGATATTGAGTAGATGTGGTGAAAGAGAAAATCCCTGCCTTATCCAACACTTTAGAGGGAATGCTTTCATTTTTTTCTCCATTAAAAATGATGTTAGTTGTGAGCTTTGAATAGATAGCCCTTTCACTGTTAGTAGGTAGTATGTACCTACTGCCCAATTTGTCTAGTGTCTTTAGGCATGAATGGGTACTGGATTTTGTAAAATGCTTTTCCTGTTTCTATTGAAATAATCTTATGATTATTCATTTTAAGTCTGTTGATGTAATGAATTACATGTATTTATTTCTGAATGATGATCCAACCTTTCATCCCTTTGATGAAACACATTTGATCATGGTGCACTATCTTTTTAATATGTTGTTTGATGTGATTTGCTAGAATTTTCTCAAGAATTATTTAATCTATGTTCATCAGGGATGTTGTTCTGAAGTTTTCTTTCCTTTATATGTTTTTGTCTGGTTTTGGTATCAGGGTGATGCTAGCTTCATAAAATGATTTTGGAAGGGTTATCTTCTTTTCTCTTTCATGGACTGCTGAGGACTACTGAAATGAGTTCTTTGAAAGTTTCTCAGAACTACACTGAGAATTCACCTGGTCTTGGCCTTTTCTTGGTTGGTTGGTTTTTGATAACTTCTTCTTTTTCATTGATTGAATTTGATCTGTTCAAACGTGTATGTCCTGCTGATTCAGTTTGGGTGGATCATATGTCTCTAGAAACCTGTTGATATCTTCATGAATTTCCATTTTGTTGGAATACAGAGTTTCAAAATAACTTCTAATTATGTTTTGTATTTCAGTAGTATCTGTCATTATATCTCTTTTTTCATCATGTATCTTATTAATTTGAGTTTTCTCTCTCATTCTCTTCTTTAGTGTGGCTAAGTGTTTATCAATTTTGTTTACTTTTCAAAGAACCAACTTCTTGTTTTCTCAATTTTTTGAATTGTCTTTTGTTTCAATTTCTGTGATTTTGCCTCTGATTTTTATTATTTTCTGTCTTCTGTTATTTTTGTTGTTTATCTGTTCTTCCTTTTCAAGGCTTTGAGCAGTAATTTTAGGTCATTCACTTTTTGACTTTCTCTTTCATTGAGTACATTCCATGCAATGCATTTACCTCTTAGTCCTGCTTTCCTGGCATTCCAGGGATTTTGATAGGTTGTATCATTGATCTTGATTACCTCTAGGAATTTTGTTTTCTCCTCCCTGATGTCTACTGGTATCTATGCATCATTCAATAGTGTATTATTTAGTCTCCATGTGTTGGATTAATTTCTGTTTTTTCTTTTGTCATTGATTTCTAATTTCTTTTCATTATGATCTGATAGAATATATGGTATTATCTCTATTATTTTGTATTTGCTAAGAGTAGTTTTGTGGTATAACATGAGTATTTTAAAGAATCCATGTGCTCCTGAGGAAAAAAGCTGTATTCACTTGTTGATGGATGTTATATTCTGTATATGTTTGTTAAGTCTAAATTAGTGCTTGTGTTATGGAGTTCTATGATTTCTTTGTTCAACTTTTGTTTTGAAAATCTGTCCAGTGGTGATGGAGATTTGTCAAGTCACCTTGTATTACTGTGCTGTGGTCTATTTGGTTCCTGGAATTGAGAAGGACCTGTTAGATGTACACGGATATAACATTGTTTGGGGCATAAATATTTATGATCATTATGTCTTGCTGATTTATTCTTCCCTTAAGCTGTATGAAATGCCATTCTTTATCCCTTCTTACTAACTTTGACTTGGAGTCCACTTAATCTGATATGAGGATGGAAGACCCTGCTTTCTTACTGTGTCAGGGTGCATGTGTATTTTTTTCCATCATTTCACCTTTAGTCTGTAAGTATCCTTTCCTATGAGTGGAATCTCTTGAAGGCAGCAAGTTATTGGGTGTTTTTTAAAAATTCAATCTGCCAGTCTAGGTCTTATGATTAATGAGCTTAAGCTATTAACATTCAGAGCTATTATTGAGATATGGTTTTTATTCCTGGTAATTATGGCTTATTTTTGGTTTCTAACTTGACTTGTTTTCTCATTTAATTGGCTTTTCCTTTAGGGTAGTTCTTCTCTTTGCTGAATTGCATTGTTATTTTTAATTTCTTCCTTATGGAATAATTTGCTGAGAATTTTATTTAGTGCAGAATTTGTATCTATAAATTCTTTTACCTTTTGCTTTTATGGAAGAATTTCATTTCATCATCAAATTTGAAGGTAAGCTTTGCTGAGTATAAGATTTTCAGCATCAATTTTCTTTCAGAACTTAAAATATGTTCTTCCAGTCCCTTGTAGCTTTTAGGGTCTGGACTGAGAAATCGGCTGATATCTGAATTGGTTTCTTCCTATATGTAATATGATGCTTTTTTCTCACAGTCCTTAAAATTCTATCCTTATATTGTATGTATCAAAATAAATTGGTTGTTAACATGAGAAAAGAAAAAAGAGACTCCAAGAAAACAGATAGATAAGATTAAAATAGAGAAAAATGAAAAATAGAAAGGTAGGAATAATAGTAATTATAATATAAATAAAAATTCTACAATAAAACTTTAATACACTATTCATAGCTCCTAGTCTTCAGTAGCCTGATGCATGAGAGGTACTTGATAATATAGTGTCCAAGGATGAGAGCTTCCATAACTAACAATGGCAGCATCCAGGTTGGTAGTTATCCATGAGAGCAGGCAGAGAAAATCCCAATTGTTGGTAGATGGGGAGCCACAGTGTGACACTGAGACTGCACAGGGCATGGAACTGGATATCTGAGGCCTGGATCTGGTGTCACTGGAGATATAGACTGTGGCTGGTCCTGCAAATTTATATTTTGATGGACACAAATCAAATTTTCAATACACCATGATGTGTATTGTGTAATATATTATTCTTTTTATTTTGTATTGAGAATTGAGTCCAGTGGATTTTACAACTGGTCAATATCACCAGCAATGTTAAACCCTTATTGTTGTTTTAGTTAGTGTCTTGCTAAATTGCTGAGGCTCTTCTTGAATAGTCATTTCTTCTGTCTCAGACTTCTGAGGCACTGGGATTATGATTGTGTACTCTCCTGACTGGCTAGTATATTGTATACTCTCCTGCTATTCACATGTTGTATATGTCTTACAGTCCCTGCTGCAGAGCATTGCATATATTTACTGGCTCAGATTTGTCAAACTAAAAATTTCAACCCACAGTCTCAAATGCAAATTTGACTAGCTCCACCGGAATTCAACATGTATCTGTACCTACTGGCTACATTTCAAATTTGATAAAAATATATTTTAAAAGTTGGAATGGAACAGACATGTAAGCTCAAAATGCAAAATTATCCAATTGAAAAAGATATTTCACTTTATTTGTAAATCTGAGTCCTTGATATTCAACACTTAGCACAGGGTCTTTGTCATCTATCTCTTTATAAAATATATCTCAGTTGAAAAGCCTATCTCTTCCAGAAATCCCAGTGCATTTTATCCTTATTTGGATTTCTTTAATACCTGTTATAGTCTGTTATAATGATTGTAGATGAATGAACAATTAATGTACATGAATAATTGTGTGCAGAAATTTCTCAGCTCTGTCAGTAGTCACATTCAGGTTTCCAGCCTAACTTTGCAAAGATAACAACAGGAAACAATACCAGCATCACTTAAAATTTGTTTTAGACCAAGTCTACTTTGTTTCCTTTGCCAGTACATTAATAGCATATGTGAAAGAGATTTGTTATTTTGAAAGGAGATTACTTTTATAAGTTTAGTGGAGACATAATCATAATCTCAACATTGAAAATCCATCAATTGCAATGTCTAGTTTCAGAAAATCTTCCTTATATCATGCTTTTTATTTATCATTTTAAAATTGCTCTGTTCAATTATCCTTCTTATTGGAAGAGTAATAATATTTAAAAAGGTGCAAAACTGTTTTCCCTTTGTTTTATGATCCAACCCAAAAAAGAGGTCCCAAGGCCATATAACCTATCAGACTGGGTTGTATATTATTTTTTGGGGCGGGATGCCTTTTGGATGTCACCAACAGAAAATCCAGGACTATTTGGTAAAACTACAATTGAAACTCTCAAGCAAGTAGTCTTTAAATGCTATAAAAAAGCCAGGTACAGCAAAACAGTCCTGTAAACCTAGTAACTCAGGACTGGAACAAGAGGATCACAAGTTTGAGGCCAATCTTAGCAACTTAACAAGACCCTGTCTCAAAATATAAAGGGCTGAGGATGAAACTCAGTGGTGGAGTGGCATGGAACAATCATCAGCACCTCCCCTCACAACACACAATGTAATTTATTATTTAGATTTCTAAATGTAAACTAGGAGCCACTGGACTTCAGCCATTCTCAAAATATCACCCCTGGAACAAGAGCATTATTAGACACTTGAATGAAATATTTATGTCAGACACTAAGACCTAAGAACTCAGAAATCTTTAACACACTATCCAGGTGACTGGATGCTATTTGTCAGAACTACTGGGGATAAACATCCCAACTCCCAGAAATCCAGATAATTTATAGAGCAATTGTGAACATGAACAATACTATTGTTGGTAATACTAGATGAGAAAATTAACATAGTTCCAGTCATTCCCCAAGGCTTTCCCAGGATGTCACCATAGATATTTGAATCATATAACAGAATTCCTAATAAGGAGGAAAAAGAGAGGCTGTTCATTGTTTAAAATATGTGCTGAATTCCACAGAATCTCTGGATCCTGACCCCAGGAGCTCAATGTAGCCACATAAGTCCTTTCTGCTCTACTCATTCCCACAGTTCTACTGTTCAAACTTTGAGCCTTTCAGAATGTGAGGCCTTTTATCTCCTAAACAAATATTAGGATGCCCAGGCTAAAGCTTTTTTAAAGTACTATATTTGCTCATTGCTAATTTTACTTAATAGCTTTTGCTTGCCTGCCTAAGTTAAAATGGTTAAAAATCAATGTGTTTCTGTGTGTGACTAAAGCTTGATTTCATGTGATAGGAATAAGAGCCAGGGGAAAGAGAGAAACCCAGTTTCTCCCAGGACATAGTCACATCATGATACCCTAACTCCAGTAGTAAACCAGAGAAGCAAGATAGCAATTAGAATCACTTTAACTTACCATTCTTCCAATGAGACTTTAATCTCATTATGTATATCAGGCTTCTGGCACAGAGATGGTACTTAGCATACATAATTTTGATAAGCAAAATGGCCAACTCAAAAGGTAAACAGACTTGATATTTTTAACATTTATCTTTTTTGGCATCTCTTTATGAATTCTTTGGCATCTTATCATTTAGAGAGTCACTGATAATGGTATCATTTGTACTCCAGCCAACAAGCTAGATGCTGACAGACACCATGGGGAACAGGATGCAGTTGCAGTCCTGAGGGCCCATAGTCTACCGAAGTTTGCAATATAAACAGGCAAAATGCTAAGTGCTAAATGGCATGGGAGCCAAAGAACTGCAACAAGCTTGAAATGAACTATACTGGGGATGTGGGATGCAGGGTTAATGAGACAAGGCTAGAATCATGCAGGGGGAGTTTGCACAGTGTCTACCCCTTCTTCAGTCCTGTCCCTAGGATTTATCCTGCCTAAACTCACATATCTAAACAATAACAATATGGGTGGGTGAGAAACAGTCTTTTGGTATGAAAGAAAAAATTTACCAATATCCACATGATAGAAAGTGATACAATTGCAAAATTCTAGCATGTAAGTAAATAATAATGCTCTCCTAATTCAGAGGGTTCTGCAAGATAAAGCAACTAAATCTTCATTGTTTTTAACCCAATGATGTGGATTATCTTTTATCACAGAACAAGAACTTGATTATAATTTAGAAGTATGCAGGTGACTTTTGTATCCCAGTAGGGGAAATCTGTTGCTATTTTTACTTTTGAATTTATTTCAAGAAAATCAGGACATTGGGTAACTGGATTATCATGTTTTTTCTTAAGTTTTATACTTCCCTAAAAATACTTTTGGTTTTCAGAGTCAAATTAAAATTTACAAAATGCTTCAAGAACTAATTGTTGCACTTATGGACATTTGACATAAGTACACCATTTCTGCCTCAAATAATATGTCCTCTAAAAGGGTGTGCAGTTTTTTCCCTATGAATACCCTTTGTAAACTCAATATATTTACTAAATATGAGACAGAAGCCACCATCTTAAGTCTCTGCAGAATTGAGAGAAAGGTCATCCCTTAGAAGTTCTATGTTTACAATTTCATTTCCAAACACACATCTGTAATAGAATATTTGGCCCTTTCAGGATGCAGAACTCACTGGAGCTAGAGTACTAAGGCTGCTCCCAAAATGTAAGCTGGAGAGCAGTGGACTAGGGGTCAGAAGCAATCTATCTGGGGCCTGGGTAATAAAGAACAGACAGTTTTTGATAGAGGTTCACCTGACTCCAGTGTGATCAACAGAGCAACACAGTGGTTATGTTCCCTCCTGTGGACTAAGAAGCAAACCCCACCATCTTAGGAAAATTGCACAACTTATTTCTCCAAAATTTAAACAGTATAATTCTCTTCAATGCTAATACTTGTCAACTTATAAAGGAAAAATGTATTGATATTCTGGTGGAAAACTCATTTGTAGCAAGTTCTGTCCAAAAAATCTCTTCAACTTGCTCCCCCTCCTAAATCAAAGAAAATGTAGTGTACTGACAAAATGGGATCCCAGTAAGGGCTTTCTTTCTTTCATTCTTTCTTTTTGGATTTGTTTTTCTACACTGGACACTCTACTTAGGTTACAAACACACAAAGCACATGTATACATTTAAAAATTATTTATTCACACCTTCCATTATTGACCAACCCTGTAATAGCTTAGAATCTGCTGTTAAAATACCTGTCACATATCTGTTGATTGCTTGCACATCTTCTTCTGTGAAGTGTCTGTTCATTCCTTTAGCCCATTTGTTGATTGGATTATTGGTATTCTTGGTGTAGAGATTTTGAGTTCTTTATAGATTCTGGAAATTTGGGCTCTATCTGAAGTATGAGTGGCAAAGATATTCTCCCATTCTGTACACTCCCTCTTCACATTACTGATAGTTTCCTTTGCTGAGAGAAAGCTTTTTAGTTTGAACCTATCCCAGTTGTTGATTCTTGCTTTTATTTCATGGGCTATGGGAGTCCTGTTAAGGAAGTCTGATCCTAAGCCAACAAGTTGAAGGTTTGGACCTACTTTTTCTTCTGTAAGATGCAGGGTCTCTGGTCTGATTCTGAGGTCCTTGATCCATTTTGAGTTGAGTTTTGTGCAGGGTGAGAGATAGGGGTTTAATTTCATTCTGTTGCATATGGATTTCCAGTTTTCCCAGCACCATTTGTTGAAGAGGCTATCTTTTCTCCATTGCATATTTTTGGAACCTTTGTCTAGTATGAGAAAATTGTATTTCTTTGGGTTTGTGTCCATGTCCTCTATTCTGTAGCATTGATCTACCTGTGTATTTTGGTACCAATACCATGCCATTTTTGTTACTATTGCTTTGTAATAGATGTTCAACATCTCTATTAATAAAAGAAATGCAAATCAATACTACCCTAAGATTTCATATCACCCCAATTAGAATAGTGATTATCAAGAACACAAGCAACAATACGTATTGGAAAAGATGTGGGGGAAAAGGTACACTCATACATTGCTGGTGGGGTTGCAAATTAGTGCAGCCACTCTGGAAAGCAGCATGGAGAGTCCTCAGAAAGCTTGGAATGGAACCACCATTTGACCCAGCTATCCCTCTCCTTGGTCTATACCCAAAGGACTTAAAATCAGCATACTACCGAGATACAGCCACATCAATGTTGATAGCTGCTCAATTCACCATAGCCAGATTGTGGAACCAAACTAGATGCCCTTCAATTGATGAATGGATAAGGAAACTGTGGCATATATATACAATGGAATATTACTCTGCCATGAAGAATGATAATATTATGGCATTTGCAGGCAAATGGATGACATTGGAGAATATCATGCTAAGTGAGATAAGCCAATCTCAAAAAACTAAAGGATGAATGATCTCGCTGATAAGTGGATGAGGACATATAATGGGGGTAGGAGGAGTTAGCATTAAGGTTAGGGTTAGGTTTAGGGTTAGGGATAAGGAGGGTGGTAAGAATGGAAGAAGGAAGGACTGTATAGAGGGAAAAGAGGGGTGGGAAGGGTGGGGGGAAGGGAAGAAATAACAGAATGAATCAAGCAACATTGCCCTATGTAAATTTATGGTTTTTAATTAAAAAGAAAATACCCTGTCACAGCTTCTTAAAACGTTCTGAAGTGGTTTTTCAGATTTTACTGTGGATGTAGGATTGATGAAAATTCAGCTCCCTGGCAATGGTGAAGGCTAGATGTGGTGATTCTTGTCAGGTTGGATATAGAACCAACACTGCTGAGACTCTCAGAAGAGTTCCATGCTGGCATTTTCTTTCATGCAGGCAGCAGGAGTCCTGGCCCACAAACCAGAAAGAAGACAAGAAACAGACTTCTCTGACTCTTAAATCTGTAGGACTTTTATTCTCAGCAGCGGCAAACTCTGCAGCCCAGGGTGGGTTTGCATCTCTGGTGACTGGGAGTCCCTCTGTGAATTGTGGTGTCAATGCAGTCCTTTATGTAAGAACCACAGCAAAGGTGCCAGAATTTCAGACTGCATCATTCTGGCCACCAACATGTTATTTTCCCCTAGAATTTGTCTCAGCAGTTTCATTAATTATGAAGAGCATTTCAGCTTAAACCTGAAATGAAAAGTCTGCTATGCTCAGTGGAACAGAAACAAACATCTAATTCTCTTTGAAACATGAAATGCTGAAAGGCAAAAAAATTTGTTCCAAATCACTTGACTCTGGCATTTCCTACATATTCAATGACCTTCGAGGTTACTAGGGTAAAAAGGTGTTTTGAATAATCTCCTCATTTTTTTCAGGAAAGGCAGTTTTGCAAGTATGCCAGGACCATCTGGCCTAACTGTTGAGAATTAACTGTTCAGCATGAGCTGTGCCAGGCTTCCAATCTCTGAACACAACTTACTATCTAGGAAACCACAGGAAAGCTACCTAACCTCTCTTAGATTCAATTTTGACATCGGTATAATAGGGAGAATAAGCCATACCTACATTACAGTTTTTCTGGAAAGATTTAATTGGATGATCCATCTAAACCCTGTAGAAGTATCCAGCACACAGGAATGTTGAACAAGTTGTAGCAATTACATGCACACTTAGTGCTTAGTAAATGTGTTTGAATGAATAAATGAATCAGTAAACAAACGTGGTCCTTACTAACTGTATTTCATCTATTTATGGGTGAGAGTCTCAACTGTATATTGAGAAGCACTTAATACTCTGAAACAGATGGGCAAAACAGAACTAGCTGTGCTTTCAGGTTCAAATCCAGAGGCTAAGTTGACCCAAGAACTAGTATGTGCTTGTTACTTCTGAGCCAGGTTCCAAACACAGTATGTTACATTAACATTTAATAATCAAGGTATTTGGGGTCTTTTGGTTCATCCATCAGTGAAGGCTTCTCAAAGTCTGAAAAGATATTCCTCAGTCTGGTAGGGTGGTGCACGTGCATGTAATCTCAGTGATCTGGGAGGATGAGGCAGAAGGATAACAAGATTGAGGCCAACCTCTGAAATTTAGCAATGCCCTAAGCAATTTAGTGAGACCCATTCTCTATACTACCACTGCTACTAGTACTACAACAACTAATAATGATAATAATAATAATTATCATTATAATAATAATAATAATAATATTAATGAAAAAGGGATGTAGCTCTCAGTGGTAAAGTACCCTGGGTTCAATGCTCAGTATCAAAAAAAGGGACAGTTTTCAAAAGCACAAACCAGCTAGCTTTCTCTCAAACAAGATCAGAAATACACACCTATTCCTCTCTAATCATTGAGGTGATAATTAAGAGGATTCATATTTCCATTGTCTAAAATCAGTAGCTACAACTGTCTGGACATAAGATGCTGCACATTGCTGTCCAAGGGATAAATACATCAGAATCCTCAGCCTTGTGCAATATGTTTGAAATGCCTTCTACAATGTATGCAAGTAAACATTGTGAAATGACATCTCCCACTCCTCCCTCACATCTCTGTTCTCCCTAAGGAACCTGCAAACTTAAAGAGCTATTTGGTTGCTTTTTAAAAGAAAGTTCCTATAAATCTTGCATTGAGAAATCTCTGGAAGAGTGTGAGCTTTTATAACCTCTCCTCATAGACATGCAGAGCTAGGCAGGCAAGGTTGACTGAGGGAAAGTTCTAAAGGAAGAAGCAACAAGCAATACCCATGCTTTCTCTTCCTCTACCCAGGATTCTTGTTTTAATAAGTGACCATAGGGAGCTTCTGATTCTGCAGAGTGTCAGGGAAGGAAGCACCTGGGCATTCATTTCAAAGGGAAGGACCTTCCTGCCAGGAAATTAGTTTTCATCTCCACTCAATTTTCTACTTAATACTGAGTCAACTAAAAATCCCACACATTGGCCAAACACGGTGGGTTGGCCTTGTCCAGATGTGCACACCTGGGCCCTTGCCCATGGTCCTTTACCAAGATCAAGTTCTGTGATGCCCTCTTCCCTACTCCTACCTCCCTTTGCCCAAAATGCCATCTCCTCAAAGGAGATGTTACTCATCTTCCCTTAACCAGATGGACTTTCTCTCCCTTTTGTGTCTTTAGAACACAGCATAAACACTTTTTCCCTTAACATTGAGCATTTTCCACCTCATCTTATGGCATTTTGCATAAATTTCTACTACCTTTTTCTGTAGTCTTTATTGTCCTATAGTACTCAGCACTCAATCCTTGATGAATTGAATCCATGCGCAACTCTGGGTGTGTCTGTTACTGTCCCCTAACTCTTCACTGGCTTCCCCACTTCCAATGCCTATGTTTGAACTTAAACTCATCATCATCTTTCTACATCTACTGTTTCTTAAAACTTTATTTTTTGTCAACTGTATCTTTTATCCCCTCTATGAGCACTGAGGGTACAAGTATAATTCAGGTGCCACAAACAAGGTTAAAACAAGGTGGGATCACTGTGCTCATGGATCTGTCCACCACCGCACATCCCACTTGCCATGATGCATAATGTCATGGCCTCTGAACCTTCCTGGAATTTATGCTCCTGAGTATCCCTTCATTTCTATTACTTTTCTAGTCAGCCCCTATCACTTTACAGAAGGTATCCTACACAGCTACCTAACCCAGTCAACTTGCCTCAGGTTCTCCTTTCCCATCAGTTCTGTAAACTCCCACCAAATCATGACATTAAAATAGTATATTCATTCAAAAGTCACAGTTTCAGGGAGAGAAAGAAAAGACAGCATCCTTAACCTCAATTGTATGTTCCCCCTTAATCTGGTTTGGATGCTCCATAACTTCCCTTTGTGAGCATCACTTTACTTGTTGTATCATGAGCTCATCTAACATACACAGAGAGCCACAGAATTCCAAACTATCAGTCTTTCAACAACTAATCCCACAACTTCCCTGTCCACCTAGCCCATAATTTCCTGGGCTGCAGAACCTCTCCAAGAGTGACTGTATCCACCTCCATGGTTTTAAGTGTCCCTTCACATGTTGATGTCCTCCTAACTTCTTTTCAGACTCATACTCTCCTTCTCTTCATCTCCAGCTGGATACTTACACCCAAATGTTCTACAGACTCCTCAAACTCATCATGGTCCCAAATAAACTCTTAACTTTACCTATAATCTTACTCTGTCCTTTACCCTCTTCATACACAACTTCCGCTTTCTCCCAACCCCAAGTTAGTCCCCTTGTCCTGTTGATGGCATTCCCTGAGTCCCTCTGATTCATCTCCTCTGACCCTGTCCCACTGTGAACCATCGTACATCCTCACTGCCTTTCTCCTGGAATATTATAATAGAATCCTAACATAATTCAGCCTCCCCCTTCCCAATCCATGCTTTCAGGGTGATTTCAAAAACAGTGAAGGCTTGTGCCCCTTGGATGCTGGCTTCTGCCTTGTCTCTGACCACCCCGTTCCCTTGACCTCTAATACTCATGTACTATTTTCACTGCAGCATAAAACACTCACAAAATATTTGCCCTGTTGACCTCACATTCACATATAATCCTCACTTGACATCTTTTATAAAAATAGCATTTATTTTTTTGAAAAGTTTATATGTAAGTTATAGAAACAGTAAAAAAAATGCAAGCAAAGAATAAAGTTATTAATTTGCAAACAGCTTAGTTGAACATGCATTCTGGGTCATGAGGATGCATACACAACATCCCATTTTGTGTGATTGAGATCATTGTGGGTATCATGCTTTTCCACACATGAATATTCAGCAAAACAAAATCCAAAACCTACCTCATTTGACCACTTACATAGTAAGTGTTACATAGTATTGTAATTCTGACCCAAGAATCTCACATAATGCTCCTCACTCTGGCCTCTGACACTCACAGAATGTTCACACGTAGCCTCTGTCACTAACAAAATATCCTCACTTGACCTCTCTCACACAATATCCTCACTGTGGAACCTGACACTCATATAATACATTCACTGTGACTGAAGACACTAATTATTCCCTTACTGTGGCTGCTGACACATAAATATATGTAGTACGCACTGTGTCCTTCAGTAGTAACAATATTCATACATTAGCATTTATGACTAATATATTAGTTTCCCTGTGGTTTTAATCCTAACATATTATCAATCATTTTTCACCCAAAATTAATAGTTTCCTTGAGTCCTTTCAAATTTTTTAATATGGAAAATGGTCTCTGAAACCAATATAAAAACTGTACTTTTGGGCTGGAGTTGTGGGTTATTGTTAGAGCTCTAGACTAGCACACTTGAGGCACTGGGTTAAATACTCAGGAACACACAAAAATAAATAAATAAAAGTAGATTAAGAAAAGAATTCTGTTTTTTTTTTTTAAACTGTCCCTTTGTCTTTCAATACTGACATTGTATTCATACTATAGCAACAAAACTGCTATAATCACTGGCCTCTGCCTGTTCAAACTAAAATGCTTTCCATTCTATAAAATCTAAACCTAAGAGAATAGCTCCCTGACTTGAGGCCCTTAATACAAATATGATAAATTTGTTGTACCCTCTAAAACTAATAGTTGCCATGTGGTCTTTAATGATAAAGAAATATTTTTACCATTCCACATTAAACTAAGATCCCTGGAATCTTAAAGATGATCATAATATCCACAGTGGCCACCTAAAACACATATAATAACTCCCCTGTAGACTTCAATATTAATACAATATTCCTACTGTGGTCTCCAAATGTTATAGAATAGCTGTCCCATGCCTTCTTTTCTTTTCTTTTTTTAACAATACATCCTTACAATAGCATGGAAAACTGACAAATGAGCTGTTTGTGGTCTTTAATATTAATATAACTTGCCTGATATTACAACATCAGAAATGGATATCAGAGCCAATCAGAGGACTCAGATACTAATATAATATCCAAATTAGAATATCAAATGTGAATACAGAAGCTGTGCTGTGGCCACTAAATATAATGTGTTTTTGCTAGCCTAGCATCTACAACAAATATACTAGATCCCCTCTCCCTTGAAATACTAATATGACCTCCATATAATGGCCTATAAAACCAATGAAATATATTGCCTGTGACCTTTAATATTACTATATAGCATCCTTTCCATAAATCCTGATACCAATATAATAACTTTCTTGTGGATTTTAATATTCATTAACATCCTTGATATAACATCTAAAACTAGGAAACAGGTGCTCTTTAACACTTAACATTAGTGTTTTTATATTATACAACCTTATGCTAATAAAATATCTATTTTTGGCATTAAATAATAAGATTTATGAGATATTAAAATTTATGCATTAACTAACATGTTGATTTTAATCTTAACATGATATGCATACTTGGGCTTCTAAAAATGAACTAAAGGTTTATCTGTGACTTTTAATAATACCTGATATCCAGACTATGACATGTCAAACTGATATAATAGCTGCTTTTTACTATCAATTCAGTATTCATACTATAGGAAGTACAGCTAGTATAATAATTGCCCTAAGGCTATTACATTATCCATAGTACATCACTTAATATTAATATAATGGCTTCAATAAAAGTTGGATATTGATAGAAGATGTGTGCTATAGCATCCATAACAAATATAATAGCTGTCCTGTAGTCTATTATACAAAAGTATTATCCATAGTAAAACACCCCAAGACAATAAAATATCTACCCTTAGTTGTTAATAGTATTGTACCCATACTACACCATCCAAAAGTGATATAATCGTCCTGTGGTCTGTAGTTCTATTATAGAATCCATACTATTATAGACTCCTCATATCTAGGACTGCTTTTAGTAGCTTCACTGGGAGTAAGCAGAGATGTAAGCAGAGAGCAATGCCTAGAACCAGGATGAAAGTTCTCAGCATGCTCCATTAGAACCAAACCATGTCCAGTAACAAAATTGTTTAGAAGGCAACTGATCAAACCACATAAAAAGCATGGTCTTTTCCCATTTCTTTGGGAGGATCCTGTCACCAATAATGCAAAAGCAATGAACTATTCCTCATAATACACAGGGTTCCATGCCACCCAGGATTTGGTCCTTCAGATATTAGGTGCAGTCTTGCATCTGAGACCAGCCAAGTGGCACCTAAGTTCCATATTCTCTTTGTCAGGATCACCATACCCTGAGTACAAAGCTGCAGATGTGAGGACATGAGGAGGGACAGATGTAGCCCGCACTGCCTTGCTGCCCCCTACTGACTCAAGGCCAGTGGGCAAAGTCTGTGGGTCGTGTTTCCAGGTATCTCATTCTCACACTGCCATTGATCATTCTGGGTTCCACACTGTGCCTTTAATCATTGCATTTGCCTGATTTGGATTTCAGTAGGGAAGCTGTGGTAATAAACAAATCATTTTAAAAAGTGACATTTTGTTTAGGTGGGTCTAGCTCAGAAAAATAATAATTTTAAAGAATGCATGTTCTTATGATTTTCTATTGAGTTTGGCACACTAAACCTTTGTCTTGGATGCTCTTCTTAGATTGGGAATAGTACAGCACTCAGAGATTGTTGCCTCTGAGTTTGGATCTGGTGATACTGTGCTTCACAGTGTGAAAGTCAGCATTAGGACAACTGGGTACAGATCCATATTGAGGATATTGGTAGAAAGATGTATTGGAGGCAAGGGACTAACACTCAGGTAGGTTTTATTGATGTACTTGTTCATGGGACTTCTTTGTTAAGACACTGAATCTGTTTCCAGCTGAATCAAATGCCTCTGGAACTCAGGTTCAATCACCTCTTCTCTGTAATTTCTTTTTTCTCCTGTTTTGGAGAATTAAGCAAAGATCCCAGCAAATCAATTTTTAGGCATTTTCCCAAGAGTGACTAATGAAAAGAAATTATAATTAGCTTGTCTTGTTAGCTTAAAGACTTTTTATAGTGACTTGTAAATTGACTGAACTTCTGAGTATTTTATGGTCCTATGAGGCCTGCCAAGGCTCATACAGGGCTCTTTCTTCTTCCTGAAGAAACTTAGTGGGATAGGGATTGTTATCACATAATGCCATATGATGAATACCTGCAGGTGCAGGAGATAAGAGGGGAGAAATTTCCATGACTTTGACTTTTACAAGCTTAATAATCGGGAACAATTCCTTCCTTCAAATTCACTGGTGCCTCAGGGTTTATCAAGCACAGCACCATTCAGAGTTGCAGGTCTTCCTTGTGGTGATCCTACCCATTTGTTTTTCCCTGTGTATTTCAAGGAATACAGAAGCCTTCAGGAATGCTCTATCCTGGGAGCTATCCCACAAGGGTGATTGTGCATATGAGTATTGATATCCAAACCTTTCCAAGCTAGTGGTCTATCATCAGACTCACCTTTGTGGGAAGGTAGTGAGCAGTCAATTAGTTCTGTGTACACAAGTAAGATGGTTTTAAGCCTTTTGAGATAGTTTGCTAATTTTTTATGTTTCTTAATAGAAGAGAAGGTCATCAGCTTCTTGTGTTCATTCAAAATTGGGCACAAGGCACTCAGTGAACCGGCATTAGATTAATGACTATCCCCTGAACAAAGTGTTCACCTAGTCCGTATCAATTTTTCAAAACTGAATTGTCAGTCCTTCCCTCTGCTCAAGTAACCTTAGTTATTGAATCAATATTGCTTTCTGAGATAGTTCTTTGTTCCTTCTACTGAGGTCTTATTTCCAAATTTTAGTTAGAAGAATAGAAAGAAACTCTCTTCAACAACACATACAGAAAGAAGTGACCTGCTGTGACCCTGAAAGAAACAATGTGGACAGTCCCTAAGGAAATGGAGAAAGATAATTTCACTTCCATGGTTATGACCATGGTATTGAACAAAGTGTTGGCAATTTTACACCATCATTTATTCTTGACAAAATTTTTGCATTTGTAAATTTTATAAATTTTATAAAATATTTTTATCTATGTGAGACACTTAGAAAATGGAAACATAGAAATGGCAGTTCTTCCTATTTAATGGGGTCCCTGCATCTTTGCCTGATGCCACACCAAATTTTTCAAGAAGTATCTGGAATTAGAGCAATGCCACTGCTATGGGCCTATGGAGACAGAAACATGAGACTTTCAATGACTATATCTTGGAAGTTGAATCTCATGACACTTGCTTATTTCTATTTCTTTGAAACCACATGCTGATGTGGATTCACTTAGAGGGGGAAAGCTACAGGCCTTGGACACAAGAATTCCATGGTGCCAGTGATCCCTTGTAGTGTACACACATCATACAATGGGAAGAGATATTGGGACAATTCTGAATTGTGCAGGAAGCATTGGCAAGAGTATGGCACAGGGAGTCTATCTCTAACAATCAGTCATGACAAACTTCTAGTGGGGCAGAGTGGAAACAAGGACAAGGTAGAAGTTGATTTTCCCTCTTTCACTGTTGGACTCAGGTCATGGTAGCATTGTATTTCATCACTTGTTTCTCTCCCTTCTGTGTTTTGTCTTCTGTATGTGGGAGCATTACAGACACATGATTCAAACATTAAGGTTCCCAAGGAATACAAATATTTATGGCCTTATACACCTGCTGACAACTTCAAAAGCATAAATTAGACTAATCCCAGGGGAATAAATAGCAAAAGTATTCAGGCCCTGTAAGGCATAATGATTTCTTTAGGATCACACACACGACCAGAAAGAGGAAATGGGTGTGATCCAAGATGTCTTTACATGCCAGGTGAGTTGGCTACACCTGGGACTGTCTAGGGAATAGATCCAGGGTGTGTTGGTGTAACCATGTCCACTTGTATATATGTCCAGGGAAGATGGGAGAAACCTGCATTCCAGCGGGCCCTTGGAACCATCTTGTGTGAGAAAGGGCCATAAGTAAGGAGTTCCCCAGGAAGTGATCTCACTTCCATGGTAATAAAACACACAGGATGTGAAACCAGAGTAACTAGGCACCCACATTCTAGATACAGTCTCATTCTGTTCACTTGTGTTGAGACAGCAAGTCCAAAGCCAGGAGTTCTTATTGTCTACTCACCTTTGGATGCTTATTTCTCAGGGAAGTCCAGAGTAGGGGCCTTTCCCAAGTTTGGAACCACTGTATAAATATTGGTACCAACAACTCTGGTGATATTTCCCAGAGACCAGAGGTGAAACAGGACAGGTCATTGCAAGTGAGTAGAGTCTAGCCCTCCCCAGATTCCCATTTAGTTAGCCAGACCCTCAGAAGTTTTAGTCTTTGTGTGTTTATATTAGTGTCTCATATTTGTGACTCATTGCATTTGATGGTGATCAAGCTGTGATGCTATATTTTAAAGAGTGCCACCTTAGGTCATTTCCTTCATACCTCATAGAGACATAACTGCATACTTGAGTGATTACAAAATAGTACTCCACAAGCCCTAGTAACTATACTTCTTAGCAAGTCTTCTCTAAACACCTTAGAGAGCCTTTCTACTTACCTCAGAAAGCTTGCAATAAACACCTCAGGGAAAACATTTGACTCATCACAGAGTCTATTCCTATACACATCAAATAGCCTTTTTAATCACTTAAGTGAACCCATGGTAGGACTCCTGAATGTTTTACAGTGAATGTCAGGAAACAATTAAGGTATGATTATTTTCATGATATATAAGCCAAAAATTTACATGACCATTTCAATATATACCAATTAAGATTTAGTTTGTACAATGCACTAAACAATAGTCTTACAAGTGAGCACAAATGTTTCAAAACACTGTTACCAACACCAAAATGTGGTTATGATGTTCAAGGAGATGCATAATTAAAACTGTAATATTTAATATATCTGATAAACAGATAATTCCTTACAATGCTTTTAGCACAAAATCCTCTAAGTTATCATATCTCTCATTTTAGTTTCTCATGGCTCATTTCAAAAGACATGAAAATTTTTAGCTGAATGTTAATGAATATTTTAGTGAATGTTATTGAAACAACCCCCAAATGAAACAAATTGTTCCCCAATGAAGTATCATCTTAGTCTCTAAGAAATGTATTTAAGACAAGCAGGACCTTGCACCTTTAAATGAACTCATATGGTTAAGTTTGAACTAAACTGAAGAACAACATAAAGTAGTTAAGTGTATTCATATACAAATATCCAGTAATATGCAGTGAACATGTCTAAAATAAGAAATAGGTAAAAATAAATAATTTTGGTGTTTTAATTTATTGGTGTTTAATGTGAGAATCCAAAAATATCAGTTATTCACTTGATTGAATCAACTTCTGTCACATGGTATCCTAAACACAATATGCTTATCAATCTCAGCTATTCTATTTGACAATGTTCAGTAAGAAATTATGTGGGAGATTTCAAGATGGCGGCCTAGAGGGTGGCTGCATTTCATGTTGCTCCAGGACTCAGGACTCAAAAGAGGAGATACTGAGACACTTGGGACCAACTCAAAGCAGCTGGGTGACTCTCACCCCCTGGGGAGGCATCCCGGATGGGACGGTGGTCCTGGAACGCAGGAAACTTTGTGAAGTAGAACTGCTGGCGAGACGCCCCTCCCCCCGCTGGAGCAGTGAACTCGGACAGCTGGGAGCGCCATAAAGGAGGCCGCTGGGCACAGCGCTGGGACTCGGAGCAACCACTGGGGCTCCGGCGGCTGCCCAGGGGAAGAGTGGCGAGGAGACACCGGGGCCTGCCCTGAGGAGGAGGAGGAGGAACGTGGCCACTTGGATTCGGAGTGACTGCACCAGAGCTACAGGCGGTTGCCAGAGGAGAAGCTGCGCAGCGAGCTGTTTGGACTCAGAACGACGCTTCTGAACACCGGGGCCTGCCCTGAGGACGAGGAGGAGGAAGAGGAGCACGGCCGCTTGGATTCGGGGTGACTACACCAGAGCTACAGGCGGTTGCCAGAGAAGGGGCTGCGTGGCGAGCTGTTTGGACTCAGACCACTTCTGAACCCCGGGGCCTGCCCAGAGGAGTAGGAGGAGGAGGAGGAGGAGCGCGGTGGGTCCTTTGGACTCGCAGTGACTGCATTAGCGCTCCAGGCGGCTGCTCAGAGGAGAAGGCGAGTGGTGAGTTGTTTGGACTTAAAGTGACAGCTCCTGAACACAGGGGGGCTGCCTGGAGGAGAAGTGTGGTGGGACGCTTGGTCTTGAGTGGCCGCACCAGAGCTCCGGGCGGTTGCCCAGAGGACCCGTACTGCGGGTCACGTGGACTCAGAGCCACTCAGAGCGACAGCTCCTGAACACCCCGGGGGTTATCTGGAGAAGGAGGAGGAACGGGGAGGGTCAGTTCGACTCGGAGTGATTGATTGCCCATGGCTACGGGTGGTTGGTGGAGGTGGAGGCACGCAGTGAGTTTCTTGGACTCCTAGTGACCCCACCGGAATACTGGGCGGCTGTCTGGAGGAAGAGGTGTGTGGCGGGTCTCTGGGATTCAGAGCGATTGTACAGGGCCCCAGATGACTGCTCAGAGGAGGGACTGCATAGCCAGGCGATTAGGTGCAGAGCAGGGTCCCAGGATCTAGGAGGCTTCTTGGTGGAAAAGCCGCAAAGAGACAGGCTTAGGGCGGAGCGAAGGTTCCAGGCCTGCGGGCAGATTCTCTGAGGAAGGGCAGCCTAAGGAGAGTCATCTGCAAAAGGTGAGGCTCCCAGGCTCAGGAGGTAGGGCCGGGCCCCTGGGAACTTTGCAGAGGAAGGCAGCCCAGCCCAGGCGGTAGCTGTAAATTGAGGGGAACCTCTAGGAGGGAACTAACCAGCGAGACTCCCCACCGGGTGAGTCTTCCCTGCTGGGTGAGGTTTCCCCACAAGGACGGTAAAACCAGAGACTCAGGCCCAAACAGGCCTTGCCTCAGCCCACAGCCTAGGTCCCCTTTGGATGACCATTGGTCAACAAGTGGAGGCACCTCTGCCCACTAGCAGGGATTATACCCCACCTGAAGGCCACCACTCCTAGAGAGGCAGCTTCCTTGTGGAGCACCGCATTATCAACTTCCTCCAAGACTTCAGCCTACTGAAGGCTAAGAGGGGATATATATAGAAATCTTCAGGGACATTGTAAATCAACAGAGGAAATCTGCAATATCTCAGCGGTCCACTGATACCTGAACAATATGAGAAAACAAGGAAAGAAAATGATGCAAACAAATCTAGATGTTACATCAATAAAACCCAATGACAGCATGGCAGAAGAAATGACAGAAAAGGAGTTCAGAATGTACATAATTAAAATGATCAGAGAAGCAAACGATGAGATGAAAGAGCAAATGCAAGCATTGAATGATCGCACCAATCGACAGTTAAAAGAGCAAATACAGGAAGCAAAAGATCATTTCAATAAAGAGTTAGAGATATTGAAAAAAAAACCAAACAGAAATCCTTGACATGAAGGAAACAATAAACCAAATTAAGAACTCCATAGAAAGCATATCCAATAGGATAGAACACCTGCAAGACAGAACCTCAGACGTTGAAGACAAAATATTTAACCTTGAAAACAAAGTTGAACAAACAGAGAAGATGGTAAGAAATCATGAACAGAATCTACAAGAACTATGGGATATCATGAAAAGGCCAAATTTAAGAATTATTGGGATTGAGGAAGGTCTAGAGAAACAAGCCAAAGGAATGAACAACCTATTCAATGAAATAATATCAGAAAATTTCCCAAATCTGAAGAATGAAATGGAAAATCAAGTTCAAGAGGCTTATAGGACTCCAAATACACAAAATTACAACAGACCCACACCAAGGCACATTATAATGAAAATACCTAACATACAAAATAAAGACAGAATTTTAAAGGCTGTGAGAGAAAAGAACCAAATTACATTCAGGGGGAAACCAATACGCATATCAGCAGATTTTTCAATCCAGACCCTAAAAGCTAGAAGGTCCTGGAACAACATTTTTCAAGCCCTGAAAGAAATGGATGCCAACCAAGAATCTTATACCCAGCAAAACTTACCTTCAAATTTGACGATGAAATAAAATCCTTCCATGATAAACAAAAGCTAAAAGAATTTACAAAAAGAAAGCCAGCATTACAGAACATTCTCAGCAAAATATTCCATGAGGAAGAGATGAAAAACAAAGAAGCAAATCAGCAAAGGGAGGAATTATTCTAAAGGAATTGTCAAATAAAGGAGGAAACAAGTGGTGTCAAACAAATAAATAAATAAAATTTGAAAAATGAACCAAATGACCGGGAAACCAAATCATATCTCTATAATAACCCTGAATGTTAATGGCCTGAATTCATCAATCAAAAGACATAGACTGGCAGATTGGATTAAAAAGAAAGATCCAACAATATGTTGCCTGCAAGAGACTCACCTCATAGAAAAAGATACCCATAGACTAAAGGTGAAAGGATGGGGAAAACATACAATGCACATGGACTCAGCAAAAAAGCTGGAGTATCTATCCTCATTTCAGATAATGTGGACTTCAAGCCAAAGTTAGTCAGAAGGGAAAAAAAAGGTCATTTCATACTGCTTAAGGGAAGCATAAATCAGCAAGATATAACAATCTTAAATATTTATGCCCCAAACAGTGGCTCATCCATGTATGTCAAACAAATCCTTCTCAATTTCAGAAACCAAATAGACCATAACACAATAATACTAGGTGATTTTAACACACCTCTCTCACCACTGGACAGATCTTCCAGACAAAAATTGAACAAAGAAACCATAGATCTCAATAACACAATCAATAATTTAGACTTAAAGGACATTTATAGAATATACCATCCAACCAAGAGCGAATACACTTTCTTCTCAGCAGCACATGGATCCTTCTCTAAAATAGACCATATATTAAGCCACAAAGCTAATGTTAGCAAATACAAGAAGATAGAGACACTACCATGTATTCTATCAGATCATAATGGATTGAAGTTAGAAATAAATGAAAGAGTAAAACACAGAAACTATTCCAACATCTGGAGATTAAACAATATGCTATTATATGATGAATGGATAACAGAAGATATTAGGAAGGAAATTAAAAAATTCTTAGAGGTAAATGAGAACAAAGAAACATCATATCAAAATCTCTGGGACACAATGAAAGCAGTACTTAGAGGGAAATTTATTTCATGGAGCGCATTTAATAAAAGAAGTAAAACTCAACAAATAAACGACCTAACACTACAGCTCAAAGCCCTAGAAAAAGAAGAACAGAACAGCACCAAAAGTAGTAGAAGACAGGAAATAGTTAAACTCAGAGCTGAAATCAATGAAATTGAAACAAAAGAAACAATACAAAAAATTGACAAAATAAATAGTTGGTTCTTTGAAAAAATAAACAAAATTGTAAACCTTTAGCCACACTAACAAAGAGAAGACAAGAGAAAACCCAAATCACTAAAATTCGGAATGAACAAGGAAATATCACAACAGACAGGATTGAAATACAAAACATAATTAGAAACTATTTTGAAAATCTATACTCCAACAAAATAGAAAATTTTGAAGGCATCAACAGGTTTCTAGAGACATATGAATTGTCTAAACTGAACGAGGAGGACATAAACAATTTAAATAGACCAATTTCAAGTACTGAAATAGAAGAAGTCATCAAAAGCCTACCAACAAAGAAAAGTTCGGGACCAGATGGGTTCTCAGCCGAGTTCTATAAAACCTTTAAAGAAGAGCTCATTCCAATACTTCTCAAAGTATTCCATGAAATAGAAGAGGAGGGAACCCTCCCAAACTCATTCTATGAAGCCAATATCACCCTGATACCTAAACCAGACAGAGACTCATCAAGGAAAGAAAATTTCAGACCAATATCCTTAATGAACATCGATGCAAAAATTCTCAACAAAATTTTAGCAAATCGCATACAAAAACATATTAAAAAGATAGTGCACCATGATGAAGTTGGTTTCATCCCAGGGATGCAAGGTTGGTTCAACATCAGGAAATCAATAAACGTAATTCACCACATTAATAGACTTAAAGTCAAGAATCACATGATTATTTCAATAGATGCAGAAAAAGCATTTGATAAAATACAGCACCCCTTCATGCTCAAAACACTAGAAAAAATAGGGATAGTGGGAACATTCCTTAACATTGTAAAGGCCATTCATGCTAAGCCCATGGCTAATATCATTCTAAATGGTGCAAACTGAAAGCATTCCCCCTAAAAACTGGAGCAAGGCAGGGATGCCCTCTTTCACCACTTCTATTCAACATCGTTCTTGAGACTCTGGCCAGAGCAATTAGACAAACCAAAGAGATTAAAGGGATACGAATTGGGAAAGAAGAACTCAAACTATCCCTGTTCGCTGATGACATGATTATATATTTAGAGGAACCTGGAAATTCCACCAGAAAACTCTTAGAACTCGTAAGTGAATTCAGTAAAGTAGCAGGTTACAATATCAATGCCCATAAATCCAACGCATTTTTATACATAAGTGATGAATCTTCAGAAAGAGAAATTAGGAATACTACCCCATTCACAATAGCCTCGGAAAAAATAAAATACTTGGGAATCAATCTCACAAAAGAAGTGAAAGACCTCTACAATGAGAACTATAGAACACTAAAGAAAGAAATTGAAGATAATATTAGAAGATGGAAAGATCTCCCATGTTCTTGGATAGGAAGAATTAATATTGTCAAAATGGTCATACTACCTAAAGTGCTATACAAATTCAATGCAATTCCAATTAAAATCCCAATGATGTACCTTACAGAAATAGAGCAAGAAATTATGAAATTCACCTGGAAGAATAAGAAACCCAGAATAGCTAAAGCAATACTTAGCAGGAAGAGTGAAACAGGGGGTATCGCAATACCAGATCTTCAACTCTACTACAAAGCAATAGTAACAAAAACGGCATGGTATTGGTACCAAAATAGAAAGGTTGATCAATGGTATAGAATAGAGGACACAGACATAAACTCAAATAAATACAATTTTCTCATACTAGACAAAGGTGCCAAAAACATGCAATGGAGAAAAGATAGCCTCTTCAACAAATGGTGCTGGGAGAATTGGAAATCCATATGCAACAGAATGAAACTAAACCCATATCTCTCACCATGCACGAAACTAAACTCAAAATGGATTAAGGACCTCGGAATCAGACCAGAGACCCTGCAGATTATAGAAGAAAAAGTAGGTCCAAATCTTCACCTTGTTGGTCTAGGATCAGACTTCCTTAACAGGACTCCCATAGCACAAGAATAAAAGCTAGAATCAACCACTGGGATAGACTCAAACTAAAAAGCTTTCTCTCAGCAAAGGAAACTATCAGCAATGCGAAGAAAGAGCCTACAGAATGGGAGAATATCTTTGCCAATCATACTTCAGATAGAGCACTAATCTCCAGAATCTATAAAGAACTCAAAAAACTTTACTCCAAGAATTCAAATAATCCAGTCGACAAATGGGCTAAGGAAATGAATAGACACTTCACAGAAGAAGATCTACAAGCAATCAACAAACATATGGAAAAATGTTCAACATCTCTAGTAATAAGAGAAATGCAAATCAAAACCACCCTAAGATTCCATCTCACCCCAATTAGAATGGCGATTATCAAGAATACAAGCAACAACAGGTGTTGGCGAGGATGTGGGGAGAAAGGTACACTCATACATTGCTGGTGGGGCTGCAAATTAGTGCAGCCACTCTGGAGAGCAGTGTGGAGATTCCTTAGAAAACTTGGAATGGACCCGCCATTTGACCCAGCTATCCCACTCCTTGGCCTATACCCAAAGGACTTAAAATCAGCATACTACAGAGACACAGCCACATCAATGTTCATAGCTGCTCAATTCACAATAGCCAGACTGTGGAACCAACCTAGATGCCCTTCAATTGATGAGTGAATAAAGAAACTGTGGTATATATATATATATATACAATGGAATATTACTCAGCCAGAAAGAATGATAAAATTATGGCATTTGCAGGCAGATGGATGAAATTGGAGAATATCATGCTAAGTGAGATAAGCCAATCTCAAAAAGCCAAAGGGAGAATGATATCGCTATTAAGTGGAGGATGACACATAATCGGGGGGAGGGAAGGGTTAGTGTTAGGGTTAGAGTTAGGGTTAGGGAGGGGGGCAAGTATGGAGGAAGGAAGTACTGTATAGAGGGTAAAGAGGGGTGGGAGGGGTGGGGGAAGGGAAAAAATAACAGAATGAATCAAACAACATTACTCTATGTAAATTTATGATTACACAAATGGTATGCCTTTACACCATGTACAAACAGAGAAACAACATGTATCCCATTTGTTTACAATAAAAAAATGAAATTATGTAGCACGAATGTAAGAGTGTTCATCATGGCTCAAGTACTTTACTGTTAAGCAAAGCTAAATATACATTACAGGAAACACTGCAGTTTAATTTTAAAAACAAAATATGCAGCAGAAAGTCAAGTTGTCAGGAGAAACAGATGCATTCACACATAATACAGCCACTGAAACTTCTTCAGGCATTCAGCCGTTGTGTTAAACAGGCAGTGGTTACTTAGCAGCAATGATTTCACATTGCTGCTAAGCACAATAAGTAATGAACTGTGATTCTCAGTCCTGCACAAAAAAATGCAGCTACAGTTACATCAATAGGTGTAACCTACTTGCTCTAGTGGCAGAGAAGACCATAAAAATGACTGTACAAAAAAGCATCAAACTTTGACAAATATAAACACCATCTACTGTAGGTCTGAAATAAAAACACTCCACTGTGAAGAAAAAAGTGTAAACAAATGGAGAACCCAAGTCCACCAAAAGAAAAAATATTGCCTCCAGTTATGAGTCCTTGATTAGTAAGAAAGGTTGGGGGCTGCGCTTGACCATGTTATCAGACAGCATGCTGTCTTTCATTTTTCCCATATCCTAAAATACAAAGTCATTTTATGAGGCAGTTCAAGGTTCAGTTTTATCCCGTCATACAGTATTTAGTAACTCCAGGAAGCTAATGTCCCATCAGCAAAGCTCATATTTCATGGTAAGAGAGACCAACACTATTTATAAGATACTTTTGGTGACCATGTCAGGCTGCAGTTTCTATGCTTTGAAGTGATGACCCTGATGACTAGGGAAGCAGAAGATGTGTCTTCTGCCTCAGGTACCAGGGTTGGCATGTGCAGTGATCAAGCTGGGCCATTTGTAAAAGGTCTTGTGACATCTGGAGCTTTCAGGTACCCTGATGTGACTGAGTCAGATTTCTCTCTCAAAGTTTACTGAGCTGCCCACATCATACAGAAAAGTGACTGTGTGCAAGGTTAAACACACACACACACAGTTGTGGAATGCACAGCACATTGGGTTTTTATATATTTTTAGTTGTTCTTGGACCTTTATTTTATTTATTTACATGTGGTGCTGAGAATTGAACCCAGTTCCTCACACATGCTAAGCAAGTACTCTACCACAGAGCCACAATACCCGCCCTGTATGTTGGCTTTTACATCAATAATTTTACTCCTCAATTTATAAACCAAAAACTTTGTTCCACACAAAAATTCATGATCAACATGTGAAATGGTTTATGACAAACACACCTGTCTCTGGGTAAGAAGAATTTCAAAAACCCGGGTCTTTTTGCAACTAAATCTCTTTCAAACTGATTATTGACATGCCTAAAATGCACAGACAAAAGTCATTAGGTGAAGATCAAAGTTATTAAAAATATATGCTATCTAACTATAGAAGAGCATTTAAAAAGTATATAGTGATCCAACATAAACATTTATACTGCACTTATAAGTCTATATAGCCCTGCTCAAAGATTTTGCCTTTTTTGGTCCACTTTCAGGAGGAAACCAAAGGAAGTAATCCCTTTTCAGAGCCTTTCCCCAAACTGTGCTTTAAATCATCATGCAAGCAGGTGTTTCTCTGAGGAAAAAAACACACGCTATTTGCTTCAGAACTTACTGGGTTGAGATACCTTATCAAATGCATTATAAGATTCTTATTCTCTCTGTCCTTTATCACTATCTCATGATGGCATAAAGGTACCAGGTCCTTGAACTACCTCCAGATTTTTAGTGAAGAACATGGAACAGGGTGGTATTACAACTTCCAACTAAAATTTGGTATTAATAATGAAATATAAACTTTTTTAAAGAAAAGCACATATAATCCATTTCTCATTTCCAATCTTTGTCAGAAGGTGGTCTTATGTTAAAAAATGTTCTGTAAATGCTAAGTAAAAAGTCTAAAGGATTTCTTATTCAATTTGCCTATTGCCGATTGCTATATAAATCTTAATCAATCACTATTGTCTAGTAAATGAAAATGGGAAATAAATGAAAGCATTTCATACCTCAATTCCTAAATATTCTCCTAATCCCTCACTTACCTTACTCCATTTTAAAGTAAAATACTGGGCTAATTTTTAAAAAAAGAATGTCAGAAGTAAAATTGGAAAGTTACTTCCCACCTGGGAAATGTATTATTTTAATACCTCTGATAATACACTGAACTCTGTCATAGGAATGGTAAAATCAGAGTGACCCCCGAAAGGAAAATTATCTTTATTTATAAAAGTAAAGTTCTTCCACAAGGAAACTATCTTATGTTTCAACTGTGTCTCATTAATATTTATAGAAATCCACTTTAACAACTGAACTGAAGCTATATTAGGCCTGCTGATGCCATCACAGATGTTATATTTCAAATTAAATACATTAAGATTGATGACCCATATTTAAGTATCCTGGGTTTCTTACAGTTTCTTAGAATAGTGGCCATATATATATATATATATATATATATATATATATATAAACATTAATACAGAAAGGAAAATTATGATTGATTTGAAAAAATGTACAGTGCAGAACCAACCTGTAAGAAATTTCAATCTGCTTTCAAAAATGACCAATGTTTCAGATTTAAAACTAGCAACACTCTCTTTCTAAACCTCTAATCCATCTCATTCCCCAACATTAGACAAATTAATATGAAAGGGGAAAAACTTTGAATTTTCTTACTTTCTGGTAAAGCATGTATTCTTGGGCCCAGACTTTGATAGTATGCATGCTTCATGGCCTTTTCTGCTTAAACCTTTTTCTTATATTCAAACTAATAAAACAAAGAACTGCTTCATTAGATTTTACTCTCAATTACTATAAAAGTTGGAGAAGGACAAATCAGCATTTAGAGAGCTATTTTTCATTTCATCTTTGTTGTTTAGAATGATAAATATTTTCAGGTACTGATTTGGAGTACTCCAGATACACTTGAATTTGAATCGCTATTGAGATTGTACAGTATTAATTATATCTCAGTTCCATATTTTCAAGATAAGGCTGGATCTTAGGTGAAATTTTAGATTCCTCTATTTTCTGAAGTGACAAAAATTAAAATATTCAACTTTTTGCTTTTACTTTCCTTTATGAATCATGAAGGACTGGAGACAATACACCGAATGTACTTATGGCAGATACTCTTAGTAGCCTATCAATACCCACTGTCCCTTTTCCTTGTTAATTGACAGCTACATCATGAATCAGGATGGTTTCTAACTTTAGGCTAATTACAACAATCCTGCTCCCAATTACCTACCTCTCTTACAAATAATGTGCTGGCCAATGAGACCTGGGAAGAATACTTTCAGTGGTTTCTACTGAAAGCCTTGCTTTCAAGAGATAATGATAAATGTGACTGGTACCACCCTTAACACTTATTCCTGCTTTGGAGGAAATGTGAGTAGTATCTGGAGAAATAGCAATCTGAAAGGCAGTAATCTATAAGGAAAAAGAGAACATAAGAGATCAATAGTTTGGAGAACATGGCCTTGACATAGTTGATCAATTCTAGCAGGTGTTCTTGGTCACAATGAGAGATCCAGATCATTAATAGAAAGTAGGTAATAAATATAATATATATTGTAATATATATATATATATGTGTATATAAATATATATTTAACTTAATCATGTTCCTGAAACATTCTGGATACTACCATAAATAATCATAATCATTATACATTATTTGAGGAAACTGAGACTTAACAACATTTAAGAATTACAAAATAAGATGTGACTTACCTGTAGAAATTTTGTTAACAACTCAGTTCCTTCAGAGTCTAACCTAGATATAACAATAAAAAATGTGGCAATTTTCATCTTAGGTGATAGAAATATTTCAGCTAAAACTGTTTATTAAGTGCTTTTGCTTGCTAAATTTAAGTGCCCTAAATCAGATACTCTTATTGAGTTCAAATAGACTCAAAACTGTTTTAGTCTAAAGAGGCTAATCTTTCATTGCCTTAGGAAGCGACCATAAATAACATCAATTCAAATTTTCAGTGTTCAAGAAAAATATTAAAGCTATTAAATTTGAGTCATCATTTTGTCTCAAAACCAAGTGTCCTGTATAATGAGAGCTTAATGACTACATCAATTTTCACAGTATTGAAATGAAGGCAAATGCATAAAAGCATAATTTTCCTATCATATGGGTAAAAACACAGAAAAGTGACCCCAAAATATATCAGTGTGGTTCAAGATAAACACAGAGACAAATCATTCAATAAATTTTAACAGCAATGGATAATAGAAAGTACCAAGCTCAATTTAAATGTGCCATAACTTCATACAACTTCATTAATCAAGACACCACACCAATAGTTAATAAAGAAAGCTAATTATAGTTATGAAATTAACATAACCAGCAGTAGTGGAGGCAGGGATTATTTTCATGGGATTATCTCTGATTGAGAAATCACAGGGTCTATCTTTCACTGCCTTTCACTGACAAAAGTAGCATTACAAGTAGAGAAATATTCTCCCTGAGTGTTCTAAGTGGCTCCTGGGGATACTGCAAACCTAGACATTCTCCAGACTCTTCCAGTCCTCAGCACTTTGCCATTCTGGCATATATCCATAAGACCGAAGGCCCTGACAAGCTTGGAGCTAAGTTCATGGACAATCTGCTTCACAGGACTTCAGCCTTCTACACTGAACATTGCCATAGGCAATGGTATATATATTTACACGTGTGTGTGTGTTTGTGTGTGTGTATAAAAAATTGGAATTATACTACTACTTTGGAGAGATTCAAATATGTCCAGCATATATGGCTATTCTTCCTAAGAATGTTTAGCTGAGAATATCAGGTATTATACTAACAATATCAGTACATACAAATATTTAAAAATATTTCTGGTATCAAAAGTGTTTTGCTATTACTTCCCTAGTTTTAGAAGAAATGGAAGTACAAGAAGTGTGTTATGTTGTAAGCAATGTGAATGTTTTTTATTAAAATAGACAATGTCCTTAATTTGGTATTTTGGTGACTTAAAAATTTTAATGGAAAATAAAGTCAAGGGGTTATTCTATGTTACTGCAAATGTAATGCATTCCACAAGTCAAAATATTCAGACCAATTTTACTGGGAGCTCTGGACTGATCTGGATATAGCTGTGAGAAGAAACTTCAACTGAACTGCTGATATTCAGGACATTACTTTTTATTTTGGAATCACAGTTTATATTCTTCAAGTACAAATTATGTCAGTAATGCTGAACAAAATGCTTATGGACCATCTTATTTATGCATCAGAGTCAAAATTTTACTTATAACACTTAGATGTTTTGTGAGTAAATGTGGGGGCGCCTGGCAACCCAACCAGTGCTTGACAAAGATCCACTGGGGGAATGATTTTTGCAAAGACTCATTGTCCCGGGAGATGCAGGATGCTTGCCTCCAGGCTCTGGTGCTTTTTCTGCATTATGTTTCTAATATTATGTTAGTCATACTATTCCTTGGTAGTAATCACTAAGGGTGAAGTGAATACTACAGAATTTCCCAAGAATATTTATAAAACATTAGGGACTACAACTCCTTCTCAGCCACAAGTAGTAAAACATCTTTTACTACTGTGTGATGTGTCTTCTTCCTGGGGTGCTTGTTATGAACATGTAATGCAGTACATAAATTTGGCCACGGATCTGCCTATCTTTCCAATCATGAGTATGCAAAAAGCACCTCCCACAGTAGTTACTAGATATGGACTAGCTTATTTTATCAATGGCAAGCCCTGCTACTCCCCTAAAGGCAAGCCCTTAGAGAAGGTAGATATAGATCTCCCCCTGTCTCCTACAGGGTGGTTTAATCCAGATAATGGTTTTGTTTATGTGTGGTGGTAAGGTAAAAGGATAAGGTTTCACAACATTCCTTCCTTCCTACAAAGAATAGGTCACTCCTATAATAAACATTGGTACACAATGTCCTGTTCTGGGAAAAAGAGCTACATAAGACAATGTAATCTATTCAGTAAAAAAAACTTGGCCATGGGAACCATTGGGACTGCTGCCCTCCTGTAACCCTTAACTTAGCAATTTAGATATTAATCAGATGGACCTAGTAGAAAGGGCCACGTGAGATTATTTGTCTATCACTTTAACCGTGAGAATAATAATAGTCTTAGGTCACATAGAGTTTAGATATTAAGGACATAAACATTGTATTAGCCCATTGACTTAGTTAAATATTCTTAAAATAATTGTAATCTGTATGGTTACTGATTTCTCACAATCTTTTGGTAAAAAAAAAAGTCTGCCTATGCTTTGGAAACTTCTTTGATTAATCATAAACCTGTCATCATAGCCTGAAGAAAAGTGTATATAAACCCAGCCTTTCCCAGAATAAAGTGGGATTGATTGCACCAGAACTAGAGCCTGTGTCTTTCAATCTCTATCCATTGCCAACGCTGTCTCCCCGTGCCCTGTTTACTAGTGTGGAACCCATGGACTCCTGCTAGGGCTGGACCCCGGCAAGTAAATAGAGAACAGTTTTATAGAAAGCAAAGCAAAAATTGTATCATGATCTTTATGGTGCAAAATAAGACACTAATCAATGCTTTCTTTGTGGGAAAAGGAGCTATCTAGATAAATTCTGGAATTCTAATACATAAGTTCTACACTCATTTATAGTTCAATGATGTTTCATACTTTACTAATTTTTCTTTACTGAATTATAAAATCGATATGACAAAGGAAGGGAGGAATTTAATTACATTAGGTCACAAAATATTTAAGAATTGTGTGTATTAAATTGTTTTCAAATTAAAAAGAATCATATAGTTTCTCCCCTTTTCACTTAAAAAAATACCTGGGTGCATGGATTTTAGAGACTATGGTTTATATTTTGGAGAGTTGTAGTTCTTGAATTTATCATCTGAAGAAACACCTTGCGAAGTTTCCTAAGATGGAGTTCCTGAGTTAAAAAAAATACATATACATAGAAACTTATACATGTTCATATAAATTATACTTATGAACATATATGTAGGCATTACTAAGAAAGTGCCTTAGAGAACATGTTACATTTATTAGATAATTTATTTCAACTGAAATTAAAATGATGGAAATTCTAAGAACTTATGGGCTTATTTTTGGACTGTATAATGATGCTATGGCTATGATGGTATCTGGCCCTTTTTCTATCCAGAGAACACCATATAATGAATATGGATACTCCATGGTTTCTTCAAGCTTTAACAAAATTGGTTTTATGAATTCCATCTTGAAAGATTCCTTAATAATACATTGAAGGTCAATTTCCATAATATTTCTCCTCTCTTCTTTCATAAAATCTTTATTGCAAAGATGAAACTCTGTAAATATAAAGAAGTTAACAAGAAGTTTTATTCGTAATAATTAAGCTAACTGAAATTCTTAAATGTAACAGCTATTTCCATTTGTCTCAGTAATACATTTTAAAAATATTTTTAGAGACACAACTTAATCCAGCTAGTCAATTGCAGGTGTCAATCATTGGAAAAATATTTATCCTGTTGCCTAGTAGTTGGAAAATTAAGTGTAGTTCATATTCCTTGGTTTTTCCTGAAAACAGAGGTCTTCCAGAAGTCATTTCAAAGAAAATGAATCCAACATCCCTTCAAGATATAACACAGGGGAAAAAATGAAAAAATCCATTCAATACTATGAATCACAAGAATTTCTCCTTAAAGAGTATGTCTCTGGAGGATTTTTTATTAGCCTGCTTGTATACCTCCCACAGAGATTTCTTTTGATCCAGAAAATTTGTTAAGTTTTACCTTACTCATCTCAAATTCCATATGGTACATAAAAATAATTAATTTTTATACTTAACATGTCTAGCTCCCCTGTGCTAGGAAGGAATAATATAATAGCTAATAGTAAATTGATGCTTACTATGTGTTTGAAACTTTCAGTGTTGAACTCTTTTCTCACTGAATCCTTGTAAGTGTGACCATGTACTGAAAGGGGCAAGACAGGAAGAAGGACGAACAAATGAGATTGTTGTGGTAATTTGTGTGATGATTGTGTTCTGAGCTAAGGCACAAGGTAACAGGGATAAAGGGAAGCAAATAATTCAACACTTTCTAAAGCAGGAAGCAGAGACAACAAGCAGATGCAGGGTGGTGTGTGTGTGCACTCATGTGTGTGTGTGTGTGTGTGTGTGTGTGTGTGTGTGTGTGTGTAAGAGAAGAAAATGAGATAGATTCAATGTATTGACACTATTACATAGGAGCTGTGTGAATACACAGGATCTTAAGACAGTTCTTCCTTTAAAATCTCACAATCTATTAAATATTAAAAATTACATAAAATCTAATTTTAAATATTAAAATATTATGCAGAAAGTAAAATGATATGATTGAAATGGAAAATTCTACAGTGGTTCCTCAAAAAGTTAGAAACAGAATTACTATGTGCTCCAGCAATTCCACTCCCAGATTTAGACCCAGAAGAAGTGAAATCATAATCTTGAACAGATATTTTTTTGCCCGCATGCACAGTAGCATTGTTTACAGAAGTTAAAATACAGAAGCAACTCCAAAGCCCTTGATAGATGAATCAATAAGCAAACTGTGAAACATATGTAAATGTCTGAAAAGAAAGTCCTCATGACACAATCTGCAACATAGATGAACCCTGAATACATTATACTAAGAAAAATCATTGAAATAAGTCAGTTACAAAAAATACTATATAATTCCATTTCTATGAGGTACTAAGTAAATTTCAGAAACAAAAAAATGGTAAATTTTCAGGGACTGGAGAAAGGGGAGGAATAGGAATTTGTCTAATGGATACAGAGTTTCAATTTTACTGACAGAAAAAAGTTCTGAAGACACTGATAGGTGGACAATAATGTGAACATATTTAATGTCTGAATGTTGTACACTTGAAACTGATTAAAATGGAAAATTTCATGTTATGCACATGTTACTGGAATTTTATAAAGAGTCAATTATGTTACACAAAACAAGATTTTATAAAATTGCTCAAGAAAATAATAGAAGTATATGACTTAGTACATAAATACAGAAAATAAATGTAACTACCAGTCAGAGGAAGGAATTGCACCCAGAGGCTAAGTTGTGTTCAGGAATGAGTTTATGAAAAGCTGTGTTTTGAAGGTTATGAGGCAGAGGCCCTAGTTAGAGCAGCAGAATAGGCAATTCTGCTATGGAATAGAGAGAGATGAACAGATATGAATACAAAGAGCAAAGATGGGTAAACTCAGGTTATTCTGAAGTACAATGAGTAGGCCATTTAGCTAAAAGGGGATATTTGCATTGACAAATAGTTTGAAATTGTTGGAAAACGTAGTTTACAGACATTTTATGAAAATCTCCAAGTACTGGATTAAGAAATGCACTTTATAGCTTAATGAGTACACTGGTCACAAAGGTATTTGAATAAGGGAATATCATGATCAAGGTGATGTGTGAAAGAGATGGTTATGGTATTCTGATTATTGTTTTTAGAACAACTTAAAACTGGTAGATTTTGATGAATATTAAATAATGATAAAATAATCTTGCTTTCAATTACTCTGTCAATCAATACTTTTCTGAGATTTTTACTGTGTTAATTAATTTGACCTTAATATGACGTACAGAACATTAAAGTAGTTATTGTTAAGTATTCCCATTTACTTAAATGTAGAATCTAGGCACAGGCCAGTGATTTAGATAATGTAATTGATATTTAAACATAGATAATCTTGATCCATGCCAGAAATATTATTCAGTGCTTTTTCTGTGGCTCTTTAAAATAACTTTTTTTTTTTTTTTTTTTTTTTTTGTGGTACTGGGGATCAAACTCAGGGCCTTCTGCTTGCGAGGCAAGCACTCTACCAGCTGAGCTATCTCCCCAGCCCTTAAAAAAACTTTTAAGATCACTACTAGTATGCCCTGTGTTATCAGCAACAAGATTTCAAAATTATGAATGCAGTAATTTTTTATCTGTTTGACTGTTACCACAAGTCAATCTGTGTTGAATACTATGTGGAACCAAGAAGCACTTCAGGTGGCTGATACCACAGTGTGACAACATCACTTGAGTAGGTCTTTGTGGGGACTGACATGGATCTGGCTAGTCCTTCATAGGGAGAAGAAAACAAAGAATTAAATATACTAAAATTCATTAATAATATAGAGGATTTCTTAGTCCCAATCCTGACCATAACTCCATTCACAGGAATACTGGGATGGGTACTCCATGGCTTCTTGAAACTTCAACAAATTTGGTTTTATGAATTCTGCTGACTCCATGTGGTCTTGGGCCAGCATATCATTATATAATTAAACTAAGTACAATAATTCTAAGACCACAGATTTTTACTTACTTTTATGTGCTGAATGTACCTGGCTTAAAGTGTAGAAGTTTAGTTTATCTTAATCTAAAGATGTTTTTCTTTAGTCCATAAGTCATTGTGCCAAAATTATTTTATAGCTGAAATTAAATTATTCAAAAATAGTTCAATGATACTGAGATACACAATTTTACTTGCCACAGTTATAAGCTTTTATCACCTTTAATCTAATTCTAACATTCACTTTCTATACTATATTTTATTAAAAATTCTGAAGTCATTAGTCTACAATCCAGTTGTTTTACTGACAATTTCCTTGCAGAAATCCATTTAGAAAAGGTTTCCATGGAATATAAATTACAATGTATTCCATACTCTTCTTGTTACATGGATAAGTTTAGACCAAATGAGACCTCATTGTTTGAGTATTACTAATTGCTGTAAATGATGCAAAACATTTGTCATCCCTTTGACAATTTAATATGGAATACACTAACTATCCATAAATAAAAACTAGAGTTCCCAATTATATGTGTCCTTAGCACTAGGGTTATTATCATCTCTAAGCTCCTAAATCTTGATCACTTGAAGAAGGAGCAATTTTGAAAGATAGCTTAAGAAAATAAATTAATTTTTACCATATATTTTATTTCAAACAAGAAAGAATTTATTGTAGGCTAAGATTACTATTACATATAACTTTATATTACACATAATTTTATATATCTGATTAAAATATAAAAAAATATTAAAAAGGTTACATCAATACTTTATTACATTGGATAAAAATTGCATAAGCAATACCAGAAAGTTAAATCATAGCTAACAGTGTAACTGGAACAATTCTGACACCAATTTATTTATTATAAATTTTACTATTAATTTTCCAACTTTGAGAAATAAAGACAACAAATTATTTTCTATAATTTGTGGTAATTAAGATGGACAGCAGCTTTCTGATTCATCTTTCAGGTGCTTAGACTGAATTATAAGAAGAGAGCTACAAATCTGCTTATCCTATAGCTTTGCAAGTTGCCAATTTTAGTTCCCCCAATACTTTACTCTCCTGCTCCCAAGAAGATCATGAACGAGCATGCTAGTCCAAATAAGTTCCTGGTCTACAATCAGAAATTTGGTATTGGTATGAAATGAAATAAACAATCTCTCAAACTCACGTAAATGTCACATTATTATAAACAAGCCACTTTTTATCATGAATGAAAATGACTATATTGTAATTCCTAGACCTCTGATTTTCATTGGTCATAAAAAAAGGCAGAATTTTTAAAAGGATCAAAAACAACTTACAGTATAAATACTCAAATTTAATCGGCCCTCACTTACTTGAAGCCCCAAGTGTATTTACCATGCAATAAAATATATAAATAATGAAAGCAACAAAGATGATTGTATTATCTCATGGGATATTCAGAATTTCTTTTCTCTTTTCTTTGTTTCTTTCTTTTCTTCTCCTATTTTTGGTACTGGAAATTTAACACAGGGTCACTTTACAACTGAATTATTATTTTGAGTCAGAATCTTGCTATATTGTTTAAGGGCTTTGCTAACTTGCTGTGGCTGGTCTTGAACTTTCAATCATCATGTCTCAGTCTCCCAAACCACTGGAATTGCAGACATGCATCAATGCACCTGGCAGTAATCAGAATTTCTTACTAACCTGTGAGAAGATAAAATTTGCTGTGCTTCCTTTGAAGAAGCTAGAGGCAAAATTTAAAGCACTCAGAATATTCCCAGAAAAAGTGGATTTTTGATGGTCCTTGACATTTATTTTTCATTTGAAATTCTCATGTATGGTTTCTTTGTCACAGCCACTCATTTTGTGATTATGTCAAAGAGCAGTAAATGCAATTTGACAAAGAGAAAAGGAGGGGTGGGAACAATTAAAAGGGAAATAACATAAAAAGAGACTGTATAATCTATGCATGCATATGTAAATAACTTGTAACTTTTTGTTTACACATAGGTAGCCCACTCATTTCCTTTTTAAGAAAGGAAATACAAATAGGAATTTACCCTTCAAACAAATAGCAAAATACTAAGTGAATAGATATATAAAAATTGCCAAAGACATATTCACCACTTAAAAGTAAAATTTTGATCCATTACTGAGTAATAACCTGAAAAAATCATACTTATAAAATTCAGTGAAATTTTCCCAAAGTGAAACAATTGTAATAATTTGTGAAAAATTAAAAATGCAATTTTGGAAAACTGCATGGGTTTTAAAAAACTAAGTCCTATCACAGTATTCTGAAAATAACAAAAATTTCAAAGTTACCCTACAATGTTCTTCTAGTAGAAATGATTTACTCAAAACAAAAAGAACATCTAATTCTGTTTTACATTCCCTTAAAATCAGATTACCTACAATGATACAAATAAATAACTACCAATTAAATTACTAAGCACATAATAAATGCAATCAGGGTGGCAAGCATATAAAGGGACCCAATTTCAGAGATGATTTTTAAATTCTTGAGTCTTGGGACTTATTTAAAGTTCTTAAAATTTATTAAGGACCCCAAATATTTTTAGTTATATAGATTACTGCTGATGTTTGCCATAAAATATGAGAAAAAATTAAAACATTTAGTTATGCATTAAAAACACCTCTCATGTTAGCACAAATAACATTTCATGGAAAAATTTTCCAAAAAGAATTAGTTAAGAATGGTCTTTTTAACATTTCAGTAAATGTATTTGGAGTCTATTTTGATAGAAGACAACCGTATTCTATATTTGCTTTTGCATTCTATTTGCTGTGATATGGTGCTTTACTCCATATTACAATATATCATAATATATATAGCTGTATGAAGAAAACCATATCTCGTAGATATGAAGTTGGAAAAGAGGAAAAACTTTTAATGGTATTTTCTAATTGTGTATAGTGTGCTTTTATATATTAGAATTAGATTAAGTTCTTTCTTCAAGGTTATATGGTAACTAAAACTATCAATAATCTATTCATACTTGTGTTAAAATTTACTGGTCTATCTTAAACTTTAAATGAATCTTTTTAAAAGCATGATTCTATAATATGAGGTGATGATAACTGGAAAAATATTTTTTCTTGAGTTATAGATTAAAATTTTTATGTAATTTCTTCAAAATAAAAAAAAAACTCTTACTATCACCACTGATCTCATCAGAAAAGTTTCTAAGTAGTGGGAAGATATTAAGCTTAAAGTAGAAGATAGAAATTTTCAAAATCTAACTTGTATTTGAAAACCTGAATTTTACTATTTGCAAAAAATACCTGCAGTGGATTTCCTTGAATTGACAGGCTGACTTCATTAATATTCAAGACAAGTCTGTCAAATATCTAAGTCTGAATAACCAGTTTATCTGTTGGTCATTTTTTCTAGTAAAACTGATGTTCCTTGAAAAGTAAAAATTAAAAGGGCTAGTTCATCTTGTAGCCTAATAATTATCCAAAAATTTTTCCTTGAGATAACTATAGTATTTCTGTGTACAGTCCATATGTCTTTTATATAATTCACATTTCATTATACATACACAACACAAAAATACTAGTCATTTACTCAAGGAAGGAAATTTAATAAAATTAGTGCATTTTACTGCTTGGCTACATATTTTAAGTGTAATCGATGCTTTTTTTCTCAGTGGTGGTGAAGAATACCATGATATAGCTTGGTGGCACTGCCGAATATATACCAGGAAACAGCAGGTTTATCCTTATTGCTTCTGGATCAACAGTGCAAATATTAACAAAGGGAAAAGAGCAAATAACATTTAGTGCACTTCTAATAATATATTTTTACCTCTGGACATCCCTTAAAGGGTATCAGAAACCTGGGGTCAAGGACCACACCTGAGAAACTATGTCTTTAAGTATTTATTGCTAACAACCAATGTAAACCACCCACAAAATTCTGCCAAATATCAGTGGACTCAGAGAAAATTTCCAAACTCACATAAAAGTGATAACACATTGTGACAATAGTTGTTATTTTATACCTAACCACCTGGAAGTATTTATAAGTATTTAATCATTCCATACCAAAATCTGCTAGCTTTAATTTTCTTTTTATATTAATGAGAAGGTTCTGTGGCTTCAAGTCTCAATGCAACACCATTCTTCTGTGGCAATAAGTTAACCCACATAGTATTTGGTATAGAAACATCTACAAAAGCAAATAAGTAAACATTAGTCTGACAGCTGTCAAGTTATACTTTGGTATTAGCATAAGCTATGGTAAGTAGAAAAGCAACTGGTCTAGAATAGTAAAAGAAAAAAAAAACAAGAAATTATATCATCTTAAGGATAAAGTCTTGTCCATTTTGAGTTTTCTCAATTTTAGTTTATTGTTCAATGTGAAACATCTACGATTTTTGTCAACAGTGTCTATGAAAATAAATATTATAAATATAACAAAATTTTGTTTTCATAGTAATAGTTCATTTGTTAGAGAAAGCAGCCTAAACAAACATATCCTCTATATTACTAAAGTTTATTGTTTGACTTTAAAATTCCAGTATGTCAATCAAACATAGGCACATACTCCTTCCTTTAAAAAATAAATCTTCTGATCTGGGTCAGTACCTTTAAATATGATATTGAACTTGGTGGCTTTATGTAAAGTCTCAGGTATCTGAGAGAATAGGGGTGCATACACTGGCAAATTACCAGTTATAAAAATAACTTAATCAGCTTTTACCACCTACCTCCTCAATATTTTACTTTTAGCAACTCCTACTCAGTTTCAAAATCAGATGTGATTCAAAAGGGGTAATGCACTTTAGTGCTCGGAAAGAAGCAATTCCTATAAGGGTAATGGTAGAGTTATTTTGTGGATTGTGGTGAAAAGAGAGATGTGGAACACATCTTAATTTGAGAAACTATGTCTTTAAGTACCAAAAAGAACTTTAAGTACTGAAGTTTCAAGAGGTAAATTTGGTTCACTTGTAGATAAAAAATGGTATCTGAATACCAAGAATTAGCCAAGGCAGTAGGTGATTAATGGCAGGAATGCCTCTGCTGGTTTTTTTTGGAGGGGGTGTAGTAGGGATTGAACTCAGGAGCACACTGTACATAAGAGCTAGGCCACCAACTCTTGCATTTTAAATTTGAGTCATTGTCTCATTAAATTGCTCAGGCTGGCCTCAAATTTATGATCCTCCTACCTCAGTTTCCCAAGTAGCTGGTTTGTGGGCATGCATGACCATGCCTGGTCTGAATAAATTTTAACCTGTGAAGTCTTCAGACTCTACATATTTATTAATGTGATTTGAAAACTCTAGAGTTACTACTATAATATACTCCTGGTGGGTGGCATTTGGGTTACACTGGTGAACACAGTTACTTTTCAATATATTCCTGTTAAATTTTACATTTAACAGGAAATATTGAATGTAATTTTAGAAAACATTAAATATAATTTGAACAAACAATAAAATATTTTCCAACTATTTAAGACCTGACTTAAAAGACTTCTCAAACCTCTGTCAAATTATGATAATTACAGACTATTTTCTTTCCAAACTAGTGCTAATATAAAAGCAAGAAAAGACAGAATTTTAAAAACTAAGAAGATCTACAAATAGCCTTCACAACACTTTGCAAAGGAAAATGTAAACAATGATGAAAACAATCCTCATGGAATGTATATGGAAATACTTTTAAAGCTTTGTTCTAAAATTCTTAGCAAAGTAGTAGACATATGTTCAGACCTCTCTTTCAGTAATAGAAACTGGCTTTTCTTTATATTTACCAAATTTACTATTTAAAAATATTCAAGTTTGAAGTTACTGATTTACTATCTACAGAATTATAAAGATCTCAAACATACCAGATGGGACAATTTATTTTCAAAATAGGTTTCTATAAGCTGTTGGTGAACTTTGGACAAACAAAATATTTGAAAATGTAAAATATACCACTCAGAACAAAGAAATCTATAAGAACACAAGTATGTTGAGTGCCTTTATGTATCTAATAACTTATAGGTTTCTTCTGGATCTGATTATTATAGCAAATTTTAGCATTATTTGAATTCTTAGATGTACTACAAAAACACAACTTACTGTTACTTTTGACAATACAAAATAGTTTCTTCAAGCAAAACAATCACAATAACTACAATTTTCTGGCCTTACATAATGCATAATCCTGAAAAGTCACCATTATTGTATAATTTAATGTCATTTTAAATGTATTAGGGGAGTTCACCATTTAAAGGTGGACTTCTGCAGAATGTACCTAGAATTTGGATTTTTTATCAGAAATAAAATATACCTGAAGATTTATTCTACAGATGTAGGACAATCAGTTATAATGTGAAATAAAATATCAAACACATTTTTAGGAGACTTTTAAAATGAAGCAGTTTTACAAAAAGGTATGATCTCAGGAAAGCTGTAGTAGAGTAAACAGAAGTTGAGTAAATAAGTCAAGCAGAAAATTGCAAAGACTGGTTATGAGGTTGGTACATTTCACTGTGCAACCTAACTCATTTCTATACATTTTAGCATTACGCAATAAACATATCTTTACATTGTGCATACTCATGATGTTCCCACAGTCATCCATGTACTGTTTTACATCTTTATCTGGAAAAAGCACAACATTTTACTACATGATAACATAGTCTTCAGAATGCATGGCTGATTAATTAATAATATTTAATTTTTTAAGAAAATAGTTTTCAGGAAAAGATACAGAATGTAACACCTAACCTATTTAAACATGAATACATAAACAAAAATGACCCTGGGGCTGTTAAAAAGTCTAAATTTCTATTACTAAAGCAAAATAAAATAATGAGTTTTTATTAAATGCTTTCCAGATACTCAAAGACCAGAGTCAAAGATTTATCTGTGTGAACAATACCTTGTAAGGTTACTATGTTTGCATGTTTTAAATCCTTTAATAGTGAAACTGTAAAACAGAAATGAAAGTCAATTGTTTAGTCTGCAGTAGGTAAGATTTTATAAAAACATGAAGTAAGTTTAACATATAAACCAACTGTGTATAATATTGTCTTAAGTTAAAAACAGTAATTTGCCAAGGTGATTAATGGTAGAAAAACTAAAGGCATCAACTTTTTTCTATTTATGACTTTGAGTTTAATATTGTAGTACCTGAAGTCATCTCTAATATTATGACTCTCAATCTTCTGCTTCTTCTCCTTGAATGTTACTTTTTGAGCCTCTGAGACTAATTTAGATACAGGACAAGGTATGCTTTCTTCTGCCATGTTGCTAATCAGTTGCCTCAAACATTATTTATCTATTTATTTTTTGGTTTTGGTACCAGGGATTGAACCTGAGACACATCCTCGGGCCCCTTGCTTTTTCCTTAATTTTTATTTTGAGGCAGGGTCTAGCTACGTTGCTTAGGTCCTTGCTAAGTTGCTGTGACTGGCTTCAAGCCCACCATACTGAATCAGAATCCTGAGTCACTGGGATTAAAGGCATTTACCACCATGCCTGACTCAAGCCAAATTTGAATAATTCACTTTTTAAATAAAATGGTGTCATGACATGTTTATACACAGTTCATTTATTTCTTATATCTAACAATGCAGCTAATTTATAGTCACCATGTTTCCCATGTACCAATATATAAAATTTCCCAATCACATATTTAACTGTTAGTACTTTTAATGATTTAATAGTACTTCAATATACCTTAAGATAATTTTTTCTACTGTTAGTTTTAGAAATAATTTTTGAAGATCTAATTATATCTTCCAGTCACCTATTATTTCTATCTGCTTTTATTTATTAAAATTACTCTTACAAAGCTTTGATTTTAAAGTAGTCTAAATAAATATACCTTCTCTTATAGCAAAATGGGTGTGGCTTCTTCATGTTTCAAACAGAGCTCTTTTAATGCCACCAAATTCTCTGTCAGTTTAATTCTTCCTTTATAAACTGTTGCATATGTACCCTATAAAACATATTTTTGAAGAAGAAGTCAAGAATATCATAAGAGGGTAACAATAAAGAACAATAAAATGCCCTAACTGAATTTCTAATTTCTAAGCATGCTGAATTCCATCTTGCAAAGAAAACTCCACAATGTCCAGTATTAGACTTTTTTATAGCAATGATGACTTTCAATTACAGACACACAACTTTCAGTTTTTTATAAGACTAAAAAGTGTCTCAAATGAATAACACAAGAATTTAATATACTTTTTGTTCTTTATTTCAAATTAAAATTTGGATCAACAGTATTAAAATCAAAGGTGCGTTCCCTGTAATTGTATATGAAGACTGAATGACACTGAACACATTAAATGAAAGAATAATTATACTGTTAAATCATAAGAGATTTTACCCAGGTTTCCAAACGTTTCAAAATCTTTGCACATTAGTTATCTAAAAAAGAAAAGAAGCTTCCCTATCAACTAAGTCTATTATTTTCCTTCCTGTTGTTTATTTTTTAATTACTTCTTTTTATTTCTTACTGTTATTTCTTACTTTTTACTTATTATTTTCTTGCACTTTATTACTGTGGAAGATAGAATATTTCTAAGTTAGTAGCATTACTGGTACTAACAAGTTAAAGAAAGAAATATATTTTAAGAATTTCTTACCCTTCAATGCAATGTTTTTATTTCTAAAGTTATGTTTAAGAAATTTTAACTCATTAATTTCCTATGACAACACAGCCAGGAGACTATTAGGAGGATAAAGAAACAGATGCCTATTGTGTTACCAAGAAAGCAAAACATTTTGTATTTCAACCAAAGATTTTAATCCTACTAAAAATATTCATTTCCTCTCAAACTGATAGGACACTTTTGAGAATTGAAAGCTTCATTCTGTAAGGAATAATGCAGCTCAGCTCAGGACCCTTGGTGGTTCCAGCTCTTCTGATGGAACTGGCGCTCCATAAGCTTCGTCTCAGTTGTGGCTCAACAATAGCTCCCAGAAATCCACTACAGACATAGGACCTCACACAAGACACTTTATTATGCAGACAGCTAGCATGTCCCCTGTGGGATTGGAAAAGAAGGGAAAGAGAAAGATGGCATGGACGCTTCTCCCAGATATTGGAATTTCCCGGGCTGGAAGTAACCAACAGTGGAGGAGAATACTTGCAAGCTGACTGATGAACCAATAGCTAGCTAGCATGTTCAGACTGACAAGCTAGGTTGTAACATGGGAAGCAGGAAATGGCTGTAGCATAGGCTGGAAATTCCTGCAATGTAAGGGGTGGGCAGAGCAACTTTCAGACTGGCAAGTTAGGTTGTGGTGCAATGGAAGGGGCAGGAGATGAGCTTTGTATTACATCCCCCCATTTTGATTTTATAAGAAAAACTATTTTGGGTACACGGACGAAGGTCCATCTTCTGTAATTGCTTCCTGCTTAGTATGGATGTAGAGCTGATTCAGGGGAGAGATATCGTCATGGTAGGAAGGAGTTGGGGACTCGATAGTTCCTCTGGGGAGCACACCTGTAGTCAGGCTTCAACTTCTGTAAGATCCTGATACTCCTGTAATACAAGCTGTTTGGTTGACATGGAAGTAGCACTCCTCCTATAAGAAAGGACATGGGTCTTCCCTTTTTTCAGCTGGCATTCTGTTGGGAAAAATAATCCAGTGGTTAGGAAAATAACAAACAGGAATCCAGTCCTCATGGCTGGGCATGGTTGTCTGGTGTTTCAGTTGTCTGGTCCCCAGTTTCTGGAATGGGAGAAATGGTGGAGGGCTTCAATGCCTTCAGTCTGAGATGGAGGGGTTCCACAGGAGTGGCTGAGTATCTGTTGGAAGAAGCCTGTGGATTAGGAGCTGGAGAAGGGTTAGTGGATCAAGAATAGAGCTTAACCCAAAAAATGTGTAGCCATCCTGGTAGATCTTGTACCTTGACAGCTGTTGGCATGGCCAGGATCACTGTATGGGGTCCCTGCCACTTGGGAGACAGAGGGACTGTAGCCTTCTGGGGGAGAAATAAGAACTTGGTCTCCTATTTGAAGAGGTTGGGTAAGGAGGCCAGATAAAGGTTTAGGTTGGGTGGAGTCAGCATAACCCCATAGAAATGCTCAAATGTGATTTAGGAGAGGAATGGATATCTGAGAATGAAGAAGGGAAGGAAGGGGCATTATCCCAGGGCACAGGATGGGACGACCGTGCATTAGCTCCAAAGGGGAAATATTAGCTGATTTTTTTGGGAGTGAGCAAAGATGCAGAAGAACAAGGTGCAGGAGTTTAACCCAGTAAAGATGAAGTTCTAAAGAGAGCTTAGTTAGAACATTTCTAAGTGTTTGGTTTGCTCTTTCTACTTTGCCTGATGACTTTGGGTGAAAGGGAATGTGGAAATGCCAAGGGACCCCAAGAGCATTGGCAAGTTGTTGGGTAACTTGGGAAATGAATTCAGGTCCATTATCTGACTGGAAGGAAGTAGGCACTCTAAAACGAGGAATGATTCAATGAAGGATGAATGGAGAGACAGTTATTGCCCTTTTGTTAGAGGTGGGAATGGCTTCAACCCATCCCGAGAAGGTGTCTATCATAACCAACAGGTATTTAGACTTTCTTACTGTGGGCATGTGAGTGAATTCAAGTTGCCAGTCTGCCCCTGGAATGGTGCCATGGGCTTGGTGAGTCAGAAAAGTGGGAGGTCTGACAGCTGTAAGATTTGTTTGTGGGCAAACTTCACATGTGGAGGAGAGTTTCTTCAGAAATGAGATGTCAGAGCAGGACAGTTGCAGATGAGTCTTAGCAAATTGTATGAGCGAAGAAATGTTGGGGTGAAATAGACAATGGATGTAGAAAAGTATTTCCCTGTTGGGGGATGGTGGAGGTAAGGGATCATGGAGAGCCATAATGGGGACTGGCATGGACAACAGGGCAGCCCTTTTAGCCTCCTCATCTGCCTTGTTATTGCCTGAAGTGATGAATGACTGATCTGTCTGATGGGCTCTGAAATGTACAAGGCCTATAGTTGCTGGGAGGCAAATAGCCTCAAGGAGGTTTAGAATGTAACTAGAGTTGGCCATGGAGTTTCCTTTTGTAGTAAGAAGGCCCCTCTCTTTCCAGTTAGCAGCATGGGAGAGGATAATGTGAAAAGCATATTTGGAGTCAGTGTAGATTGTGAGGGGTTCTCCCTTTATGAGGCTGAATGTGCGGGTGAGGGCAATTAGTTCTGCCTGTTGGTTGGTGGTGTAGTTGGGCAGTGGTCCTGACTCTACCACCTTTTCAAGAGAGACAATGGCATATCCAGCTCATCGGATCCCTCCATGGAGAAAAGAGCTTCCATCAGTGAACCATATGAAAGTAGTGCTGTGTAGAGCCCCTTCCTGGACATTGGAGGGGCAGGGAAGTAACTCCTCCAGGGTCTCAAGGCAGCTATGAGTTGCTGAAGCATGTATGTTGGAAGGCAAGGATAACAGGGTGGCTGGATTTAAAGGAGAGCATGTCTTAAAGGAAATTGAAGAGTCCTCAATAATTGCAGTTTGCAAGGCTAACACCTGACAGGGTGGCAGCGTTTGCAGACCCTTATAAGTAAGAAGCTCAGACAGATGATAAGGTGAGAGCACTTCATTGGGAGCCCCAAAGGAAAGTTTCTTTGATTCCTGGATCAACAGAAATGCTGCAGCTAATACTCTAAGGTATGGCGCCCAGCCTCTTATGTTGAGATCTAACCTTTTTGACAGGTATGCTATTGGTCCAAAGGTGGGACCAAACATATGTCCTAAGAGCTCCAGGGCAAATCCACTTTTCTCAGAGACAAACAGGTAGAATAGTCTGGTTAAGTCAGGGAGGTGTAAGGCTGGGGCTTGAAGAAGTGTTTTCCTTAAGATCTGGAAAGGGCTTTCACTGTGTTGAGGAGAGGTTCAGTGGGAGTACCCTTTGAAGCCTCATATAAGGGAGTTGCCAGGATAGAAAAATTGGGGATCCAGGATAGTAAATATCCTGCTAACTGCAAAAAGAAAAGGATTTCTTCCTTGGTGAATGGAGTGGTCATGTCCTGCAGCAATGCTTTTCTCTCTACAGTGATGGCATTAAATCCAGGTGAAAGGCTATCTCCTAAGTAAATGACCTGAGGCTGGGAAAGTTGCAACTTTGCTGAAGAAACCCTGTAACCCCTGTCAGCCAGAAAATTTAAAAGCTTAACTGTGTCTCTTTGGAAGTTCTCAAGAGAGGGAATACATAAAAGAAGATCATCAACATACTGTAAGAGAAAAGAGGAAATTAATGTGAGAGAGGCAAGATCCTGAGATAGCATTTGGCAAAGAGATGAGGGCTGTCTCAGAATCCCTGTGGGAGAACTATCCAGGTCAGCTGAGAAGAAACTCGAGTGAAAGGGTCAGTCCAAGTAAAAGCAAAGAGATCCTGTGAATCAGAGTGAAGTGGGACAGTAAAAAAATGCATCCTTCAAATCTAGCACTGAAAAGTATATGGTGGAAGAAGGAATAGAGGAAAGCAGGGTGTAAGGATTGGACACAATGGGAAACATGGGGACCACTGCTGATTTAATGATGCAGAGGTCTTACACTAAACTGTAAGATCCATTAGGGTTCCTAACAGCCAGGATGGGAGTGTTAAGGTGAGTTGGCAGGGTGCAGGAAGCCTTTCTGCCTTACATCCTGGATGATTGCTTGAAGTCCTACAAAGCTCCTTTGGGGAAGCAGATGTTGGGCCTGGGCTGGGTAAGATGTTGGGTCCTTTAGATGAATGAGTATAGTTGAGCATTTGGCTATAGAGGGTGTATAGGTGTCCCAGAACTTGGTGTCAACCAGGGAGGGAGGAAGGGGATATGAAGACTCTGTTTGAGTTGTATACTCCTGTAGAGTCATAAGGAAAGGAATAGCAGAGGAGTCTTGGTTGAGGTGCATGGTGGGTGAGAAGGAAATAGAGGCACCCAATTTGGTTAGGATGTCCCTTCCCAGAAGGGGAATGGGACATGAAGGAATTCTCAAAAAGCAATGAGTAAAGCCAATTTGTCCTATATGGCAACTTATTGGAGGGGTTTGTAAGGGGTTATATTGTTTTCCCTCTACCATGACAATAGAGGATTTGGCAGGGGAAGTGGGTCCCCAAAACTCCCACAGCACTGAGAAGGTGGCTTCAATGTCTCTAAGAAAAGAGATCTGCCTGCCTGCCACCGTAAGGATCACCTGGGGTTCCTGAGCGGTGATGGTTGTTGGGTGCAGAAGTCCCAGGTCCCTTCATTCATCCATTGCCAATCCCAGCAAGTCACTGGAGGGAGAAAGCAAGGATGACCTGGCACTTCTCTGAGCACCAGGGCAATCCATTGCCCAATGTCCCACTTGGTGGCATTTTGGACAAGGACTTAGGGATTGCCAGGGGATGGGGCAGGCTCATGCCCAATGGCCCTCTTGTCTGCACTTGAGGCATGGGCTTGGAGGTCTTCTGGGAGCTTGGGTGCCCCTAGCAGTGGACAGTTGGGCAGGTCTAGCTGGTGAAAGGCTTTGGCCAGCATTTGATATTTTAATTTTTGGGTTTTCTTTCTTCCCTTCCATTTTAAACCTTGAATGCCACTGCTAGAACCTGTGGCTGTGGGGTAAGGGCCCCCTATCCAACTGCCTCAATTTAGCCTTTATAACAGGGTAACTTTGGGAAAAATAATAAGTCATAAGTAGTTGCCTTCCCTCCAGAGTTTCAGGATCCTGGTTAGTATACCTGAGCAAAGCCTCTGTGAGGCAACTTAGAAATGCTGATGGGTTTTCAGTTCTGTCCTGTATTACTTCCTGAAGTTTGTCATAGTTAATGGGTTTAATGGCAGTTTGGAGACCTGCAAGGATGCAGGTTTGAAACTCATCCCACCACAGACACCTAGTCCCAGTATTATAGTCCCATTGGGGCTCACTATCTGGTACTGCTTCAGCCCAAATGGGGTGGGTTGGGGTCGATTGATGAATCTCAGCTGCATAATTGCATGCCGGTTCCTAAACTCTGCTGCGCTCCTCAGGGGTTAGGGTGTTGGACATGATCATGTAAATGCCATGCCAGGTAAGGTTATAAGACTGGGCAAGGTACTGAAATTCCTTAATGAAGTTTGCAGGGATGGAGGTAAAGGAGCCTAACCACGTCTCTGTTTTGGACACATCAGGCAGTGAGAAAGGAATATGGACTCTGATTACTCCCTCCATGTCAGCCACTTCCCATAAAGGGGCTAAAACATGTGCACGAGACCATATGGTGGGAGGAATTGGTGGGCGGAGTGGAGGAGCAGAAGCAGAAATGGAATGAGGCAAAGGAGAGGAATGAAAAGGGGTTTCTACAGCAGGAGACCTGTAAGGGGATGATTCATCAGCCAGATCAAAGTCAGAAGAGAAGGAGGAGGAGAAGCCTAGAGAACATGTTCAGGTTTTTGAGGGGAGCAAAGATCGGGTTTAGCACAAAAGAAAGAAAAAACACGAAAGAGAAAAGTCTCTTTCCATTCACCAAGTTGCCCACATATGTATTTAATTATATGTAGTATAATTATACATATAATTATACCTAGTATAATGCTGGGATCTAGGATGTCATAAATAGATCATTCTGATTTACTATCTAAAGGAAGGTTGGCTCTAATTCAAGGAACAGGTGGAGGTGCTTGAGATTGTCTAATAAACATCCCAAGGGCGAGTTTGCCAGGGTGGATGTCCTGTATCACATGGCGAAGATTGAGAAAAACCTAAGTCAGTGCTCAAGGCGTCAAACAAACACAGATTAGGTAACTATTAGAAGATAGTGCAAAGGTCTGGTCATCACACTGCACTGGTGCCTACCAGGCAATAGCCAAGAGTGTTTGAGGACCTGATCAGGATTTTTGAGCACGAAATTAGCCTCAACCCTGAGAGAATCTCCACCATAAAATCAGGAATACACCTGGCAGATAAGACCAACTGACTATGGGGACCAGCCGTAATTATGAAAGTTGTGGCTGGGGGTACCACCACACCTCAGCAGCCTTGAGAGCCCTGGAAACTCAACGGTCACTTCTCAGGTCAGCAGAGGTGTATTTCAGTCAGTCTAGGGGGAACTGCCTAAGGGAACTCACCAATTTGAAGTCCGGTGCTGCATGCAGAAAGCTGGGCATCTGGGTAAATGGAAGAAGAGGCTGTGTCCGTCAGCACAGGGGCATCAGATGAGGTTCCACTTGCTTAAGAGACAGTGGAAGAACCCATCCAAGTTACGGCACCAGATGTAAGGAAAACTGCAGCTCAGCTTGGGACCTGTGGTGGCTCCAGCCCTTCCAATGGCTCATCTCAGTTGTGGCTCAACAATAGCTACCAGAAATCCATGACAGACACAGGACCTCAAGCAAGAGACTTTATATTGCAGACAACTAACACGTCCGCTGCAGGTTTGGAAAAGAAGGGAAAGAGAAAGATGGCATGGACGCTTCTCCCAGATATTGGAATCTCCCAGGCTGGAAGTAACCAATAGTGGAGGAGAATACTTGCAAGCTGACTGATGAACCAATAGCTAGCTAGCATGTTCAGACTGACAAGCTAGGATGTAACATGGGAAGAAGGAAATGGCTGTAGTATAGGTTGGAAATTTCTGCAACGTAAGGGGTGGGCAGAGCAACTTTCAGACTGGCAAGGTAGGTTGTGGTGCAATGAAAAGGGCGGGAGATTGGCTTTGTATTACACATTCCTCCTAATTTTGTTACCTTTTCAGAGGAAGATGTAATCCTTTAGACAATCATATTCACAATTTTCCAGGTAGACAAAACCATACACTTAGAGGATGAACAAGAAAATTTCACGTTTTTAAAACAAGAATTTATTTACCTTTCAAAGTTTTTCTGATTTGATATAGGTTTCCATTTTCTGAAGCACGATTTCTGACTGCAAGCAAAACTATGATAAATTGAGTATTCTTAAAATTTCATCTTTTCCTCAACTTCTAAAACTCTCCAATTCTACAGTGTTTAAGAATAGAAACAATTGGTTACACTCAAATTCTTGAACATCTCTCAAGTTTCAAAATATACTTGATGTCGGAATATTGAAAGGGTTAAAAGCATCTGTATTCACAATTGAAATACTCAACGTACCTTACATATGGATTGGATAATGGTCTACTGTAAATCCCTAATTTTATTTTAAGAACCCAAATTTTAAACTACCCCAAACTTTGATTTTAAGATAATAAAGAATCTTATACAATTACTATTTGATTTTCCTTTTAATAAAATCACAAAATAGCATGGCTGGGGATATAGCTCAGTTGGTAGAGTGCTTGCCTTGCAAGCACAAGGCCCTGGGTTCAATTCCCAGAACAACCCCAAAAATTCACAAAATAATTTTCTGACCAATCTTTAAATGCCTATGCAGATATGAAACCAAAAATATGCTATTTGTTTCAGGTTCTTTACTCAAAATACAATTAAAAAGAAAACCAATTTTTATTCAACTATAGATCAGAAAATATGCAAACACAAAATGAGTAATGTAAGTCTCATTTTTCCCTCCTTAAAAGCTTTAAAATTGAGTTCCTAAACCCTTATTTTCAACCTTAAACTCACTGCTTATTTTGTATAGAGTCAATAAACAGTAGATGAAATATATCAAAATATGTCACAGAAACCCAATATATGTAATATATATTTAAAAAGAAAATAAAAAAACAAAGTAAGCAAACAACATCTAAGATTTGGGAAAATGATATAAACAGGTGGAAAATAGGAACTGAGAGAACAAAATCTAAAAAAAAAATAGTAAACAGAGGTCAAGAATAAGAATTTCCTTAAAATTGTTTTCTAGATTCCCTTTGCAATAGAAAATAAAAAAAAAATCTAAAAAAGGATTCACTTCCTGCATAGAAGATGCTAATGTCCCTAAATAAAAAGCTAGTGAAAGGAAATAATGCATAACTTCAGTTTTCATGAGTATATAAATCATATTAAATTATTAAAATATTGTACCATACTCCAACCCTAGAGAATCAAATTTGCTATTTTTCTGGAGTTGTCAAATAAAATAAAACTGATACTGATGGTTATACTTGGCATCACTTACTACTTTATTTTTTTATTTTAATTAAAAGTCATAAATTTACATAGGGCAAAATTGTTTGATTCATTCTGTTATTTTTTTCCCTTCCCCACTCCCAGCCCTCTTTTCCCTCTATATATTCCTTTCTGGCTCCATTCACACCACCCTCCTTATCCCTAACCCTAAACCTAACCCTAACCCTAACACTAACCCCTCCTACCCCCCCATAAGTCCTAATCCGTTTATCAGCGAGATCATTCGTCCTTTAGTTTTTTGAACTTGGCTTATCTCACAGCATGATATCCTCCAATTTCATCCATTTGCCTGAAAATGCCATAATTTTGTCATTCCTCATGGTGGAGTAATATTCCATTGTATATATATGCCACAGTTTCTTTCTTCATTCATCAACTGAAAGGCATCTAGGAAGGTTCTACAATCTGGCTATAGTTAATTGAGCAGCTATGAACATTGATGTGGCTGTATCTCTGTAGTATGCTGATTTTAAGTCCTTTGGGTATAGGCCAAGGAGTGGAAGAGCTGGGTCAAATGGTGGTTCCATTCCAAGTTTTCTGAGGAATCTCCATACTGCTTTCCAGAGTGGCTGCACTAATTTGCAACCAAACCAGCAATGTATGAGTGTAACTTTTTCCCCACATCCTCGCCATCACCTATTATAGATTATGTTCTTGATAATCGCCATTCTAATTGGGGTGAGATGGAATCTTAGGGTAGTTTTGATTTGCATTTCTCTTATTAATAGAGATATTGAACATTTTTTCACATATCTGTTGATTGCTTGTACATCGTCTCTATGACGTGTCTGTTCATTTCCTTAGCCCATTTGTTGATTGGATTATTTGTATTCTTAGTGTAGAGTTTTTTGAGTTCTTTATAGATTTGGGATAATAGCGCTCTATCTGAAGTATGAGTAGCAAAGATATTCTCCCACTCTGTAGGCTTTCTTTTCACATTACTGATAGTTTCCTTTGCTGAGAGAAAGCTTTTTAGTTTGAATCTATCCCAGTTGTTGATTCTTGCTTTTATATCTTGTGCTATGGAAGTTCTGTCAAGGAAGTGTGCTCCTAAGCCAACAAGGTGAAGGATTGGACTTACTTTTTTTTCTATAAGATGCAGGGTCTGTGGTCTGATTCCGAGGTCCTTAATCCATTTTGAGTTGAGTTTTGTGCAGGGTGAGAGATAGGGGTTTAATTTCATTCTGTTGCATATGGTTTTCCAGTTTTCCCACCACCATTTGTTGAAGAGGCTATCTTTTCTCCTTTGCATATTTTTGGCACCTTTGTCTAGTATGAGAAAATTGTATTTATTTGGGTTTGTGTCCGTGTCCTCTATTCTGTACTATTGATCTACCTGTCTATTTTGGTACCAATACCATGCCATTTTTGTTACTATTGCTTTGTAGTAGAGTTGAAGATCTGGTATTGCGATACCTCTGCTTCGCTCTTTCTACTGAGGATTGCTTTAGCTATTCTGGGTTTCTTATTCTTCCAGATGAATTTCATAATTGCTTGCTTTATTTCTATAAGGTACATCTTTGGGATTTTAATTGGAATTGCATTGAATCTATATAGCACTTTAGGTAGTATGGCCATTTTGACAATATTAATTCTGCCTATCCATGAACATGGGAGATTTTCCATCTTCTAAGGTTGTCTTTAATTTCTTTCTTTAGTGTTCTGTAGTTCTCATTGTAGAGTTCTTTCACCTCTTTTGTGAGATTGATTCCCAAGAATTTTATTTTTTTTATGCTATTGTGAATTGGGTAGTTTTCCTAATTTCTCTGTCTGAAGATTCATTACTTACGTATAAAAATGCATTGGATTTATGAGCATTGATCTTGTAAGCTGCTACTTTACTGAATTCACTTATAAGTTCTAAGAGTTTTCTGTTGGAATTTGCAGGTTCCTTTAAATATATAATCTTATCATCAGCGAACAGGGATAGTTTGAGTTCCTCTTTTCCAATTCATATTCCATTTATTTCTTTGGTTTGTCTAATTGCTCTGGCTAGAGTCTCAAGCACAATGTTGAATAGAAGTGGTGAAAGAGGGCATCCCTGCCTCATTCCAGTTTTTAGGGGGAATGCTTTCAGTTTTTCAACATTTAGAATGATATTGCCATGGGCTTAGCATAGATGGCCTTCACAATGTTAAGGAATGATCCCACTATCCCAATTTTTTCTAGTGTTGTGAGCATGAAGGAATGCTGTAATATTTTTGTTTCATTCATTCTGTTATTTTTTCCCTTCCCCCCACCCCTCCCACCCCTCTTTACCCTCTATGCAGTACTCCCTTCCTCCATACTTGTCCCCCTCTCTAACCCTAACTCTAACCCTAACATTAACCCTTCCCTCCCCCCCATTATGTGTCATCCTCCACTTATTAGCAGTATCATTCGTCCTTTGGCTTTTTGAGATTGACTCATGTCACTTAGCATGATATTCTCCAATTTCATCCATTTGCCTGCAGATGCCATAATTTTATCATTCTTTATGGCTGAGTAATATTCCTTTGTATATATATACCACAGTTTCTTTATCCACTCATCAATTGAAGGGCATCTAGGTTGGTTCCACTGTCTGGCTATTGTGAATTGAGCAGCTATGAACATTGATGTGGCTGTATCTCTGTAGTATGCTGATTTTAAGTCCTTTGGATATAGGCCAAGGAGTGGGATAGCTGGGTCAAATGGAGGGTCCATTGCAAGTTTTCTAAGGAATCTCCGCACTGCTTTCCAGTGTGGCTGCACTAATTTGCAGCCCCACCAGCAATGTATGAGTGTACCTTTCTCCCCACATCCTCGTCAACACCTGTTGTTGCTCATATTCTTCATAATTGCCATTCGAATTGGGGTGAGATGGAATCTTAGGGTGGTTTTGACTTGCATTTCTCTTATTACTAGAGATGTTGAACATTTTTCCATATGTTTGTTGATTGCTTGTAGATCTTCTTCTGTGAAGTGTCTATTCATTTCCTTAGCCCATTTGTCGACTGGATTATTTGAATTCTTGGAGTAGAGTTTTTTGAGTTCTTTATAGATTCTGGAGATTAGTGCTCTATCTGAAGTATGATTGGGAAAGATATTCTCCCACTCTGTAGGCTCTTTCTTCGCATTGCTGATAGTTTCCTTTGCTGAGAGAAAGCTTTTTACTTTGAGTCTATCCCAGTGGTTGATTCTAGCTTTTATTTCTTGTGCTATGTGAGTCCTGTTAAGGAAGTCTGATCCTAGACCAACAAGATGAAGATTTGGACCTACTTTTTCTTCTATAATCTGCAGGGTCTCTGGTCTGATTCTGAGGTCCTTAATCCATTTTGAGTTTAGTTTCGTGCATGGTGAGAGATATGGGTTTAGTTTCATTCTGTTACATATGGATTTCCAATTCTCCCAGCACCATTTTTGAAGAGGGTATCTTTTCTCCATAGCATATTTTTGGCACCTTTGTCTAGTATGAGAAAATTGTATTTATTTGAGTTTTTGTCTGTGTCCTCTATTCTGTACCATTGATCCACCTTTCTATTTTGGTACCAATACCATGCTGTTTTTGTTACTATTGCTTTGTAGTAGAGTTGAAGATCTGGTATTGCAATACCCCCTGTTTCACTCTTCCTGCTAAGGATTGCTTTAGCTATTCTGGGTTTCTTATTCTTCCAGATGAATTTCATAATTGCTTGCTCTATTTCTGTAAGGTACGTCATTGGGATTTTAATTGGAATTGCATTGAATTTGTATAGAACTTTAGGTAGTATGGCCATTTTGACCATATTAATTCTTCCTATCCAAGAACATGGAAGATCTTTCCATCTTCTGAGGTGTTCTTTAATTTCTTTCTTCAGTGTTGTATAGTTCTCATTGTAGAGTTCTTTCACCTCTTTTGTGAGATTGATTCCCAAGTATTTTATTTTTTTTGAGGCTATTGTGAATGGGGTAGTTTTCCTAATTTCTTTTTCTGAAGATTCATCACTTATGTATAAAAATGCATTGGATTTATGGGCATTGATCTTGTAACCTGCTACTTTACTGAATTCATTTATGAGTTCTACGAGTTTTCTGCTGGAATTTCCAGGTTCCTCTGAATATGTAATCATGTCATCAGCGAACAGGGATCGTTTGAGTTCTTCTTTTCCAATTCGTATCTCTTTAATTTCTTTGGTGTGTCTAATTGCTCTGGCCAGAGTCTCAAGAACGATGTTGAATAGAAGTGGTGAAAGAGGGCATCCCTGCCTTGTTCCAGTTTTTAGGGGGAATGCTTTCAGTTTTTCACCATTTAGAATGATATTAGCCGTGGGCTTAGCATAAATGGCCTTTACAATGTTAAGGAATGTTCCCACTATCCCTATTTTTTCTAGTGTTTTGAGCATGAAGGGGTGCTGTATTTTATCAAATGCTTTTTCTGCGTCTATTGAAATAATCATGTGATTCTTGACTTTAAGTCTATTAATATGGTCCATTACGTTTATTGATTTCCTGATGTTGAACCAACCTTGTAAGTGATACTGTATTTTATCGAATGATTTTTCTGCATATATTGAAATAATCATGTGATTCTTAACTTTTCGTCTGTTGGTATTGTGAATGACATTTATTGATTTTCGGATGTTGAACCAACCTTGCATCCCTGGGATAAAACCCACTTGATAGTGGTGCACTATCTTTTTAATATATTTTTGTATGCAATTTTCTAAAATTTTGTTGAGAATTTTTCCGTCGATATTCATTAAGGATATTGGTCTGAAATTTTCTTTCCTCGATGTATCTCTGTCTGGTTTAGGTAACAGGGTGATATTGGCTTCATAGAATGAGTTTGGGAGGGTTACCTCCTCTTCTATTTTATGGAATACTTTGAGAAGTATTGGAATGAGCTCTTCTTTAAATGTTTTGTAGAACTCGGCTGAGAACCCATCTGGTCTCGGACTTTTCTTTGTTGGTAGGCTTTTGATGACCTCTTCTATTTCATTGCTTGAAATTGATTTATTTAAGTTGTGTATGTCCTCCTTGTTCAGTTTAGGTAATTCATATGTCTCTAGAAACTTGTTAATGTCTTCGAGGTTTTCTCTTTTGTTGGAGTATAGATTTTCAAAATAGTTTCTAATTATGTTTTGTATTTCACTCGGTTCTGTTGTGATACTTCCTTGTTCATTCCGAATTTTAGTAATTTGAGTTTTCTCCCTCTTTCTTTGTTAGCATGGCTAAGGGTTTATCAATTTTGTTTATTTTTTCAAAAAACCAAGTATTTATTTTGTTAATTTTTCCGATTTTTTTTTTGTTTCAATTTCATTGATTTCGGCTCTGATTTTAACTATTTCCTGTCTCCTACTACTTTTGGTGTTGGTCTGCTCTTCCTTTTCTAGGGCTTTGAGCTGTAATGTTAAGTAGTTTATTTGTTGATTTCTACTTCTTTTGTTGAATGTGCCCCATGCAAAAATCTTCCTGTAAGTACTGCTTTCATAGTGTCCCAGAGATTTTGATATGATGTGTCTTTGTTCTCATTTACTTCAAAGAATTTTTTAATTTCCCTCCTGATGTCTTCTGTTATCCATTCATCCTATAATAGTGTATTATTTAATCTCCAAGTATTGGAGAAGTTTCTGTTTTTTTATTCTGTCATTTATTTCTAATTTCAGTATATTATGATCTGATAGTGTACAAGGTAGTATCTCTATCTTCTTGTATTTGCTAACATTAGCTTTATGGCATAATATATGGTCTATTTTAGAGAAGGATCCATGTGCTGCTGAGAAGAAAGTGTATTCATTCTTTGTTGGATTGTATGTTCTATATATGTCCAGTTAGTCTAAATTGTTGATTGTGTTATTGAAACCTATGATTTCTTTATTCAATTTTTGTTTGGAAGATTTATCCAGTGGTGAGAGAGGTGTGTTAAAATCACCTGGTATAATTGCATTGTGGTCTATTTGATTTCTGGAATTGAGAAGGATTTGTTTGACGTACATGGATGAGCCAATGTTCGGGGCATAGATATTTATGATTGTTATGTCTTGCTGATTTATGCTTCCCTTAAGCAGTATGTAATGTCCTTCTTTATTCCTTCTGACTAGTTTTGGCTTGAAGTCCACATTATCTGAAATGAGAATGGATACTCCAGGTTTTTTGCTGTGTCCATGTACATGGTATGTTTTTTCCATCCTTTCATCTTTAGTCTATGGGTATCTCTTTCTATGAGATGGGTCTCTTGCAGGCAGCATATTGTTGGATTTTTCTTTTTAATCCAATCTGCCAGTCTATGTCTTTTGATTGAAGAGTTCAGGCCATTAACATTCATGGTTATTATTTTGATATGATTTGTATTCCTAGTCATTGGACTCATTTTTGTTTTTTCACATGATTTGGTTTCTTCTTTATTTGGCTATTCCTTAGGCTAGTTCCTCCCGTTGCTGATTTACATCATTGTTTTTCATCTCTTCCTCATGGAATATTTTGCTGAGAATGTTCTGTAATGCTGGCTTTCTTTTTGTAAATTTCTTTAGCTTTTGTTTATCATGGAAGGATCTTATCTCATCGTCAAATCTGAAAGTAAGTTTTGCTGCGCATAAAATTTTTGGTTGGCATCCATTTTCTTTCAGGGCTTGGTAAATGTTGTTCCAGGCCCTTCTAGCTTTTAGGGTCTGGATTGAAAAATCTGCTGATATTCTTATTGGTTTCCCCCTGAATATAATCTGATTATTTTCTCTCACGGCCTTTAAAATTCTGTCTTTATTTTGAATGTTAGGTATTTTCATAATAATGTGCCTTGGTGTAGGTCTGTTGTAATTTTGCATGTTTGGATTCCTATAAGACTCTTGTACTTTGTTTTCCATTTCATTCTTCATATTTGGGAAATTTTCTGATATTATTTCATTGAATAGATTGTTCATTACTTTGGTTTGTTTTTCTAAGCCCTCCTCAATCCCAATAATTCTTAAATTTGGCCTTTTCATGATATCCCATAATTCTTGTAGATTCTGTTCATGATTTCTTACCATCTTTTCTCTTTGGTCAACCTTGTTTTCAAGATTAAATATTTTGTCTTCAATATCTGAGGTTCTGTCTTTCAGGTGATCTATCCTATTGGTTATGCTTTCTATGGAGTTTTTAACTTGGTTTATTGTTTCCTTCATTTCAAGGATTTCTGTTTGGTTTTTTTTCAGTATCTCTAACTCTATTGAAATGTTCTTTTGTTTCCCTTATTTGCTCTTTTAACTGTTGATTGGTGCGTTCATTTATCCCTCATTTGTTCCTTCATCTCCTCATTTGCTCCCTGATTGTTTTAATTATGTACATTCTGAACTCCCTTTCAGACATTTCTTCTGCTGTGCTGTCATTGGGTTTTATTGATATAGTATCTAGGTTTGTTTCGGACATTTTCTTCCCTTGTTTTCTCATATTGGTCAGGTGTCCGTGGGACTCTGTGATATTGTAGATTTCCTCTATTGGCTTATAGTGTCCCTGTAGGTTTCCAGTGTATCACCTACCAGCCTTCAGTAGCCAGAAGTCTTGGATTAACTTGATAATGTAGTGCTTCTGAAGAACGCTGCCCCTAGCCTGCTACTGGTTCCAGGGAGAGAGACCAGGAGAGGTCTCTTGCTGCCCAGCCCTGGTCCCAGAGGCTGGTTGCAGGTCGGAGGTCTCCACTGGCTTGGGGACTTGTGGCTAGCTCTGTGTATACAGGCTTTCACTGGGCGGTTTGCCCTGAGAAGCTAGCCTAGAGAGGTGCTTCCCACTGAAGGGGGCTGGGCTGCTTGGGGAAGTCCCTGGCGCCCTGTGCTGGTCAATGAAGCAACCTGTGGGCTGGATGGAGCTGGCAGCAGGGCGGGCCAGAGCTGGCCGTGGCGGGCTGGAGCAGGCTGCGCTGCTTCTGTGCAGAAAGGCTCTCACTAGGGGGCCTGCTCCGCAAGGCTGGAGATTCTGTCCCTGTGGGAGTAGCCCATGGCCAGAGTGCACAGAGCTGCCTGGGGGAGACTCTAATCTGCCCTGTCCTACTCTAATAAGCCACTCGAGTCTGGGCCAGCCGCCCAGCTGAGCTTCACTCGGCGGGGGAGACTCACCCCATGGTTCTATTTTAGTCCGAGTCTCTCAATGCCTCCCCTTTTGAATCCTGGGTTCTGGAGTGACTGGAGATGCAGTCACCCTCTAGTCCGTCATCTTTGATCGCCCCATGGTAAAAGCCTGCACCTGGAAGGGGACAAGGCTGCCTGGAGAGGTTTCTGGCTGCCCAGCCCTGATCCCAGAAGCTGCTTCCATGTTGGAGGTCTCTGCTGGCTTGGGGACTTGTGGCTGACTCTGCGTCGAGAGGCTCACACTGGGCGGTCTGCCCCGAGAAGCTAGCCTAGAGAGGCGCTTCCCGCCAGAGGGGGTTGGGCTCCTTGGGGAAGTCCCTGGTGCCCTGTGTTGGTCTCTGAAGCAACCTGTGGGCGGGCCAGAGCTGGCTGCAGTGTTTCTGTGCAGAAAGGCTCTCATTGGGGGGTCTGCTCCATGAGGCTGCAGGATCTGTCCCTGTGGGAGGAGCCCACCACATGTGTGCACAGAGTTTCCTGGGGGAGACTCTATCTGCCCTATCCTACTTTAATAAGCCACTCAAATCGGGGCCTGTCGCCCAGCTGAGCTTCACTGTGTGGGGGAGACTCACCACGTGGTTCTATTTTAGTCTGAGTCTCTCAATGCCTCTCCTTCTTGAATCCTGGGTTCTGGAGCGACTGGAGATGCATTCACCCTCTAGTCTGACATCTTGGATCTGCTTACTACTTTAGACAAAACAATAAACTTTCCAAAGTTGAATGGCCAAAGGTAGAAGAGGTCCCACAAAGGAATTGTTTTTATCCTTTTGTTGAAATGACATATATCAAGTTAAAATGATGTAGGAAACTGCAGGTCAAACTAAGAAGTGCTTAATTCAAATCTGATAAACTAAAATTCTAGTCATAGGTACTATATTACTACATGACTGAAGAACTGCTTCTGTTAGCTTTTATTGTTACCTTTTTGCCTTATGTATATGGTGGTTTTTATGAAAAACAATAAATTAGAAAAATGAAGTTTTATAACCATCATATACTACCTACTCAGGTACTGTCTTGTAGCTTATTATTTACTAATGTTATTTATTATTTACTAAGTTCTTGCTTTCTACTACCAATATCTGTTCAGAATAAGGAAGCAAAACTAAAAGATACAACAATTTCCAGAAACAAACATAAGCCAATATGAACAAAACAATGAGTATCCATGAAAAAAAATATAAAGTCATTGTCTATAACAAAGAGAAGTACAGGAGAAGAGATGACTGTGACCTAGAAACCTTTTCTTCTCAGTACTAGGAAATTTTTCTTATTCATTCGTGTATCTTAAGTGAATACTAGAATGCCCTTAATATGAAGTACACTTTGGTCTAGTGATGATCATGACAAAAACATTGGAGTTGGCTTTAAAGATTACACCAGTGAAAAAAATATGTTACATAAGTGTATTGACTATAAATTTATGGTTTGTAAGATGAAAAGCTACTATACATTGTAAGGAATAACTTGAAAAGGATACATGAAACATTTAAGACTACAAAGAACCACTCCAGAGAATAAAATTTAATGACATTAGAATATACTGAAACTATTTTTTTTTAATTAACCAGTTGGCACTAATTAAGTGTGTATTTCAGCTATTAGAGGGAATTGTGAATGTTCCCAACACAAAGAAATAATGAATATTTAAGGTCATAGATATGCCAGCTAATCTCATCTGATTAGCACACATTTATACATGTATTGAAATGTCAAAATATCAAATAAATCTATAAAATTATGTGCCAATTAAAAATAAATTTATAAATATAAAGAAAAACATAATTATCACACTGTAATTAGGAATTTAAATTTAAATAATTAGTCTCTAATATGAACAGCACTACTGAATTCTACCCATGCAAGCAGGTGGAGAATTCAAACAAAATGCAATTACATTAGTGAACTATCAGATACTAATTCAAAGAGTAAAGCATACTGCAATATCTCCCCATTTTAATAATTTCCAACCTTAAGGATTTAATCATCACACCTAAATAGTAATTACTATAATGAATAAAATTTTAATTGATATATTTAGAAAAAATTGATTGCATTTTTATCTGCTGAACACAAGATTAACAATAGATATAATCACTAGCTTATTTATATGCTCTCCAGTAGAAATTTTTCAGAGGACAGAAGACAAAACTCATTTATTTAACATTTACCAAGCACAATGTTAGGTGCTGAGCATACAGTGAAGAATACAGACATAATTCCCGCTTTCATGAGTTCAAAATCTAGAATGAATTGCACCTTATTTTGAATATCTTAAGCCTTTAAAAGTTGCATAAATACAGAAATAATAGCTAAAAAAGTACAGTGAACTTTATATTTTAATATAATATAAAATTAATTCTGCTTTCCAGACAAAAGACAATCATTTTTCTGATAGTTCATTGTTCTAAGAAAATACTTCACTTTTTGACAGCCCAAGAAAATTCCTATTCAGATAGCTCTTACAGCAAAAACTTAAAAACACTAAAAATATACATACATAAGATAAATTAAAACTTGTAATAGTTCCTCCTTTAATTCAGTGTACTTTGTAAGAAGTAGCAGTGTAACAAGAGAGTTCTAGCTGGCTTTGTTTCTTAGCAACATAATTCATGAATCACAGTCATGAAATAATAAGCTGGAGATACATTTCCAATTTAGCTTTAGAACAAGTGAAGAATATGCTGAGGTTCTACAGGTGCCATGTTAAAGATAAGTATGTATTGAAAAACACTGTGGACAGCAGGAGGTTACTTCAAACACTCATTTCCCTCCCTGTGAGAATTACTGAATTTCTCCTTGACATGTGGGGACAGAAAAGAGACTGAAAACCTCAATTTTACTGGCCACTTCTTTTTATCAGTATAGGGATGAGATATCCACACAGTGGGAAGAAATAAGCACTTCTAATGTGTTAATCTATAATTTTAATATAATGACACAAATGTTCATATATAGACTTTCATTCTATTGATGTTACACTTACAATTCTCATAAAACTTGGACTGAGTATACCATTATTGGAAATGCAACAAAACTCAGATGAATTCTCACTATCAGTATATAAGGTTTCCCATTAGTTTAATATTTAACTGTTAAGAGAATACTTCATTTATTATAAGTCATATATAAGTATTACATAGTACTTCCCAATCCAGTAACAAGTATCTTTAATATGAGACAAAATTACTAAATATATCATCATATTCTGGATGGGATTCTAGGACAAAAAATGGTTGGTAGTAAAAAGCTAGTAAAATCTGAATAAAATGTGGAGTTTATTAAAAAGAAATGTACCAATATTGGCTCCTTAGTTGTACAAAATGTATTAAAGTAACCTTCTAGTATTAATAGGAATAACTGCATATGTGGTAAAATCACTGTATTACCTTTGTAATTTCTCTGCTAATCTAAAATTAAAAGTTTATCTAAATAGAAAGTTAGTGGGAAGGATGAAGTTAAAAAAAAGAGAATGAATACAAAATAGTAATAACCCTGAGAAGATGAGATGGGAAAAATGGCAACATGATTGAAAAGAAGAGAGTGAGAGCACACAGATTTCCATGATTGTTATTCAGGAAATGGGGGGGTTTCAGGTTTACAGCATTTGTTTATTCTATTATGTAGAAAAGATCAGCTCCTTGTGTAGAGTAAGACAGTGATATATGCAAAACTGAGGGTCCACTTGAGGTAGAGGATGATAGATTTATAGTAGATCCCATCAGCATTCCTTGTCACTCCCTCCAGCAAAATAAAATTCTAGGATTTATTTTCTTAATTTCCATTTAAGACAAAGGGTATGTTATCCATGAAATCTTGAACTCTTAATACATGTGAAGAATATTTGTTTTTACCCAACTGCTTTCCATCCATTCCTAGCCTCACCCTTGGTCTTTATATATAAAGTCTAAGGTTCAGATTTCTATATTAAAGAATAGACCTCACTGAAAAAAATCTAATTTTAGATACATAATGAATACAGCATCTCTGTGAACTTGAATTCTAAGTGTTGTGAAAAATAATTTTCTTTTTCCATCCCTTTTTCCCTAGCCCATTCTTTTGCCTAATTTCCAATTTCAAATATAAAGATTTTTCATTTTGAAGAATAATTTTTGAATATATATTAAAAACAATCTGCTTAGTAATTTAAATAACAGAAGAAATGCATAGATAGAAATCAAAATATAGCTGGCATGATTAATCTGAAGCATATTAGCCATTTCAAAATCAAAAGGCATGGGAAATGAATGGGAACAGACAAAAATAATAAAAACCCCAATCACTAAGCATTCATAAGAGGGTTTCACGTAGACTGCAAGAGACAACTCTTTAAATAACAGCTTTAAGAACTGCCTAGTAAGGGTTGGGGACAGATCTCATTGGTAGAGCACTTACTTAGTATGCTGAGACTGGGTTTGATAAGCCCCCAAAAAAGCTATCGCATGCTATTAAATCATTCTTTCCCTCCCAATCAGAACAAATGTAATTCAGAATTCATCTAAGTACAAATCTTTTATAAAAATTGATAGCCAAAGAAAACTTTTGACCAGAAAATAGTGACAAAATATATTTTAAAATATTTTAAGCAGTGATGTGCAAAATGATGATAATCACAGACATGTACCAAAATCAAGTTGTTTACACTTTGTTAATGTGTTCAGAGTGTATGCAGAATAAAGTAATTATATACTTCAGAATATCTAATCAAAACAGAAACTTTTGTGAATAAAAAATCTCATGATATAATATACAGAAAGGAGGTAAACAACTGTGGGAACCTCAGAAGTCATCATTGATAGTTCCTCCCTCAGACACAAAGTTCAGCTGGGTACCAGATGCAGTCTATTTTCTCTCAGCATGACCTCTTGGGTCTGTGTTCTACTTTCTATTTCCATATGATGGCCACACTATCCCTAATTTGGAAAAAATTCCCAATTCATCTACGTGCCTCTTGTCTGTCTCTTCCTCTAGTTCATTGTCTGTACTTTTCCTGAAGCTATTATCTGGAAAAAAAAATGTGATCATGTCAGCCCTTGTTTAAATAAACACTTTTAATTACATGGGGTGTTCAGACTCCTTGACTTGATATTTCCTGCTTTTTATATTCTGGTTCCTTATATCCTTTTAAATCCTATTTTTAAAATAAATTATTACATATTGAGCCCTCTTATCTGTTACAATTTCCTTAATATAACATACACATTCCTATCTCTGGGTTTATTACATGAAATTTCCTCTGTTCGAATGCTCTTTGTTCATAGACTTATTTTCAAATTGACAAATTCCTACCCATATTTCAAGGACCATCTCAAGTGCTTCATTCTCTGAAGACTTGTGATTTGCAGACAATGTACTTGTTGCCCAATTTATTCATTAAAACACTTTATATGTATCCCTAGTAGAGGACTCTAGTCATCCAAAAGATAATATGAAATTACCTGAACTTACATCAAATATTAAGGTGCACCAGGAAAAGATGATCTTTCAATAATAAGTGCTACATTCTAGAAGACATTTGTAAGACATACAGCTGGCAAATTTCCTTTACATAGAATGTAAAGAATTCCTATAGTTCAGTAAGGAAAACGTTTAAAAGAAAAAAAAAAACAGTAGAAAATAGACAACAATTTGGGCAATTAATCTACCAAAGAGGATACCTAAATGAACAACAAACATATTTAAAAGAGTTCAACTTAGACAATGAAATACAAAATAAAACCACAATGAAACCACTGTTTTACGAGGAAAGTTAAAATTAAAAAAGAAAAAGCCTCAAAAGTGGGAAAGAAGACCAATCACAACTACCATACATTAATGTTGGAAGTATAAATGAGTACAACTACTTTGGAAAACTGTTTTTATATTTTCTAGGAATGCTGAATATATATACACAATTTGATCCAATAATTCCATGTAGTGCTTACATATGTTAAACAAAATCACCTGAATATGAAGTATCCAAATGAATCTCAAAAAGATATAACTGAAATCATATTTTCTGAAAAGAGAACTTTGCTAATGCCCTCTAGAATGATGTCAGTCTACATTTCTGGAATTTTAAAAATCACTCTTCCTCAACAGGGAAACAAAAATGAATATTCTGGAGAACATAGAATACTATGATTAATGCATACTTGCCTCAGAATAGTAATTAGGAAAAAGGAAATATTCAGAATACAACTCATTTAATATAATTATAAGAGCTCTTTTACAGGTGACATTTTCTTTCATAAAATTTTTAAAAATTGCTGTATTTCCTTGGACCCCCCATGTCCCTGAATCTTCCAGAATGACTTGCTCAGGTGGGCAGTCTTGCTGGGTGTTCTGATTGGCCCGACCTCTGCAGAAGACAATACTAATGTTACACAGGAACTCAGTATAGTATTGGCATCAGGGTCCTTGGGAAATCACACAACCTGTTTCCCAAAGACAGAAATATTACTATGGTCTGTCCCATGAGGGATTTCAGGAAGAAGGTTTTGGGGAGGAACCACTGTGTCATCATGAAGAGTAAGATCCAGGTCTGACTTGGGTATGTTGGGGACAGGCTCTGGTGGGGGCCTCCTTCTGTCTGCTTCCCTTGCTGACCTCAAAGTTTCTGGACCAAACACAGTGCTGGGTACAACTGGCTGTTTCTTCCTCTCTGCCTTGGACTCTTGAGCCCTGTGGTTTCCAGAGGCTCCTTCCACTGAGTTAACATGGTGCATCAAGGGGCTGAATGGTCCAGGAGCCAGTAAGACTAGATGAGGCTGGAGACCCACAACCCCATGAATACCAGGTGGTGGAGCCAGGCATGGGTAATCAGCTTGGAGTGGACTGACTACCTGGTGTGGACCTTGATTCATGGCCATTCCTCCCCTCCTCCAAGGCTGGATTGCAGTTCATTTCCCCATGGTCTTAAATCATCCCCCATGTGCAGTGAGGAACCTCCAGGTGCATCCATCATATGCCTTCTGGAAGCACCAGCTTTAATAAAACCAGGAGGGAGGAGAAAGGTTCACTGCCTGGCAGGTGGGTGCAGTAACTGGCAGACAATTCATCACAGAGATGGTCGCCCATACATGGCTGGCTTAATTTCATGTTTGACTGCTGATGGGTTTTCATTTATAGATAATATAAACACATTGACAGGCCCCTAATTAGCTGATTTGTGGTCTTTGGGGACAAATCATTATTAATATTCATCCACCTTTGCAACATGCAGGCAGATGCCTGGCCTGCATGAGCTTATATATCTTCTGCTGGCCTACCCAGCAAATCTGAGTCCTCTCTGGCCTGTGAACTCCAGAGAGCATCACCAGCTTCTGATATGGCCCTTCTCCAGGACAAGCGTGTATCTCTTGATGGTGGCATTGGTATGTAATTTGCCAATTTCTTTTCTTTCTTCCCCCCAAGTGTCTTTGGCTCAGCTTTCCTTCAGTTACCCTCAATCCCCTGAGAGACAAACTTAGAATGCTCTTCTCTGGGAACTTCCTGGTCTGACCTCTTCTTGTAGTGATGCATCTTTCTAGATCCTGGTTTCCTGGGCCAGGTTAATGTTCATGGGAGGATTTGATAGTTCATGTTTTCACATTATCTTATCCAAGACTGTTCTGCCTCATAAACTTTTCCAAAAACCACAGACAAACCTGCATCTTGTTTCAGAGTGGAATTCTATTTTACGTAAAGCCAGTGAAGTGCTGAAAGTTAAGTAATAACCAAGAGCAATGACTGGTGCCTACTGTTGGGCTCTACATGCTGCATGCTGAGCCTCCAAGTCACTTCCCTCTGCAGGCTGTGTCCCTCCAGACTGTGTCCCTCAACTCTGAGAGGCAGGTGCAGGGCACCAAGATGATGATGGAATAGCAGATCCATAGGCTTGTCCCCATCCCGCTGGCAGGACCCACATAGGACAGGGACAACTGGCCTATAAACAGGCACATCCATGTCCACATCACTCACTAGCAGATGTCTGCTCCATATTTGTGACTTTCCATGGTTCATCTTCCATGTTTTCAGCTGTATGCAGGTCTATGCAACTGCACTGTCTACCTGACCACAAAATGCCTCCTCTGGAGGGCAGCAGGGTGATTTTAAAATAGCACTGGGCCAGGGTGAGGAGCGGCAGTTTGAAGCCCACTCCACACTGGCTCTGTGACTTTGGGGAAGAATCTAACATCTCTGAGACCAAGGTCCTCTTTTCTTTAGACCAGCAGTTCTCAGGTGGGCAGTTTTACTCCTGGGAGACACCAGGTAAAACCTAGGTCACACCTTTGGGTGTGGATGAACAGCCTGCCACAGAGAATTAACATAAAGCTAAACTGCTCTGGGATGTAGCTTAGCTGGTAGAGTGCTTGCCTCACATGCACAAGACCCTGAGTTCAATACCTTTTAAAATTATAACAATACTCTGTAATAAAAAACTATTTTGCTCAGTGGTAGAGTCTTGCATGTGTGAGCCCCCCAGTACCACATACAAATAAATAAACTAAAATAAAAGTCCATTGACAAGTAACAAATTTTTTTTTAAAAGTGTTCTAGTGCATATCCACTTTTCCACCAGGCTTGGGAGACCTTCCAGGCCCTCTGCACTGCTCCCCCAACACTCCCTCCTCTGCAGAGTGAGGCACCACCCTAAATTGTGCATCACCATTCTTGGGCACATCCTTCTGTGTGTGCACACCAGCCAGCACTAAGGAATGATGATGGCAAATCAGCCTCCATTACAGCGCTAATATAAAGAACATCAGTCTGTGTCTGGAGCCGGCAGGTCACGCGCCCTGCCTTGCCTCAAGGTCATGCGCCTTGGCTCATGGTCACACACCTTGGCTCATGGTCAGGCGCTTTGACTCATGGTCATGCCCCCTGCCTCGCCTCATGCTGAGCTAAGATGGCGCCTGCCAGATGCTGGCAGGGCATGCCATTACCTGTTTACACACCTGTCAGACTATACCAGGTGCATCAGACTAGATTGTGTGGTGCTTCATGATTGGACAACTACTCTTTGTTATTGGAGTTCTGGCGCGAGACTAGTCTTGCCTTTGTGCGCTTTACTCTGATTGGTTTCTGTACTTTATATTAACTGTGTTTATTCTTCTAATAAATGAGACTTGATCAGGCTTTTGTCTTGTCTCCATTTCTCATGTCTCTTGTCTCTTTCAATCCCAGCACCCCCCTCCAGGTACCCGTTGATGTCCTGCGGGCTGGGGCAAGTGGTGCCCAACTGTGTGGCTTCGGATACGGGGGAATTCACGAGGGAAGAGGCGTGTAAGTGTTCGGCCGAAGGAAAAAAACAGTGAAAGTCAGTTCCACAAAGATCGCCAAGGTAGCCTGCCGCGCCATTCTTAAAAGTACAGTAGCGCCTAAGTATGGGACAAGAATTAAGTAAGCATAAAGTTTTTGTTAAGCAATTAAAAGAAGCTTTAAAGACACGGGGAGTAAAGGTTAAGAGTAATGATTTTTTAAAGTTTTTTGACCTTATTAAGGACACCTGTCGGTGGTTCTCACAAGAAGGAAACATTAATATAAGAAGTTGGAATAGGGTGGGAGATGCTTTGGGAGATTTTCACAGAACGTTTGGCCCAGATAAAGTTCCTATTACAGCTTTTGCTTACTGGAGTCTCATAAAGAAACTTTTAGAACATACAACAAATAATTCTGATATAGCAGAAGCAGTTACTCAGACAGAGGACATTTTAAAAGCAGCATCAAAACAGGATCTTCAGGGAGAGCCCTCTGAGGAAAAGGGAGAGGTAGATCTTATTTCCCTTGAGAGTGAAGATGAGGAAGTTACAAGTCCTTTTCCACATGCAGGCAACACAGATGTTAAAAAGAAAACTCAACATCAGAATGAAGCTCCACCTAAAATTTATCCTTCATTGACTCATTATTAGACCCTTCAAATGAAAATAAAATAGATGATGAGGAAATTGATTTGGACCTCATAAATGAGGGAGCCTCAAAATATCCTAATCTTGACTGCCCGCTTAAACAAGGACAGTCCGTTTTCTCATATCCACCTCCCTATCACACACACTCTGCTCCTATGGCAATGGTGGTGATAGATCCAAAGGAAGACCTTAAAGAAAAAATTAAACATTTGTAGGAACAAATAAATCTAGAGTAACAATATCAAGCTCTGATTACCAGGTTACAAAAATTAAAGACAGGCAATGAATCAGTGCCCAGGCCTGATGGATTTAAAAGGGATATTTGCCCTCAAATTCCATCTGGACAACAGTGTCCAAGAGGAGAAGTTCCCTTAATCAACAGGGATTTAAAACCCCTCCTCTAAGTGCTTTTCCTGTTACTGAGACAAGGGATAACCAGGGACAACCCTGGAGGCACCACATTGGCTTTGATTTCACTATCATAAAAGAACTAAAAACTGCTGTTTCTCAGTATGGAGCTACAGCGCCATACACCCTTGCTATTTTAGACTCCATAGCAGAAAATTGGTTAACACCACAGGATTGGAATACTTTAGTTCGAGCCACCCTGACTGGAGGTGATTTCTTAATTTGGAAGTCTGAATATTTTGAAAATTGCAAAGAGACAGATAAAAGAAATCAACAAGCAGGAAATGGGTGGACTTTTGATATGCTCACTGGAGTAGGTGATTATGAAACCACAGACAATCAGATGCAGTATGACCCTGGAACGTATGCTCAGATACAGGCGGCAGCCACTAAGGCCTGGAGAAAATTGCTTGTTAAGGGAGACATCAGCATGTCTCTTACAGGAGTCAAACAAGGCCCTGATGAGTCCTTTGCTGACTTTGTTCACAGACTTATAACAATGGGTAGTCATATTTTTGGCAGTTCTGATGCAGGTCTTGACTATGTCAAGCAACTTACTTATGAAAATGCCAATCCTGGATGCAAAGCTGCTATAAGACCATACAGAAAGAAGACAGATTTAACAGGATATATTCATCTGTGCTCAGATATAGGACCCACTTATCAACATGGCTTAGCAATGGCAGCTGCTTTTAGTGGACAGACAGTGAGGGACTTTCTTAATAATAAAGACAAAAACAAAAGGGCCTGTTTTAAATGTGGCAAGGGCGGACACTTTGCCAAAGACTGCAGATCAGATTTACAAAAAACTCTTGAGGCCAAAATACCTGGTCTCTGCCCTAGGTGCAAGAGAGGAAAACATTGGGCTAATGAATGCAAGTCCAAAAGAGACAATCATGGAAATTCCCTCCTGCCACATCAGGGAAATGGGAGGAGGGGCCAGCTTCAGGCCCCGCAACAAGCATATGGGGCAATCAGTTTCATTCCAGCCAACAGCAACAACAACAATCCATTTCAGACCTCAGTAGAGCAACCCCAGGGAGCACAGGATTGGACCTCAGTTCCACCTCCCATGTCATATTAACTCCTTACATGGGCCCTCAAGCCTTGAATACTGGAATTTTTGGCCCATTGCACTCAGGTTATTTTGGCTTAATTTTAGAAAGAAGTAGTTCTACCATGAAAGGTTTACAAGTACTCCCAGGAGTTGTAGATCAAGATTTCCTGGGAGAAATTAAGATCATGGCAAAAACAGATAACAACATTATTACTGTTACTAAGGGAGAAAGAATAGCACAACTAATACTGTTACCATTAGTTCCAACCAAACACCCAGTTCAAAATCCTAGGAGAGGAAATGGAAGTTTTGGATCCTCTAATGTATATTGGGAACAACACATACCTGATCAAAAACCTTCTTTGACCTTATGGCTAGATGGCAAGTCCTTTACAGGTTTAATAGATACAGGAGCAGATGTGACCATAATTAAACAAGAGGATTGGCCTTTTTCTTGGCCTACCACAGAAACTATGACTAATCTTAGGGGTATTGGTCAAAGTACAAATCCAAAGCAGAGTTCTAAATACCTCACTTGGAGAGACAAAGATAAAAACAAAGGTCTCATTAAGCCTTATATCATACCTCATTTGCCTGTTAATTTGTGGGGAAGAGACCTATTATCTCAGATAAAAGTAATCATGTGCAGCCCCAATGAAACAGTTGCTGCCCAAATGCTATCTCAGGGATATACACCAGGAAAAGGACTAGGAAAGGCCGAAAATGGTATTTTACATCCCATTCCCAATGTAGGACAGATTGACAGAAAAGGCTTGGGAAATTTTTGATTTCGGCCATTGACATGCCTGCACCCCAACTGTGTGCAGATCCAGTAACTTGGAAATCAGATGAACCAGTTTGGGTTGATCAATGGCCGCTAACTTCTGAAAAACTTGAAGCTGCTCGAATGTTAGTGCAGGAACAGCTAACAGCTGGACATATCATAGAGAGTAATTCTCCTTGGAATACTCCTATATTTGTAATTCAGAAAAAATCTGGTAAATGGAGATTACTACAGGATTTAAGGGCTGTAAATGTCACTATGGTGCTCATGGGAGCCCTGCAACCAGGGCTGCCATCTCCTGTAGCCATCCCTCAAGGATATTTTAAGGTAATTATTGACCTCAAAGACTGTTTTTTTTACTATCCCTCTACATGTAGATGATCAAAAAAGATTTGCTTTTATTCTACCATCAATAAATTTTAGAGAACCTATGTAAAGATATCAGTGGAAGGTATTGCCACAAGGAATGGCTAATAGTCCAACCTTATGCCAAAAATCTGTTGCTCGTGCCTTACAGCCTATTAGAGATTTTTGGAAACCAATGTATATTATTCATTATATGGATGATATACTCATAGCAGGACAATCAGGAGAACACGTATTACTATGTCTCACACAACTTAAACAGCAGCTGACTGCAGTAGGACTACAAATTGCTCCAGAAAAAGTTCAGCTATAAGACCCTTATACTTATCTAGGTTTCCTACTCAATGGTCCTAGGATTATTAATCAAAAGGCAACAATCAGGACACTTAATGACTTCCATAAGCTTCTAGGTGATATAAATTGGCTTTGACCATATCTTAAATTAATCACAGGGGAGTTAAAACCATTGTTTGAGATATTAAAAGGAGACCGTAATCCACAATCATCCAGGATTATACTCCTGATGCATTAGTTGCTCTTAAAAAGGTGGAGGATTCTATTGCAGGTCAATTTGTTACCAATATTGATTATTCTCACCCCTTAATGCTCATTATATTTAATACTTCCATCACTCCAACCGGTCTTTTCTGGGAAGATAATCCTATTATGTGGATTCATCTTCCTTCCTCACCCAAAAAGGTGCTATTGCCTTATTATGATGCAGTAGCTGATCTGATTATTATGGGGAGAGAAGATTCTAGAAAATATTTTGGAATAGAGCAATATAAGATTATTCAAACCTACATCCGATCTCAGGTCAATTGGCTGTTACAAAATACTGACACCTGGCCTATAGCTTGTGCCTCATTCACAGGTGATATAGATAATCATTATCCACCAAATAAATTGGTTCAGTTTTGCAAACTACATCCTTTTGTGTTCCCTCCTATTATTAGAAGGGAGCCTTTACACAATGCTCTTGTTGTCTTTACTGATGGATCATCCACAGGAACAGCTGCTTACACCTTTCTTGATAGAAATGTCACTTTCCAGACAAAATGTACATCTGCCCAGCTTGTTGAATTACAGGCTCTTATTGCAGTTTTATCTGCCTTTCCCAATCAACCCCTTAATATCTACACAGACAGTGCCTACTTAGTGCACTCGGTGCAACTCCTTGAAACTGTCTCTCAGATCAGACATGTTTCTAAAACAGCATCACTGTTCCTTCAATGTCAGACACTCATCCATAATAGAGGGGAGCCTTTGTTTATTGGACACAAGAGCTCACTCTGGACTTCTGGGGCCATTAGTTAAGGACAACAGAATTGCTGACACAGCCACCAAAATGGTTACAGTAGCTTTTCAGATAATTTTAAGCAAGCTCAAGACACTCATAACCTACATCATTCAAATGCCCGCTCTCTTAGGTTACTCTATAAATTCACTAGGGAACAAGCAAGGCAAATAGTAAAAGGCTGTACCACATGTGCTACTCATCTACCAGTTCCACATCTAGGAATTAATCCTAAAGGCCTTGTTCCTAACATGGTGTGGCAAATGAATATTACCCATTTTTTAGAGTTGGACAATCTAAAATATATTCATGTTTGCATAGATACATTTAGTGGATTTATATTGGCTACACTTCAGGCTGGTGAAGCAATGAAACATGCAATTGCCCATCTATTACATTGATTCTCAGTCTTGGGCATACCTAAACAAATTAAAACAGATAATGACCCTGGATATACAGCAAAAACCCTCCAAACATTTTGTGAAAAATTACAAATTCAACATGTCACCGGAATTCCTTATAATCCTCAAGGCCAAAGAATGGTTGAGAGAGCACATCTCTCTCTTAAAACTACTGTTGATAAAATAAAAAAGGGGGAATGGTACCCAATCAAGGGTTCTCCCCATAATATACTCAATCATGCTTTACTCATTCTCAATTTTTTAAAAATGGATGATCATGGGAAATCTGCCGCTGATCGTTTCTGGCACCCGGAATCTCAAAAGCATTTTGCCATGGTAAAATGGAAAGATCCATTGGATGGTTCATGGTATGGTCCAGTCCCAGTCTTAATCTGGGGTCGAGGTTCAGTCTGCATCTTCTCTCAAAAAGCTGATGTAGCCAGTTGGCTGCCAGAGCACCTTGTATGCCAAGTTAATGAAGTTACCTCCTCCAGGGATAAAAATCATCCCTGAGAGTCTTTTCTTTTCCTTCCACAGGAATGAACAAAACATTGCTTCTCTGGATGATGGCTGCCTGTTCACTGTTCTCCTACAGGGTTTGAGGACCCTGTTAAGGCTCGTGAGTATTTACTGGAGCTCAAAAACAAACCATGTAAGTGTGAGGGAGAATTTATAATGAGTACTGAGGAGGCAAGTTACAAGCCGTCATACATCAGTAATCTCCCAAAACAATGCATAGAGATAGATTGTGGCAGTCACATCGCATTTTGGACGACACATACACTGTGGAACTGTATCGAAAAACCACAGATTATTTCCTCAGTTAATGGCAAATATGCACCTTGTTTGTGCACGACCTTTCACACTTCCTTCCATAGCTCTTGTTATTCCTCAGCTCAGACCTGTTCTTCAGGGAACAAAACCTATTTTACTACTACCTTAATAAAGTCCCATCCAGGATCAACTGGAGGGGATTGGTCTAATAACCCTGAAAATTAAGTGTTGCCTCATGTCCTGCAGACCTAGTGGGGAAAACAGTTTGCTGGTCTACTGTGGTACCCCTACATGTATCTGATGGAGAAGGCCCCCAAGATTCTAATAGAGCCAAGTAAGTCCATGAAAAAATTCAATGGATGTACGAGGAACTGTATCCCAGTCTGTTATGTCACCCACTAGCAATACCCAACCACAGACCTTCTGAGATAGACCCTGCCACATATGATATCCTTGAGGCCACTCACGCCTTGCTTAATCAGTCCAACTCTCCCTTGACTGTAGATTGTTGGCTTTGCCTTCAGCAAGGATATCCTGTTCCACTAGCTATCCCAATTGATTATAGAAATAACTCTGCTACCGACCTCACAGTGATGTTATAAGACTATGACCAATCTTGATGCGTCTTGGTCCAGTTTTGCTGGTAGAAGTTGCTTACCAACTCCACCATTTCGAGTACAGCCATTCATGTACTCCAATACTACTTGCTTTTTTTCACCTGGCTATAATAATACCTGGAATTTAGATGTAGGGACTATAACCTTTAGTGGTTGTTCTGAGACATTCAATCTTTCACAGCCATTGTGCCCCCCTAATGACACTGTGTTTGTTTGTAATAAAACTTTTACTCAACTGCCTATCAACTGGACTGGACTATGTGTCTTAGCTGCCTTACTCCCAGACGTAGACATTATTCCAGGAGATGAGCCTGTCCCTATACCAACAATTGACTACATTACAGGGCGACCTAAACGCGCTGTCACTTTCATTCCTCTACTTGCAGGACTTGGAATAACTACAGCAGTGGCCTCAGGTACTGCTGGTTTGGGGGTCTCTCTTACTCAATATAATAAATTATCCAGACAATTGATTTCTGATGTACAGATACTCTCAAGCACCATACAAGATCTTCAAGATCAGGTAGATTCCTTGGCAGAAATGGTCCTACAAAATAGAAGAGGTTTAGACCTTCTAACTGCCGAACAGGGAGGCATTTGTTTGACTTTGCAGGAGAAGTGCTGCTTCTATGCCAGCAAGTCAGGAATCGTTAAGGACAAGATCAAACAGCTGCAAGAAGACCTAGAAAAACACTGACAAACACTGGCTGATAATCCACTATGGACTGGTTTCATTGGACTCCTTCCCTATCTCCTTCCCTTCTTAGGTCCCCTCCTTTTCTTGCTGCTAGTCGTATCTATAGGTCCTTTGATATTCTACAAGATTATGGCTTTCATCAAAGCTCAAATTGAGGCTATACAGGCAAAACCTATTCAGGTTCATTACCATCAACTGGAGATGATGGATTGTGATGGTGCAACATTTGATCAATATTAGATCATAATAGACCATCACCCCTGTGCACTGAACTGGTCAGCCAATGACGGGTAAGATTCGTGGGAGCGCATACCAACCTAAGACAGGAAATGAGTGCAAGAGCCTCATTATCCTATGACGGGTAAGGATGCTGCTCTGGCATGGACAACCTAAGACAGGCGCAGTTCCCGAGGGATTGTCACTCCAGCTTATAAAATAAAAAAGGGGGACCTGTCCAGAGCCAGCAGGTCACGCACCCTGCCTTGCCTCATGCTGAGCTAAGATGGCGCCTGCCAGATGCTGGCGGGGTGTGCCATTACCTGTTTACACACCTGTCAGACTATACCAGGTGCATCAGACTAGATTGCGTGGTGCTTCATGATTGGACAACTACACTTCCTTATTGGAGTTCTGGTGTGAGACTAGTCTTGCCTTCACGTGCTTTCCTCTGATTGGTTTCTGTACTTTATATTAACTGTGTTTATTCCTCTAATAAATGAGACTTGATCAGGCTTTTGTCTTGTCTCCATTTCTCGTGTCTCTTGTCTCTTTCAATCCCAGCACCCCCCTCCAGGTATCCGTTGATGTCCTGTGGGCCAGGGCAAGTCTGTGACAGAAAGCCTGAGAAGATATTTTCAATTTCCCTTAAAGTAATTCACAACTGGGGGAATTACTGTGATTTTCTTAGGTTTCTCTCTTGCCCCCTTGAGCACTCACATTAGAAATCATTCTGCCTTCTTCAACAGATGTAGAAATGAAGACCAGAAAGGTTAAGTAACATTTCCTGGGTCACACAGCAAGTTAGACCTACACTCGCCTCAAACTTCAGTCCTCAGAGTCAACTTCTGCTTCATGCTGTGGAAACTGAAGACACCATCAAAGAATTCGAGCTGCAGGAGTTAATTGGGCTCAATCTCAGCCTCTCATCTCAGTCAGGTCAGTAGTTTCTCTCTCTCAGGCTTGTGACAAAGCCCTCCTGATTTTTTTGCCTTCTGCAGTGGTTTCTTCATTGTGTGAACACATCAAGATGGCAGTGCTCCAGGCAGAGAGAATCAAAGCCTGCGCCAAAGGCCTGTGACCTTTCAGGCTGCTTCCCCCTGGAGTGAAGCTGGCAGGGACAGTGATTTATCTGCCTCTGAGGCTCCTTTATGCTGCCAGTAAAAAAAGGTTAAAAAGAAAGTGATTTTTGAGAAAATGACCTGGCTGATCATGTGGAATTGTTTCTTTCTGTCTTTTTGCTCCAGCTGAGAAACAGCAGCCAGAGGTTCTGAGGGGAAGGAAGGTAGGGAAGGAGACCCACAGAGCTGCTGCCCATATTCCCAGGAATGGGATCATGTTGGGATGCAGGGATGACCCCTCCTATTTTTTTAATCAAAGAGGAGCACACAGATTACATACTCCAATGACTCACCAAATTTAGCACAGGAAATCCCTTTCCAGATTCCTTTGCCCACAATTTTCTCACCCTCTAGAGCAACCACTTTCCACTCTTTGAGATGGATAAATTGGTATTTCAATCTAAGCAGCAAGCTTGTTAAGAAAAACCTGTCTGCAACGTCTAGGCAGGTGACCAAACAGGCAGAATTGGATGAAGGGGACAGATTTAGCTACACGTTCACCAGCAACCACCTTATGTCCATGAGGCACATGCAACCAACAATGCTGAGTGAAACAAGAGGAGACATCTTTCTTCCTGCCACCACCTGGAATCTCCAATCTGCCATGGATGCTCCTGCCAGACATTCTTCTGAAAGATAAGCACAGCCTTTGTTGTGTTAGCATTGATTTTTAGACTGGTGTCCTTAGTAGACAAGCTACCATGACTCGGAACAATGGCAGAATCTATTTCTATGGCCATCATTGGGTAATTATTCAACCACCACACAAATCTGCCATTTACAGACTGTTAAAAAACAAAAGCAAACACAAAAACCCTTTTTTGTTTCCTGTGAGAAAACCTGCAGTCCACTGAAACTGGCCTCAGAATGGTCAAAGAACAGTCTTATATGAGGGCACAGTACAAGGGCCTCTGTGATTCCCCAACTCCCCATGACAAGGTCACAGGCCGAAGACTCACCTGCACAGTGCAACCCTTTGGATTAATAACCTCCTTTATTTTGAAAACAGTAACTGCATCATGATACATTTATGCTGCGAGGGACATAACCAGGAGTGTGGTGCACCATAGCAGGGTACTAGGGAGCTGAGGGGTGCTTTCAGAATGGGAAGTCTATTGGTCTCCACTGGTAAAGTTACTGAGACAAGCCTGCATATTGATCAGAGTTGAGGAAACCTCACTCTCCCTTCCAGGAATTAAAGAGTAGGAGCTTGGCAGCCATGTTCTGACCATGAGGGTGCAGGCAAGAGAGAGACTAATGTGCTGAGAAAGAGCAGAATACAGAAAGACCTGAATACACAGTGATATCATACTGCTGCCACTCCAATACTGGGACATCAGGGCTCCACGTGTCTTATTCAAAGAAGATATCTTTGGCTTGGTGGGTGAGCACTAGAAGCAGAAGTGGAAGATTTATAGACAATCCCACAGCTTGTCTACATTTTTGGCCTCATCCTACTTTCCAGAGATGTGTTCATTGATGAATATAGATATGCTTAGTATTCTTATTAGTTTTTTCATATATTAATGTGTGCAATTCTCATAAACACTACAAATTTTTAAAAGAACATAATAAACAGAATATTTTCATGAAATAACTTAGGAAAATTCTGTGTGCCCAAGTACATGTAGAACGGAGACTCTTACAAAGGACTCTTACAATGGACTGTAACTTCCTTTTACTTTTATAGATCCATTTTCTTGAATTAACTTTTTGAATTCTTGGGGATTATTGATTCTATATGCTCTGAAGTTTACACCTAATATTTATCTAGTAGGATACCTATTTATTACCATACTTTATTGTACATATATACAGGTTATTGTGTAATTTCAGAAGAAATTTTGATATGTCATTTTTTATATGATAGCTAAATATATCCTTGATTTTACTTAGGTTTCTACTAGTGATATGACAAAGAACAAACTATGGCATATACGTAAATGGATGAAGGATAACTCAATGATAAGACTGGAAAGAGAGAAAATAAATATCAGAACCAGAAAAGAAATGCCTTGATATTACTAAAATTTTAGGAGGAAACAGTGATGACCTCCAAAGGATACACAAATTGATTGAGGAAATACTTACAAAAAATGTTTCAGCATAATGAACATTTTGATATTTCAAAAGTGGACAATACAATGCAAAATTTTACACTGGAAGGTGAGAGAAAAATGCAAAAAACAAATAAGGAAACAAAAGTCAAATCTTACACTGCCAGACTGACTACTACCGCATATCATTGTGATTAAAGCCAAACATCAAAATGACATCTAGAATTTGCTTTCCAAAGAGCAAGAGATGAGTGCTTTAGTTCACATGTAAAAAAATTTGATATATATAACTTAAAAAATAGTAGTAATATTCCTTCCCAACAAGATTCAAAGTCTGAAATAAAAACAGTGACCTCAAAAATGAGATTAATCTGAAAAGAGATAACCTCAGAGTAAGGACTTTGGTTTCAGAACAGGAACTCAGGAAAAATTCCCAGCCCCCAGGGGTACAGATCAGTATATGGAGCCAGGGAAAATCACACGTGGCCCAGGCTGCCCAGAGTCTTTATACGCCAGAATGAACTGGGGTCCTGCTTAGTGATAGGTGGAGGTGTCACTGGAGTTTTCCTGTCCCTGTTTGGTCATCCTGTGGTGCACTCTTCTCTGCCTTAGTCGCTGCACTCTCCCTTATATAGTTGCTCAAATTCCAATCTAACACCATCTCAGCAAAGCAGAGATGTTTATGGCGGAGGGCACGGATTTGAGCCTCTGACCTTTGGCAGCCTCTATGTCCCCATATGTATCAATGACAGTCATTTCTTATCATGAGTAATGTGGTACTACTGTGGAAGACTGGACCACAGTGAGTGCCCATTGCTTAGTAGGTATTGCTTGTTTTTTCCACCTAGGTTTCATATAATCTGGCTAGATTGAAGAAACCCATATAGCTGGAAACAGAAAATAAAAATAGACTCTCCCCATATCCAGTCACTTACACATATCCTCAGTACACCAAGGTCTTGGAAAGGACACTATAGTGTTCTGGAAGCCATGCCCCTCAGGGTCCTTCAATATGTTCTTAGAAAACAGGTCACCTTTGTGCTGTACTTAACCCTTGTGTCCCTTCTAGGAAAGTGAGGAAAGGGGGCAATTGTGACACTGTGGTCAGATGTAGTTCCTAATCCATCTGCTCCCTGGCTGCTGTCTTCAGACCTCAGTTTCCCCACTGTTCCTTTCTTGTTCATACTTGTGAAGGGTGGTTCTCAGACACTAATACTGAGGTAGCTCACCACTGGTGCTCTGTAAACAGGCACCAGTTCTCACTCCCAAACTTCAAACCCCAGGGACCTGATCCCATGTTCCTGCCTTAGGTTTTTATTTATTTATTTATTTATTTATTTATTTATTTATTTATTTATTTATTTATTTATTTATTTTTGAGTAGAAGAACATGACACCACCAAAAAGTCTGCATCAAATAATTCCTGGACAGCCAGCACATTTCTGTATGTACTCCCTGTTCACATTTCCTGTCCAAGTCTTTTGAATATATGACCTCATTTAATCACCATCCCTGCCTCCACGCTCCTCTAGGCCAAATCCCAGCTCTCCTCCCACAAAATGCTAGCATTTCACCTTTGGAGCTCTTAGTTCACCCCACAAACTCAGCTATTGCTGACCACATGCAGGCAAATGTCTTTGTTCTCTCCCATTCTCTTCTCAGTCCCCATTCCAGAGTTGTCCCACCACAGCGGACACCCTAAACTACAGCACTGGAATCAATTCTGTGTAAGGACCTACTCACAGACCTAACCACAATATGGCAGGAAGCAGCCTGTACTGTGATCCTCCAGGTCAGTTATGGCCTTGGATTCTTCTACAAAACCATGTCCAATCCTCTGAAAGGATGGCGGGGCTTTTCCCGATCGTGTTTCTTGTTGCTAGGGATGAAAGAAACATTTGCAATTGTTTCTCATTTACATTTCCAGAAACTTGGCAGGTCATTACCCAAGCACTTCTGGGTTTACATGAAGGGGTGAACCAACATGCCCTGGGTCCAAGACCCACAGTATTCCTTTGCCCAGCAGAGAAGTGGTGGCCACAGGTGAGCAATGAGGGTGGTGTGCTGATCATTTCTCCTGACTTCTTCAAGCTTTTCAGGGGCCCTGGATGCTGTCTCTTAGCCTGGCACCTGTCAGGCCACACAAGTTATCCTATGGGAGTTGCTCCATCACTGCCCTCCCTGGAACCAGGACTCTGGGTCCTCAGTGGTCCACAGTGGCATGGCACACCCTGAACTAGTGGGTTGGAAAGGACTTGGGGGACTATCCTGGCCATGATCTTGGTGTCAAACCCCTGAGGCCCCATGAGGTGCCTGAGATCCTTGGCCCTGGTGCAAAGTAGTGGGTGGCAAAATTTGGCTCTGGCAGTGGTGGATGGTGTGCTACTCATTCTCCAACTGCTATTGTTCCCTATGCCTGCAGAAGGTAGGTGGGTGCTGGATATGGGGACCACCTAGGGTGTGGGTCTCTCTGTGTGCCAGGAGTGGCCGATGGGCACATGGGTCACAGGCTGGGGTGCTGCCTGGGTGGCCTAGTATGGGTGCAGGCTGGGTGAACTCTCCGCCTGGAGTGGACCCTGTCATGGGGACACAGCATCACAAACTTGGTGAGCACAGGGTTTTGGGTCTCTGCTTTCCCTCCAAGTCACCTGGTGGGAGGGGAGTGCTAGTTGCTAGGTCTGGAGGCAGTGTGTGGGTGACTGAGTGTGCCTTTAATCCATGTGGAATGCAGGAGAGGGAAACTGAGCTAGCTAGAGTGTACTGCACTGCAGCTTTTTATTTCCTTCAGCAAAGTCATGTAAAACCTTTAATATGTTGTGATCCCACCCTCTGGTCTTTTAAAGAAACAGTCCCATTACTCTGATTAAAGGTGGGTTGAATAGTCTCTGAGTATTTGCACAGCCCTCTTGTTAACTGATGATCAGTGACATCTGGTGGACTTCAAATGACAAGTGTCAGTCACCTGGTCCCCCTTTCAGTGCTCTGACCTAGGTCTTGACCTCCATGTCCTCAAGGCCTGATTCCCAACACCAGTGGGTATTGTACAATCCCTGAAAGACAACTTTCAGAGTCTACAACTTTGAAAATCCTCTGTTTTTCCCTCTTTTAACTACTATTTAGAATTCAGTGGTGAACTCTAAAATAGGAAAGGAGGATCTGCTGATTTCAAGTGACCTTTTGAAAATGGAGATGCAGTCTCTTGTGCAAGAGCTTGCCCAGCTAAATCTGAATTTCCCAATTAAACATATACCAAATCTGCTAGGTAGCATGTTTCACAGAAGACCCCACCGTGGGTAAACTTGTATTGCTGCTAGCTACTTTAGAAATATTAACTGTAGTATTTACTACCTGTATTCTGAAATACTACCACACTAAGAAACTACGTACTCTGGGTTTGATGGTAGTCACCAGCTGTGTCTGGTGTCAGGTAAAGTTGATTTAGGTGTGCCAGTGATTTCAATGTGATAACATTTTAAAGGTCTGAACTCAATTATGATCACATAGCTTGAAAACATATATTTTAAATTCTTACTTATTTAATATTTTCTGAGCCCTTGTCTCCCTCAGTCTTTCATAAATGCCTTCTTTCATGTTTTACTACATAAAAACAAATTGTTGTATTTCTGGTTAACTCTTCCATTACTTGTAAAAAATTTATTTCACTTATCTGTAGTTTTTGCTTAATGATTTAGTCTGTGAGAAAAAATTGAGTCATTTTGTAAATTGGAATCTGTTGATTAAATAATTCATAGTTATTCTTGGATTCACCAGAATTAAAGGAACACATTTTTGTAAATATTTTCCTGTATCATTAAAAGCTCCATTAAAATATTAAGGGTTAAACATTTTCAAGTTAATTTATTTTTTCCTCCTAAACTTCTTAAGAACACATGGTTTCAAATTCATTAACTGACAGAAAATACATTTTCATGTATTTTGCATGTGAACATTGTGCATAATGAAGTGGTATTGAAATGTATAATTAACATGAAGAAAACAAAATTTGCTGAGATTTATGTAAATATACAACCAGTTTTCTTCCTGGAAGATATTTTCATGAACCATTTAGAAGGTACATTTTATCATTATTGTTTATACTTTTTCATTTTCCATACTTGTTTTACCAGACTTCTAAGGAAAACTGGGATAATTTTAGGATGATAATCACTTTTGTTGTTCAATCACTTAAAGTTTTATTTATTCAATTAAGAGAATTTTATTTTGAGTCAACTGTAGATTTACGTATAGTTGTGTTAAAAAAAGTTACTTCCTCTGCTCACTTTATATAGAGACACCCAGCAGCTCACATTGTGACATTAAAGATGATATAGCTGAAGTGCAAATTCCATCACAAGTACACCTCATGCTGACCTCTGAATCACACCTATTTTCTCCTGATGACCTCCCCACTACTCAAGGTCACCATTAAGCCATTTCTACTTTTATAAATTTATCATTTCAAGAATGTTTTAAAAATAGAAATGCACTATGGAACCTTTACTGATTTTAGAAATAATGTAATTATTTGGTGATTCATTCAGTTTGTTGTGTATATCAGAAGGGCTACCAGATCTAGAAGCATCCCACCTATAAATAGCTGAATACAACACAGCAGGAAAAGGGAGGAGGGAAACACGGGCAATATAATGCTTACAGGTAGGAGGGAAACCAGGAAACTGAAGGACACAACTGTTATAATTTTCTTAGATGATGTGTCAGCAAGAATGTTTCTCAAAGAACCAGATAGCAAACAGCTAAGATTTGCAGGTTCTCTGGTCTCCTCCACAATTATTAAACTCTGCCCATAGAGCTAGAAAAGAATCTCAGTTAAGATGTAAACAAATCAGTGATGTATTTCAATAAAATTTTAACTGAGTAAACAGAAGACAGGGAGAGGGTAGGGGCACTGATAGATATATTTCTTGGGAAGTAGTTTGAATAGTAGTAGTAGTAACAAGAATTAGAAAAGTACTAGTAATTGTGATTTCCATGTTCTGTTCAAAATAAAACCCTATTCTTGTAGGAAAGCAGAGAGAACAAGATAAGGATGGGCAGCTAGCAATGCATAGTTCAGAACTGAATTAGAGGCACAAGTTAAATTGAAACCTTTGATAATTTAGCCTGTGCTTTCATACATGACCTTATTGCCTCTAAAATGTTCACCTCAGTATCCAGGAAGTTGGGACATGGAAGACTGTTGACCTGTAATCTACTGAGACAAACTGAGATTCCAAAGAAGGAGACCAAGTTTTGGAAGGTTAAGAATTTCTAAAAATCACAGTTGTGAAAAGCAAGGATGAAATCTATCTTTTGGTTCCTGTGCACCACTAATATACATGCTTACAGTAATAGGAACAGCAGATTTGGCATCTGCCAAGCACTTATAAAGTGCTTACATTGTCTCATTGTTCTTCATATCATCCATAAAATAAATGCAAAATTGACTTCTCTGACCTCATATTATATGTAAGAAATAAAGTCCAAACCATAAGTGATTTGCCAAATACCATACAAACAAGAGGAGGTAGAGCTGAGATGTGAACACTGGTCTGTTTTTTGAGCCTAGGCTCTGCACCACTAGACTGTAGTGACAATAGATTTCTTTTTATTTTACTGCACTTAAGGGCATGAGGAAGATATATCAATTCTGTAGAAAATACTCAGAAGCATCTGCAGTTTTGAAATATTTATATGCTGAAATTGGAGTGCACAGCATCAAACAGGAATCTAGGACAATCTAAGACAAACTAGACTGAGCTGGTTACCATACACTCACACACACAGCAGTGATTGTGTTGTTACTGTAGTGATCATCTATGGTCTTAAAGCTCTTAATACACTGCCTGCCCCAAGAACATCTACACGTAGTTTCTAGAAGAGTTCACTTTTCAGAACTTCTAGCCTTTGGGAATAAAATATTTTCTCATAATGCTAGCAGGGTTCATGTTTCTCCTCTCATTTCCTCACTTAAGCTCTTGAATAACTGCAGATTTACAAGCAGATTTAAGTAATAATAATTCACAGATTCTGTATCCCCTTTATACAATTTCCTGAAGTGATAACACTTTGATAAATCAGCATTGGACACTGGACCGAGAGGCTACTCTGAAAAAATCAAGGCACATGGCCACAGGTCTCTTTTGGTCTACCCTTCTATAGTCCACTCAACTTTGGCACTCACTTACTTCACTAATCCCAAGAAACCTGTCATTTCCTTTTTTTGATAATATTCTATAAATGGAATTAGCAGCAAGTTCTTTTAGTAGTGACAATGATACATTACTAAGAGAAATGATTTGAAAAGTAATTGAGTTCTGCTCATAAAATATTTCAGCCTTGCTTAGCATTTTTAGGATATTTAGCTAATCTTAGATTTTATACTTCCCATACGTCCTTTTAGATGCAGAACCTTTGACAGTGGTAAACACACACACACACACACACACACACACACACACACACACACACACACACAAAACACAATTACAACAGGACAAGTTTTGTAATGTCCAGAAGCTATCAACAGGCAGGGTGATGATACACTTTAGTTTGAACAGGGATCAAGGAAACATTCACTCCTAACTGGGACAATCTAGGACAAACTAAACTGAGCTGGTTACCATATACTCACACAAACAATCTCTAGAGGTATGATCTAAACAGTCTTTCTTTCTTCCACATATCTTTTGGTGGTATATGAATATCTAAATATCAGAAGAAATTTCTAATAGAACAGCTTGACAGTAAGCAAGAATCCATGAGACAAAGGAGATAAGTCCCAAGTGTAAATACTATTCTTAATCATTTTCTTTAATTAAAAATGTTAAAAGAAAGAAAGGTATGTATGAAACTAGTTTCAGCTCTTCTCTCCTCCTAAACATGGAAGTTCATTTCTCTGATGTAAGATATTTTATTTTCATTACAAATCATACACTGAAAATCACTATCATTTTACTTGAGACTCTGAGAAGTGTCAAAGACTTTTAACACTCTCATTAGTTTTAAAATATTGGAAAAACATAATCTAATTATTTAATTATCAAATTAAAATTGTCACCTCTATCAAAATTTGAAGTGAAACCAATGATGCTTACACTTGCATCTATGTAGTCACACACACTTGCAGGTAGATTATATAGCTTTAACATGTTAGCATGAGACATGTGGAGGATACAGACAATAGAACATTTGTTTTTGCTGCTGTGTACTAAGATTGTGAGTGTAGGACCCTTCCTTCAGCAGTCATCATCACCACATCCTATGTGAGGATTACAAGAAAGAAGGTCTGGATCACCAGTACTTTCTCTGTCTGCTAGAACAGGGTCTTGATATGGACAAACAACATCCTGGAGAGTCGTTACCAAAAATAGGTTTTACTTTCAAGGTTAATGTGTTAGGCAAGGAAAACACGCAAGAAGAAGTGCTTCTCACTCACAATTCTGAACCAATAAGCATACCAGGAATTTTCTATAAACTTGTGATCCTCCTGCCTCAGTCCCCTGAGAGATTGGGAATACAGATATGTGCCACCATGCCTCGCTCCAAAAATACCTTTAAAACCTACATAAGTTACAACTCATCTCACAGCATTTATTTCGTACTACTTCATCAGTTTATTTCTACATACTCCCATGAAGAATATGGACTCTTGTTCACAAAAGGGTTAAGGCAATAATTTTTACACCTATTGATGCTGAGGGTGATCAAATATAAAAAAAATGAAACTTTACTTCCTTAGAGTTGCTTGAACTAACAAGTGAATATTTCCACCATTGGCCCTAACTTTGTTATAAACACTCAAAGAAGTAATACTAGAGCAGGCCCTTCCCCAATCAACAGGGGTACATTCCAAGGCCTACAATGGATATCTGAAAACATAAACACTTACCAAACCCCCTACACTGATTTTTCCTAGTTAGTCACAGAGTATTGGAGTTAAATCATCGTTCAAATTTTATGCCCTGTTATCTCCTTTTCATTACTATCCATATGTTTTGGGGCCATTATTAAGTAAAATAGGCTTATTTGAACACCAACATGTGATACTGAAGCAATCTGATAACATAGAGGTAGCATATACAGAATGGAGACACCAGACAAAAACATGATTCATGTACTTAGAGAGATGAAAGTTTTCATCATGAGAGGCTGTCATGTGCCCAAGGCCACAAGCTGTGATGTGTCAGAGTCAGGATTTGAACCCAGGCAGTCTGATGTCCAAGTTCACATTGTAAGCTACCATTTTGATCATTGCCTCTTTTCCATGTTTACTTATTATACATTTCTAAAGAGGCTAAGAAGAACAGTAAGATAACAAAATTGTGATAAATCAGGGTCATTTTCCATGAACAATTCAGAAATAGTATGTTTATTTTAAATTTAATCACAAGATGCTATTCAAAATTTCCATGACTGCCACAATTCTTAGTTTCTGCACAAGATTAAGATATGACTAAACTGTTCTCAGGGCATGCAAAATTTATTCAAATTCATAAAGAGTAAATCCATGGATGTTGTCAAAAGTCCATGCATTGTACATTCCTTCTGAATTAAATGTTGAGAATGAACAAATGATTGAAACAAAATTTCATGATTTCATGGAGCTAGAGAAGAGTTATAAAAGGGAATAGTTACAATGGGTACAGGGTTTTCCTTCAACGTAAAGGAAAAAAAAATATAGACATTGATGTAGGTGCACAACAATGTGGGTAAGCCAGTTCCCTAGAATTGGAACTGGACACTTCACAAAGGAATTTCATGGTGTACAGATTACAACTCAATAAAGCTCCTATAAAAAACAAGAGTACTGCTCTGAGGCAGCTATAGTCCACTCACTAGACCACATGCCTTAAAGAATAATGCCTTTTTATTGCTTTCTTTTTTATCTGTAGAGACTAGAATAGGTGTGAGACTTACAGACTGAATAAAGACTGGATACTGGAGATAGTTTTTGAAGCAAACACTCAAGCCATTAGAAATAGCTAGGCTTTGGTCTGATTACCACAAAGTATAAGCCCACATTAGAAATGATTTCACAGGTATGAAATTTAGTAATTCACAAAAACTCCCATAACTGTCCCAGTTATTTGATAATTATACACACATATAAAAGTTCTATAAGGTGGGCAGGCCAGTTCACTACCTCTGAGATTTACAAAGGGAGAAACGAAACTTCCTAGAACTTAGCACTCTGCCCTGGTACTGGGCTGAAAATGGTGTCACAACAGCAGAGGCCAGGCACAAATTTCATTATGCCACATTGCCACCCTTGTGGGCAAGTGGAGATGAACTGTGTTACAAGCATTCATAAAAATAACCAGAAGGTCCCATTGAAGGTCTGAGGTTTATCCCAAGATCACCTATAATATACTTTGGCTTTAAATCACCTGGTCATTTTCTTTCCATATCCAGTTATCCACAGCATCTGTTTGATAAGGCTTCCTCTATTTTCCTTCATATTATGCCATGAAGAATGAGAGTGGTCATGCAAACAGCTAAGAAACATGACTCCACATCATTTTCATGGGTTGTATGTCTCCTACCCCTGCATCCAGGTTCCATTCTCCTAAGAAACTGCCAGCCCCATCCAGTCCTTATCAGTGCCCCATCAAACAAAAAGATCTGTTCATGTTAGAAAGTCACAAGACTGCTGTGCACTCACTTCACACATAAAAATTGGAATCCCCAAAACCTTAAGTTAGGATTTTCTAGAATCAGAAAATGACTAAGGACAAGCACTGGGTCTCAAGGCCACTCTTCTCGCTCTATCCCAGTATTATCTCCATACTCTTTAAGCTCCTACACACTTCTTTTCACTCTGAGACAGTGATGTGCCTCATCCACTTCCAACGACTCTACCTCAGTGGGCTCCCACCCTGTATATGAGCTGCCAAGTGCATCAGCTGTTTCATTGAACTTTGAGTGACCTGTCTTTATTTCTTTAACGTACTTCACCCTGCCCATGCCCAAATTACTTTTTTTTTCCAGTCTATAAGCTTCTAGAAGACCTGACCATAAAAAGTTCCAATGGCCTGGCAAGGGACACACATCACCTTGAGCCCCAACTATAGCTCTTCTCTTTGGTTCCTTTGTCAGGGATGAGAGAACAGCCTCTCCTCACCTTTATGTATGAGAATAAATTTGGTGGCCAATATTTCTCCCCAAACTCCTGAGATAAGACCAGATCACCATGATAAAGTCTTCTAAGTGTCAATGCAGACTGAATTCCAGTGATTCTTGACACTTCCTTAGATGTGACAGGCATCCTGAACCATTATCAGAGCTTGTGCTTAAGGGTCATGCCTAGGTATGGATCCAAATACATAAACTTGCAAAGTCTTCCCAAATCCCTGTTACAACATGTTCCTGGCCAGGGTCAAAACATCTTTGCCTTTAAGAAAATTTGGAGCTTTAAGAGATAAGTTTCATAGATTACATGAGCATAATAAACTACTTCTGTAATGAGTTATGAGTGAGTGAACAAATGATGAAATGACCTGTATGTGATGCTGAAAATCCAAACATAAGGTGATAAAACTCACTCATATTTTACTGGGTAATGAACTGCACATGAGATTCAGAGTTGTGATGCCTCCCTAATTACCCAGCCAATATTAGAGTGGCTTGAGTTTCCCAAGAACACTGTCACTGTGGAAGAAAGGCAGGGGATGTTGAATGGGGCAAAGTTCCTAAAATTCTCCAGAGCTAGGCAGCACTAAGCAAAGGATGAAAATTTATTTTGGAAAAACCACATAATAATAAAGCTCTGAAATAGATAAGGAGCAGGTGTTGATAAAAACTAAAGTACCTATATGTGTCTAATTAGAGTATAATCAGTAAAAATGGGCATGGAAATAATAATATTGCTACATGATGTTTACTTTAAAGTATGTTTTCCCACCTATCATTTTATTCAACAAATAAATACTTGCAGTCATATCTCTAAGAACTTAGGAGGGCAACTATGACTGCCTTCATCTAAGGTATCCCAATATCTCTGCTTTGTTGAGGATAGTTATCTGACTTGCCCAAGGTCACAGAGCCACTATGTCAGGGCTGAGACTGAAGCTTTCAATTTGGTGTATTTTATCCAACATCACCTTTCCAGAAACCATATGCTATCTCATGTATTTATTTATTAATTCAAGAAATGCTTATCTACTCATTTGATAAATATTCCCTGCTTAATACAGACGATGAGAGTTAAGTTGCTGGGTCATTTCCTTGCCTCCAGTGATTACAGTTAGTACAACTAACCCAGCAATGCATTGGATATAGACAGATAAAAAAAGCCATAAAGAAGAATTATTTTATAGTACATATTACATGCACTCAAAAAGTCTCTTGCTTATGACTGTTGCAATTTCAAAACATTACATGGACACAAATTTAAGAGTTCAGAACAACAAAGGTATGATTCAACTAACAAATTCCAGGATTAGCAACTTCAGAATTTATTGTTCATTAAAACTCTACTCAAATTATAACAGTTTAATTGAAACATTTAGTTATAATTAAGAGCAAATCACTTAAGATATATAATAGGCTAATATTTATTTTAAAATGCCTTATTGTCACTAGATCTGTGCATGTAAAATGAAGTGGCATTTTAATTCAAATTAAAAAATTTGTGTACACATTATTAAACTGTTGTCAGTAAACACAACATTGTCATCTAAAATAGAATCAAGTCATTCTAAGAGCCCACCCTTCTATGACTGTTCATTTGGAACAGAAACTTTTCCTTACCTGACACACACCTTCAATAGCAGCATAGCATCAGTTATCTGCAGACACCAAGAGAAGATACCAAAGACCTTAATCATTCCAACTGCATCAGTGAACAATGCAGACTCAAACTTATTCATCCACATACTGCCAGGCAGTGCCCATAACCTGGTCTAACACTACTTTTGAGTCAGAATTTCTCATACCTTCTGATAATGTCTAAGAAAATATGCAGTTCTTATAATAAACTTTGTCACTGAGGCTTTCACTGTGCACAGCAGGATTCTGTGAAATGCACAGGACAGGTAACTGAGTCAGCAGGCTGCACAATATATGTTGAACCAATTGACAACACATTAGAAAAATTATCAGAAAAGGAGTTTAGAATGTATACAGTTGAACTGCTCTGTGATGTGAAGTATAGTATAAGGAAATCAAAGAAAAAATACAGGAAATGAAAGATCACTTCAATAAAAAATTAGAAATTGTGAAAAAAAAATACCAAGTAGGAATTTGTGAAATGAAGGAATCAATAAACCAAATCACAAACACAACAGGAAGCATCACCAACAGCCTAGACCATTTGGAAGACAGAATTTCTGACAAAGAAAAAATTTATACTCTTGAAAACAAAGTCAACCACAGAGAGAAGATGTAGGAAACCATGAACAGAACTTACAAGAAATATGGGACAACATAAAAAGAGCAAATTTAAGATTTATCAGAATAGACAAGGACATGGACATAAAAACCTAAGGAATGTACAGTGTTTTCAATGACCTAAGAGAAAATTTTCCAAATCTAATGAATGGTATGGAAAATCAAATACACAGGCTTACAGAACCACAAGTGTACAAAATTACAACAGAGCATAACCAATGTACATTATAAGAATGACTAACATACAGAATAAAGATAGAATTTTAAAAGTTGTGAGAGAAAGAAATCAAATTACATATAGGGGAAAGCCAATTTGAATTTCAGCTGTTTTTTCAATGAGACACTCAAAGACACTCAAAGACTGAAGGTAAAGTGTTGGGAAAAAACATATCATTTACATGTACTTCATAAAGAAGTTGGAGTTTACATCATCATATCAGACAAAGTGAACTTCAAGTCAAAGTTAGAAGGGATAAAGAAGGACATTCATACTGCTAAGGAAATCATACATTAAGAATACATAAAAATTGTAAATATATATGTCCCCCAAAATGGAGCATCTACCTATATCAAACAAACCCTTTTCAACTTCAAGAATCAAATAGACTACAAAACAGTAATACTGGCTTACTTTAACACAATTTTAACTCCACTAGATAGACCTTCCCAACAAAAACTAAGCAAAGAAACTATGGTACTATATAATGCAATCAATAATTTAGACTTAAAAGACATGTATAGAGTATTTCATCCATCATTGAGCAAGTATACTATCTTCTCAACCTTCTCAACCACACATAAATCCTTTTCTAAAACAAACCATATATTATGCCAGAAAGTCACAATTAGTCAATACAAAAAATAGAAATACTACCCTGCATTCTATCAGATCATAATAGAATGAAACTAGAAATGAATTATAAAATAAAAATAAAAGGTAGTCCAACACCTGGAGACTAAATAACATGCTAGTGAATGAAAAATGGACAGTAGCAGAAATCAGGGGTGAATAAAAAATGTACTTAGACATAAGAGACAACACCTATAGAACATGTCAAAGTATCTGGGACACTATGAAAGAAGTATTAAAATAAAAGTTCATTGAATTGAGCTCATTCATTAAAAGAATCAAAGGTGAACAAACAAATATCCTAATTTTACATCTCAAAGTCCTAGAATAAAAAGAAAAAAATCAACACTAAAATTAGTAAAAGACAGAAAACATTAAAACTGGATTTTAAATCAATGAAATTGAAACCAAGGAAACAATTTTAGGGGCTTGGATATAGCTCAGTTGGTAGAGTGCTTACCTTGCAAGCACAAGGCCCTGGGTTCAATCACCAATATACAAAAAAAAAAAAAAAAAAAAAAATTAAAAAATTAGAAAATTGAAACATGGTTCTTTTAGAAAATAAATTAAATTGATAAACCTTAGCTAGTCTATTGAAATGAAGGAAAGAGAAAACCCAAATTACTAAAATTCTTGATGAATAAGAAAATATCATGAGGGACCCTATTGAAATACAGAAGAAAATAAGAAAATATTTTGAAAATTTGTACTTTAATGAAATAGAAAACCTTGAAGATGTTGACAAATTTTAAAAGACAAACTATCCAAGATTCAAGATGGCAAACTAGAGGGTGACTGCATCTCCCATCGCTACAGAACTCAGGATTCAAGAAGGGGAGGTATTGAGAGACGGACCAACATAGAGCTGTGGGGTGAGTCTCTCCCACCAGGTAAAGTTCAGCCTGGGTTGCAGGCACGGACAGGGGCAGCTTCTAGGAGCAGGACAGGGAAGCAAGTGTCTTCCCCAAGCAGCCCTGCTCTCTCCTGTGGCAGGTTAGATCCACAGTCATCTTCTAGGAGGAGGCCCGCCAAGTGAGAGCTTTTCTACAGAGAGCCAACCCCAGGCCCTGAACCCAGCAGCAGGCCTCAACCCATAGGTCACTTCTTGGACCAGGGCAGGGCAGCAAGAGACTTCCTCCCTCCAGCAGAAGGCACAATCTATAGTCAGCTCCTCAGAGCAGGCCACCCAATGAGAACTCTTCCGCACAAAGTGAGCCCCAAGCCCCAGACCCAGCAGTGGGCCATGACACCCAGGCAGCATCTTGGACCAGGGCAGGGCAACGAGAGACTTCCCCAAGCAGCCCTGCTGTCCCTGGTGCCAGGCAGGGTCCACAGCCAGTTTCTTGGATCAGGCCCGCCCAGTGGGAGCTTTTTCACACAAAGCCAAACCCAGGCCCTGAACCCAGTGGTGGGCTTTGGCCAGCAGACAGCTTCTGGGACCAAGGCAGGACAGGGAGAGGCTTTCCCCATGCAGCCTGGAACCCTCAGGCAGGTGCAGGCCATGTCTATAGCCAGTTTCTAGGAGCAGGACAGCCCAGTGAGAAGATTTTCATGCCGAACCAGCCCCCAGCCCTGGACCAAGTAGCAGGCTAGAGGCAGGTTTCTTTGGAAGCACTGCATTATCAGATCCTCCAACAATTCAGGCTACTGAAGGTTGGGAGTAGATATATTGGAAATCTACATGGATACTATAAGCCAATAGGGGAAATCTGCAACATCTCAGAGTCCCACTGATATCTGACCAATATGAGAAAACAAGGGAAGAAAATGTCCCAAACAAACCTAGACACTATATCAATAAAACTCAATAACAGCATAATGGAAGAAATGTCAGAAAGGGAGTTCAGAATGTACATAATTAAAACAATCAGGGAAGCAAACAAGGAGATGAAAGACCAAATGCAAGCACTGAAGGAAGAGATGAAAGAGCAAATTCAGGAATTAAATAATCACACAAAGCAACAGTTAAAAGAGCAAACATGGGAAGCAAAAGATCATTTCAATAAAGAGTTAGAGATACTGAAAAAACAAACAAACAAAAATCCTTAAAATGTAGAAAACAATAAACAAAGTTAAAAACTCCACAGAGAGCATAACCAATAAGATAGAACACTTGGAAGACAGAAAGTCAGACATTGAAGAAAAAATATTTCATCTTGAAAACAAAGTTGACCAAACAGAGAAGACGGTAAGAAATCATGAACAGAATCTACAAGAATTATGGGATATCATGAAAAGGCCAAATTTAAGTATTATTGGGATTGAGGAAGGCTTAGAGAAACAAACCAAAGTAATGAAAAATCTATTCAATGAAATAATATCAGAAAATTTCCCAAATATGAAGAATGAAATGGAAAACCAAGTACAAGAGGCTTATAGGACTCCAAATATACGAAATTACAACAGACCCACACCAAGGCATATTATTATGAAAATACCTAACATACAAAATAAAGACAGAATTTTAAAGGCAGCGAGAGAAAAGAATCAAATTACATTCAGGGGGAAACCAATAAAGATATCAGCAGATTTTTCAACCCAGACCCTAAAAGCTAGAAAGGCCTGGAACAACATTTACCAAGCCCTGAAAGAAAATGGATGCCAACCAAGTATCTTGTACCCAGCAAAACTTACTTTCAGATTTGATGATGAAAGAAGATCCTTCCATGATAAACAAAAGCTAATGGAATTTACAAAAAGAAAGCCGGCATTACAGAACATTCTCAGCAAAATATTCCATGAGGAAGAGATAAAAAACAATGATGCAAATCAGCAATGGGAGGAACTAGCCTAAAGGAATAGCAAAATAAATGAGAAACCAAATCATGTCAAAAAATCAAAAATGAGTCAAATGACTGGGAATACAAATCATATCACAGTAATAACCCTGAATGTTAATGGTCTGAACTCATCAATCAAAAGACATTGACTGGCAGATTGGATTAAAAAGAAAAATCCAACAATATGCTGCCTGCAAGAGACTCATCTCATAGAAAGAGATACCTACAGACTTAAGTTGAAAAGATGGGAAAAAACATACCATGCACATGGACACAGCCAAAAAGCTGGAGTATACATCCTCATTTCAGATAATGTGGACTTCAAGCCAAAACTAGTCAGAAGGGATAAAGAAGGACATTACGTACTGCTGAAGGGAAACATAAATCAGCAAGACAGAGCAATCACAAATGTCTATGCCCCGAACAGTGGCTCATCCATGTACATCAAACAAATCCTTCTCAATTCCAGAAATCAAATAGACCACAATGCAATAATACCAGGTGATTTTAACACACCTCTCTCACCACTGGATAGATCTTCCAAACAAAAATTGAATAAAGAAACCATAGATCTCAATAACACAATCAACAATTTAGACTTACTGGACATATATAGAACATACCATCCAACAAAGAATGAATACACTTTCTTCTCAGCAGCACATGGATACTTCTCTAAAATAGACCATATATTATGCCACAAAGCTACTGTTAGCAAATACAAAAAGATAGAAATACTACCTTGTATTCTATCAGATCATAAAGGATTGATATTAGAAATAAATGGCAGAATAAGAAACAGAAACTTTTCCAATATCTGGAGATTAAATAACACACTATTATATGATGAGTGGATAACAGAAGACATCAGGAGGGAAATAAAAAAATTCTTAGAAGTAAACAAGAACAAAGGCACATCATATTAAAATCTCTGGGACACTACGAAAGCAGTACTTAAAGGAAGATTTATTTCATGGAGCGCATTCAACAAAAGAAGTAAAAGTCAACAAATGAATGACTTAACACTACAGCTCAAAGCCCTAGAAAAAGAAGAGCAGACCAACATCAAAAATAGTAGAAGAGAGGAAATACTTAAACTCAGAGCTGAAATCAACAAAATTGAAATAAAAAGAAACAATGGAAAAATTAACAAAATAAAGAGTTGGTTCTTTGAACAAATAAACAAAATTGATAAAACTTTAGCCACACTAACAAAGAGAAAGAGAGAGAAAACTCAAAATACTGAAATGTGGAATGAACAAGGAAATGCCACTATAGACACGAGTGAAATACAAAATATAATTAGAAGCTATTTTGAAAATCTATTCTCCAACAAAACAGACAACCTTGGCTGGGGAGATAGTTCAGATGGTAGAGTGATCGCCTCACAAGCACAAGGCCCTGAGTTCAATCCCAAGCACCACAAAAAAATAAATAAATAAAAATAAAAAAAGAAAACCTCGAAGACATCAACAACTCCCTAGAGACATATGAATTAACTAAACTGAAAAAGGAGGAAATACACAATTTAAATAAATCAATTTCAAGCAATGAAATAGAAGAGGTCATCAAAAGACTACCAACAAAAAAATTACAGAATCAGATGGGTTCTCAGCCGAGTTCTACAAAACCTTTAAAGAAGAGCTCATTCCAATATTTCTCAAAGTATTCCATAAAATAGAAGAGGAGGGAACCCTCCCAAACTCATTCTATGAAACCAATATCACCCTGATACCTAAACCAAACAGAGACACATGTCCATGCAAAAATTCTCAACAAAATTTTAGCAAATCGCATACAAAAATATATTAAAAAGATAGTGCACCACGATCAAGTGGGTTTTATCCCAGGGATGAAAGCTTGGTTCAACATCTGGAAAGTAATAATTGTCATCCAGCATATCAACAGACTAAAACTTAAGAATCACAGGATTATTTCAATAAATGCAGTCAAAGCATTTGATAAAATACAGCATCCCTTCATGCTTAAAACACTAGAAAAAATTGGGGTAGTGGGATCTTTCCTTAACATTGTGAAGGCCATCTACACTAAGCCCATGGCCATATCATTCTAAATGTTGAAAAACTGAAAGCATTCCCCCTAAAAACTGGAACAAGGCAGGTATGCTCTCTTTCACCACTTCTGTTCAACATTGTTCTTAGGACTCTAGTCAGAGCAATTAGACAAACCAAAGAAATTAAAGGGATACAAATTGGAAAAGAGGAACTCAAACTATCTCTGTTCACTGATGACATGATTATGTATTTATAGGAACCTGGAAATTCCACCAGAAAACTCTTAACTCATAAATGAATTCAGTAAGGTAGCAGGTAAAAGGATCAATGCTCATAAATCCAATGCAATTTTATATGTATGTGATGAATCTTCAGAAAGAGAAGTTAGCAAAACAACCCCATTCACAATAGCATCAAAAAAAAAAGTAAAATACTTGGGAATCAATCTCAAAAAAGAGGTGAAAGAACTCTACAATGAGAACTACAAAACACTAAAGAAAGAAATTAAAGAAAACATTAGAAGATGGAAAGATCTCCCATGTTCATGGATAGGAAGAATTAATATTGTCAAAATGGCCATACTACCAAAAGTGCTATATAGATTCAATGCAATTCCAATTAAAATCCCAAAGATGTACCTTACAGAAATAGAGCAAGCAATTATGAAATTCATCTGGAAGAATAAGAAACCCAGAATAGCTAAAGCAATCCTCAGTAGAAAGAGCGAAGCAGGGGCTATCACAATACCAGATCTTCAACTCTATTACAAAGCAATAGTAACAAAAACAGCATGGTATTGGTACCAAAATAGACAGGCAGATCAATAGTACAGAACAGAGGACACAGACACAACCCCAAATAAATACAATTTTCTCATACTAGACAAAGGTGCCAAAAATATGCAATGGAGAAAAGATAGCCTCTTCAACAAATGGTGCTGGGAAAACTGGAAAACCATATGCAACAGAATGAAATTAAACCCCTATCTTTCCCCCCTGCACAAAACTAAACTCAAAATGGATCAAGGACCTCAGAATCAGACCAGAGATCCTGCATCTTATAGAAGAAAAAGTAGGTCCAAACCTTCAACTTGTTGGCTTAGGATCAGACTTCCTTATCAGGACACCCATAGCACAAGAAATAAAAGCAAGAATCAACAACTGGGATAGATTCAAACTAAAAAGCTTTCTCTCAGCAAAGGAAACTATCAGTAATGGGAAAAGAGAGCCTACAGAGTGGGAGAATATCTTTGCTACTCATACTTCAGATAGAGTGCTAATATCCAGAATCTATAAAGAACTCAAAAAACTCTACACTAAGAATACAAATAATCCAATCAACAAATGGGCTAAGGAAATGAACAGACACTTCACAGAAGAAGATGTACAAGCAATCAACAGATATATGGAAAAATGTTCAACATCTCTATTAATAAGAGAAATGCAATTCAAAACAACCCTAAGATTCCATCTCACCCCAATTAGAATGGTGATTATCAAGAACATAATCTATAATAGGTGATGGCGAGGATGTGGGGAAAAAGTTACACTCATACATTGCTGGTGGGGTTGCAAATTAGTGCAGCCACTCTGGAAAGCAGTATGGAGATTCCTCAGAAAGCTTGGAATGGAACCACCATTTGACCCAGCTATCCCACTCCTTGGCCTATTTCCAAAGGACTTAAAATCAGCATACTACAGAGATACAGCCACATCAATATTCACAGCTGCTCATTTCACCATAGCCAGAGTGTGGAACCAACCTAGATGCCCTTCAATTGATGAATGGATAAAGAAACTGTGGCACATATATACCATGGAATATTACTCCGCCATGAAGAATAATAAAATTATGGCATTTTCAGGCAAATGGATGAAATTGGAGGATATTATGCTAAGTGAGATAAGTCTATCTCAAAAAACTAAAAGACGAATGATCTCGCTGATAAGCAGATGAGGACATATAATGGGGGTAGGAGGGTTAGCGCTGGGGCTAGGGTTAGGCTTAGGGTTAGGGATAAGGAGGGTGGTAATAATGGAGGAAGGAAGGACTGTACAGAGGGAAAAGAGGAGTGGGAGGGGTAGGGGAAAAATAACATAATGAATCAAACAACATTGCCCTATGTAAATTTATGATTTTTAATAAAAAAATGTAAAAAAAAACCCACTAGAAACAATAGTGATAGTAGGAACATATCTGAATATTGTAAAGGACGTTTCTGCTAAGCCCATGGCCAACATCATTCTTACTGGAGAAAAACTGAAACTATTTTCTTTAAAAATGGGTACACGACAGGGATGTCCTCTTTCACCACTTCTTTTCAATATTGTTATTAAAATACTAGCCAGAGCAATTAGACAGACTAAAGCAATGAAAGGAATATGAATAGGAAAAGAGAAACTTTAGCTGTCACTATTTGCTGATGACATGATTCTATATTTAGAGGATTTAAAAAATTCCTCCAGAAAACTTCTAGACTTCATCAATGAATTCAGCAAAATAGCAGGCTATAAAATCAACGCACATAAATCAAAATTATTTTTATACACGTGATTAAATATCTGAAAGTGAAATGAGGAAAAGACCACATTTGCAATAGCCTTGAATAAAATAAAATACTTGGGAATCAATCTAACCAAAGAGGTAAAATGTCTCTACAATGAAAACTACAAAACATTGAAGAAAGAAATTGAGAAAGACCTTAGAAGATGGAAAGATCTCCCATGTTCTTGGATAGGCAGAATTAATATTGTCAACATGGCCATATTACCAAAAGTGCCATACAGTTTTGATGCAATTCCAATTAAAATCCCAATGATGTACCTTGCAGAAATAGAGTAAGCAATCGTGAAATTCATCTGGAAGAATAAGAAACCAAGAATAGCTAAAGCAATCCTTAGCAGGAAGAGTGAAGCTGGGGATATTGCAATACCAGAACTTCAACTATACTACAAAGCAATAGTAACAAAAATGGCATGGTATTGGTACCAATTTAGACAGGTAGGTCAGTGATATAGAATAAAAGACATGGACACAAACCCAAATAAGGACAATTATTTCATACTAGACAAAGGTGCCAATAATATGCAATGGAGAAAAGATAGCCCCTTCAACAAATGGTGCTGGGAAAATTGGAAATCCATATGCAACAGAATGAAATTAATCTCTATCTCTCACCTTGCACAAAACTCAACTGAAAATGTATTAATGACCTCAGAATCAGACCAGAGACCCGTCATGTTATAGAATAAAATGTAGGTCCAAATCTTCAAAATGTCGGCTTAGGATCAGACTTCCTTAACAGAATTCCCATAGCACATGAAATAAAGCAAGAATTAATAACTGGGATAGATTTAAACTAAAAGGATTTCTTTCAGCAAATGTGAAGAGAGAACCTACAGAGTTGGGGAAAATCTTTGCCACTCATACTTCAGATAGAGCACTAATTTCCAGAATATATAAAGAACTCAAAAAATTCACACCAAGAATACAAATAATCCAATCAACTAATGGGCTAAGAAAATGAACAGACACTTCACAGATCTACAAGCAATCAACAATCATATGGAAAAATGTTCAACATCTCTAGTAATAAGAGAAATGCAAATCAAAACCACCCTAAGATTCCATCTCAGCCCAATTAGAATGGCAATTATCAAGAATACAAGCATCCACTGGTGTTATCGAGGATGTGGGGAAAAAGGTACACTCACGCATTGCTGTTGGGGTTGTACATTAGTGGAGCACTCTGGAAAGCAGTGTGGATATTCCTCAGAAATCTTGGAATGGAACCACCATTGACCCAGCTATCCTAATCCTTGGCCTATACCCAAAGGTCTTAAAATCACCATACGACAGAAATGCAGCCACATCAATGTTCATAGCTGCTCAATTCACAGATTGAATTGAGCAGATTGAATTCCAGATTATGGAACCAACCTAGATATTCTTCAAATGATGAATGGATAAAGAAACTGTGGTATATACATATATACCATGGAATATTACTCTGCCATGAAGAATAATAAAATTATGGCATTTGCAGGCAAATGGATGAAACTGGAGAATATCATGCTAAGTGAGATAAACCAATCTCAAAAAACCAAGGGATAAATGATCTTGCTGATAAGCGCATGATGAAACATAATGGGGGTGGGAGGGGGGCAAGAATGGAGGAAGGAAGGACTGTATAGAGGGAAAAGAGTGGTTGGAGGGGTGGTGGAAAGGAAAAAATACAGAATGAATCAAGCACAATTACCCTATGTAAATGTATGATTACACAAATGGTATGTTTTTACTTCATGTACATACAGAACAAAGGTGTATCCCATTTGTTTACAATAGAAATAAATTTAAAAAGTATCCCTGGGCAGCCAGGTCCACATGGGATTCTCTCTGGGTCCTTACTTGAGCCATACCCTGGGGGTCTGGGAATTTCGCCTGAGAGCCAATTTCCAATAAATCTGCTTTGGCCACTTTCTGTCTGATTTTATTTGGCTGCTAACCATTCCTGCAGAGCTTACAGTCTGTGGCAGTTGGTGGGTGGGAGGGCTGCAGGCTTCCTGGGTCCTGGGTCAGAGGGCATGAGAGAGATTGAGCTCTGAGTCTCCATCCCTGCCATAAGTGGTATGGCTCACCTGCAGGCAGAACTGCCTCTAGCCTCCCTGGACACTCCTCCTCTGTCCTCTGCCCATCTGCTGGCCCCAGGGAAAAACAGCTCCTTTCCTGGGGTCCTTCCTGCAGCACGTCCTCATACCTGCCAATCATGCCACTTGCCTACGGGGCTCCAACAGGCTCTGCCACCCTGGCATGGGCCATCTGTGTGGGTGGCGCCTCTGTTCTCTGCTGTGCCCAGTGGACTGGAGCCTGGCACTGATAGGTCTAATGGACAGGCATCCAGCCACATCTCCTTGAGCAGTGGGTAGGCTCCTGCATGTTGGGCTCTCTGTGATGTCTGTGTCCCTAGCCTTGTGTCCCATGCTGTGGGCTGGTGCAGAAAGGTCCATTCTAGAGGTCCTCAGCCAGAGGCAATTTTGCTTCCTAGGGGACGTTGGCCATGTCTGAAGACATTTGTGGAAATCACAGCCAGGGACTGTGGCATCTAGTGGTTGGGGCCTGGTGCTCAGCATCCCACAGTACACAGAACAGCCTCTTTCTTCTCCCCTGTCAATGCTGCTCCAGTCCTGACTCTAGTCAGGGAGACTGGGGAGGCCAGATATTGACTCATCTGTCAGGGCCACAGGGAGAACAGTGCAGATTGGCTTTGAGTCCCAGGCCTGGTGCAGAGCAGGGTTCTAACAGCCTGAGCCATGGGGCTGTGCCCAGGCCACTGAGCAGGGACCAGGCCTCAGGAATCAACCCACTCAGCTGAAAAAGAGCAGAGCCCTGCCTGGAGGTGCTGCTATTCTGGGTGCAGACACCTGCAGGGACAGACTGAGGGGTGGAGCCTGCTGGGACAGGCTGGTGGGGATGAGCAGGCAGGTAGGGAGGTCAGCCCAGAGAGGATGCAGGGTGGGTGGCTCACACAGCTGTAGAGGGGGAGGTAAGGACTGGCAGGCGTGGCTGCTGTCCCATGCTCTCTCCACCCCCTGATAGGAGCACCCTGAATGTGTCCCTGAAGGAGGTGGCTATCCGGGCATGGAGCCACGGGCTGCTGCCCAAGTGCATGATGCAGGCCACTGACATAAAGCAAAAGTAGATGAGGCCTCACGGCTCGCCAGGCTGGGTTGAGGGAAGCTGCGTGTGCTCTGTGTGGGGTGAGGCCACCTTGGACTGGGCCTTCCTGGGGGTCGAGTGTGTCAGTTTCTGGAGCACCACACCCCCAGCCAGGTATCCCTGCATGTCCCAAGCTCCTTCAGGGGTCCCAGGCCTGACAGCTTTTTTCTTCCAGGGCCGGAGTGGAGATTCTGGCCAAAAACATGAGTCAAGGATCAGATGCTGCAGGGTGCACCACGGTGAGTGGCTCCCTGCCCTTCCTTCTCCAGGGGACCGTCAATGCTGGCAGAACCCTGGTGCTGCCCCTAGGGCCCTGCTCTGCTTTTGAGGAATCTGCTTTGGGAGCACCAAGCCTGGTCCAATCTACCCTGAAAAGGGGCCCCTTTGGGGGAGGCCTAGAAAGTGTCCCTGTAGACCCTGAGGTGAGCCACTATGCAGCCCTGGCATCTGAGCTCATTTCAGTCAGTCTCTGCTTTCCTCCTGTACCTAGTTCCTCATCAAAATATGCCCACAAGCTTTAAGTAACGTTTTATTTTGAAGTTGTCCAGGTATGCAAAATAGTGCTTCATTCCTGCACACCCTTTGGCCGCTTGCCCAGTTGCCCTGTTTCCTGTGGCCCCAGCACAGGGTCAAGACCAGGTTGCCCTTGCAGACCCCTTTGCAAACCTCATTTGTACCTGAGAGTCTCCACACATGCTCACTCAGCCTCTTTTTCTAATTTTGTTTGTTTGTTTCCCTGTCCCAGATGCTGGGCCCATTTCTTAACATGTGGGGTTCATTTGACCCAAACAGGAGTGCTGTGAGCATAGTCTGCTGTTATCCCCAGTTGGCAGGTGTGGGTGCTCAGGCCCAGAAAACTTAAGTATCTTGTCCAAGGTCACAGAGCTAGGAGACAGCAGAGCTGGGTTCTGAACTCAGGCCCAGCTCCAACCTGAGTAACCTGGAAGCTTGGCTTTCCCCTGGCAGTGGCCTATACCTGGCAGTCCTGCCTCCACAGTCATGACCCCTGGGGCACAGAGGGGACATGGAGGCAGCTGCATCCCCAGAACTTCTGCAGAAAATCTCACTGGATCATACTGCAGCCTCGTTTTCACCAGTGCCCAAAGGTAGGAGGGCTGGAGGCAGATTCACTCTGGAGGGATCTCTTCCCCGTGGGTGCCTCTAGCCCCTAAAGCAAACCTTGAGTGGTTTGGGACTCAGAAGCACAGCGAGTCCACAGTGGGTAGAGTCATGCGGGGGCGTGTCCAGGTTGCCCATGCTTTTTGTGCATTTCTAGCTCTCTGACCACTGAGACAGGCGGGGCTGCATAGGTGGATGCTCAGTGCAGGTCCAGACCCACCCACTCTGCATGTGCCATTGCTCTGGGAGCCTCATCATCATGTTCAGTGTTGGCATCTGGCTGCTTCAGCACTGGCAGAGACATAATGCCTGGATGTGTGCTGCTGTGGTGGCAGTATCATCACCCTGCCCTCAGGGAAGGCCACCCCGGGGATAGGCAGCTGCCCTCCAGTAAGTCCACTGTCCCTGGGTAATGCCACTGCCCCCGGGTAATGCGGCCTACTGAAGCCCTTAGGTAAGTCTGCCAGGGGAAGGCTGCCTTCCACTGTTCCCCGGGTCAGGATGCTGCCCTCAGGGAAGCCTGCCTTCCTAGGGTCAGGCCACCCTTAGGGAAGGCCTTGGCCTCGACGGGGGTCTCAGGTTGGTATGTCCTGGGACAGAGGGAGTTTTATCTGAGACGCACCCCAGAGGCCTGGGCCTGGAGGTCAGGGATCCAGGACAGGGAGGCATCAGGTACTGGGCAAGAGACAGGAGGCCAGGACTTCACCTGCTTGACCCATCCTGTGGCAGCGACCACCTTTGGTGATACACCCTCTCTTGGTAAGGTCTCCACCCTTGGGTCAGGCTGCCCTCAGGTCAGGGCAAGAAAAGACAGGGTGGGGCGAGGCAAGGCAGTACAAGGTAGGGCAAGTAGTAGTGGAGCAAGATAGACTGGATTGGGGGTTGGGGCAGGGCAGGGAGGGATGGAGTGACTTGGGGCAAAGCCTGCTCAGGGTGGGTCAACTTTGTGCATGTTCCTGTGGGAGAGCACTTACTTAGCATGTAAGAAACCCTGGCTTGGTTCTCAGCAGCAGCACGCTCCCACGCACACACACACACACACACACACACACACACACACACACACACACACACACCACATAATAAATCTTCCTAATTCAGATGACTTTATTCTAAGAAAAATTTTCAAATCCTTTTTCGACGATAGAAGCAGAATGGTGATATGTTTAATGTCAGCAATCATATGGCATGATATTTAAAACCACTCTATGAAACTTCCTCAGGACTCAAATTATTATAGTATTTAAGAGACAAGACAGCAGTTGCTTTATGTAGTTCTGATTATTTATGAAAACAATCTTTTTTTTTGAGTTTTTGTTGCTTTTGTTCTTTTTTTATTTTTTTTTATTTTATTGTAAACAAATGGGATACATGTTGTTTCTCTGTTTGTACATGGCACAAAGGCATACCATTTGTGTAATCATAAATTTACATAGAGTAATGTTGTTTGATTCATTCTGATATTTTTCCCTTCCCCCCACCCCTCCCACCCCTCTTTTCCCTCTACACAGTGCTTCCTTCCTCCATAATTGCCCCCCTACCTAACCCTAACTCTAAACCTCACACTAACCCTTCTCTCCCCCCATTATGTGTCATCATCCACTTATTAGTGATATCATTCGTCCTTTGGTTTTTTGAGATTGGCTTCTCTCACTTAGCATAATATTCTCCAATTTCAACCATTTGCCTGCAAATGCCATAATTTTACCATTCTTTATGGCTGAGTAATGTTCCATTGTATATATATACCACAGTTTCTTTATCCACTCATCATTTGAAGGGCACCTAGGTTGGTTCCACAGTCTGGCTATTGTGAATTGAGCTGCTATGAACATTGATGTGGCTGTATCTCTGTAGTATGCTGATTTTAAGTCATTTGGGTATAGGCCAAGGAGTGGGATAGCTGGGTCAAATGGAGGGTCCATTCCAAGTTTTCTAAGGAATCTCCACACTGCTTTCCAGAGTGGCTGCACTAATTTGCAGCCCCACCAGCAATGTATGAGTGTACCTTTCTCCCCACATCCTCGCCAACACCTGTTGTTGCTCGTATTCTTGATAATCGCCATTCTAATTGGGATGAGATGGAATCTTAGAGTGGTTTTGATTTGCATTTCCCTTATTACTAGAGATGTTGAACATTTTTCCATATGTTTGTTGATTGCTTGTAGATCTTCTTCTGTGAAGTGTCTATTCATTTCCTTGGCCCATTTGTCAACTGGATTATTTGAATTCTTGGAGTAGAGTTTTTTGAGTTCTTTATAGATTCTAGAGATTAGTGCTTTTATAGATTCTAGCTTTTATTTCTTGTGCTATGGGAGTCCTGTTAAGGAAGTCTGATCCTAGACCAACAAGGTGAAGATTTGGACCTACTTTTTCTTCTATAAGCTACAGGGTCTCTGGTCTGATTCCAAGGTCCTTAATCCATTTTGAGTTTAGTTTCGTGCATGGTGAGAGATATGGGTTTAGTTTCATTCTGTTGCATGTGAATTTCCAATTCTCCCAGCACCATTTGTTGAAGAGGCTATCTTTTCTCCATTGCATATTTTTGGCATCTTTGTCTAGTATGAGAAAATTGTATTTATTTGGGTTTGTGTCCGTGTCCTCTATTCTGTACCATTGATCTACCTGTCTATTTTGGTACCAATACCATGCCGTTTTTGTTACTATTGCTGTGTAGTAGAGTTGAAGATCTGGTATTGCAATACCCCCTGTTTCACTCTTCCTGCTAAGGATTGTTTTAGCTATTCTGGGTTTCTTATTATTCCAGATGAATTTCATAATTGCTTGCTCTATTTCTGTAAGGTACATCATTGGGATTTTAATTGGAATTGCATTGAATTTGTATAGCACTTTAGGTAGTATGGCCATTTTGACCATATTAATTCTTCCTATACAAGAACATGGAAGATCTTTCCATCTTCTGAGGTGTTCTTTAATTTCTTTCTTTAGTTTTGTATAGTTCTCATTGTAGAGGTCTTTCACCTCTTTTGTGAGATTGATTCCCAAGTACTTTATTTTTTCCGAGGCTATTGTGAATGGGGTAGTTTTCCTAATTTCTCCTTCTGAAGATTCATCACTTATGTATAAAAATGCATTGGATTTATGAGCATTGATCTTGTAACCTGCTACTTTACTAAATTCACCTATGAGTTCTAAGAGTTTTCTGGTGGAATTTCCAAGTTCCTCTAAATATATAATCATGTCATCAGCGAACAGGGATAGTTTGAGTTCTTCTTTTCCAATTCGTATCCCTATAATTTCTTTGGTTTGTCTAATTGCTCTGGCTAGAGTCTCAAGAATGATGTTAAATAGAAGTGGTGAAAGATGGCATCCCTGCCTTGTTCCAGTTTTTAGGGGGAATGCTTTCAGTTTTTCAACATTTAGAATGATATTAGCCATGGGCTTAGCATAAATGGCCTTTACAAGATGAAGGAATGTTCCCATTATCCCTATTTTTTCTAGGGTTTTGAGCATGAAGGGGTGCTGCATTTTATCAAATGCTTTTCCTGTATCTATTGAAATAATCATGTGATTGTTTACTTTAAGTCTATTGATATGGTGAATTACATTTATTGATTTCCTGATGTTGAACCAACCTTGCATCCCTGGGATGAAACCCAGTTGATCATGATGCACTATCTTTTTAATATTTTTTGTATGTGATTTGCTAAAATTTTGTTGAGAATTTTTACATCGATGTTCATTAAAGATATTGGTCTGAAATTTTCTTTCCTTGATGAGTCTCTGTCTGGTTTAGGTATCAGTGTGATATTGGTTTCATAGAATGAGTTTGGGAGGGTTCCCTCCTCTTCTATTTTATGGAATACTTTAAGAAGTATTGGAATGAGCTCTTCTTTAAAGGTTTTGCAGAACTCGGCTGAGAACCCATCTGGTCCCGGACTTTTCTTTGTTGGTAGGCTTTTGATGACTTCTTCTATTTCAGTACTTGAAATTGGTCTATTTAAATTGTGTATGTCCTCCTTGTTCAGTTTAGGCATTTCATATGTCTCTAGAAATCTGTTGATGTCTTTGAAATTTTCTATTTTGTTGGAGTATATCAGATTGGATTAAAAAGAAAAATCCAACAATATGTTGCCTGCAAGAGACTCACCTCATAGAAAAAGATACCCATAGACTAAAGGTGAAAGGATGGGGAAAAACATACCATGTACCTGGACTCAGCAAAAAAGCTGGAGTATCCATCCTCATTTCAGATAGTGTGGACTTCAAGCCAAAGTTAGTCAGAAGGGATAAAGAAGGACATTTCATGCTGCTTAATGGAAGCATAAAGCAGCATGCTATAACAATCATAAACATCTATGCCCCGAACAGTGGCTCATCCATGTATGTCAAACAAATACTTCTCAATTTCAGAAACCAAATAGACCATAACACAATAATACTACGTAATTTTAACACACCTCTCTCACCACTGGACAGATCCTCCAAAAAAAAAAGAATGAACAAAGAAACCATAGATCGCAATAACACAATCAATAATTTAGACTTAATGGACATTTATAGAATATACCATCCAACCAAGAGCGAATACACTTTCTTCTCAGCAGCACATGGATTCTTCTCTAAAATAGACCATATATTATGCCATAAAGCTAATGTTAGCAAATACAAGAAGATAGAGACACTACCATGTATTCTATCAGATCATAATGGATTGAAGTTAGAAATAAATGAAAGAGTAAAACACAGAAACTATTCCAACATCTGGAGATTAAACAATATGCTATTATATGATGAATGGATAACAGAAGATATTAGGAAGGAAATTAAAAAATTCTTAGAGATAAATGAGAACAAAGAAACATCATATCAAAATCTTTGAGACACTATGAGAGCAGTACTTAGAGGGAAATTTATTTCATGGAGCCCATTTAATAAAAGAAGTAAAACTCAACAAATAAATGACCTAACACTACAGCTCAAAGCCCTAGAAAAAGAACAGACCAGCACCAAAAGTAGTAGAAGACAGGAAATAGTTAAAGTCAGATCTGAAATCAATGAAATTGAAACAAAAGAAACAATACAAAAAATTGAAAAAAATAGTTGGTTCTTCAAAAAAAATAAACAAATTGATAAACCTTTAGCCACACTAACAAAGAGAAGACGAGAAAAGACCCAAATCACTAAAATTCGGAATGAACAAGGAAATATCACAACAGACAGGAATGAAATACAAAACATAATTAGAAGCTATTTTGAAAACAATCTTTTGAAAATCATTTTCTTTTCTAATTTTCAAACTTAGAAAGCGTATCCATTTGTCTTCCTAAAGTTGTACATTCATCAGGAAGTTTTTCTCTTATGCCTTTCCATCAAGGGGATTGGCCTACTGCAACAGGAAATTTCATGATTAGGTTTTATCATAATACCAGTGCCCCTATGGCTTTCAGATCAAAGTCATATATACCTCTCATATTTGTTGAATTTATTAACAAAGAACATACAATTTTTTTTATATTTAAAAGGTCATCAAATTTGAATTAGTAGAAGCAGGTGATTGACATGTTATATTATGAGCTGAACACATTGCACTTCAGTTTGTTCCTTTTGGGAGTTTGCATAATGACTTCTGCCCTGTTCTGTGATCAAATGTCTGGCTTACATCATTTTTTGGCATTGAGAATTGAACCAAGTGACCATTGTAGCATGTGCTAGGCAAGCACTGAGCTACATACATCCCCAGCCATTTAAATGATTTATTTTGAGACAGGGTATTGCCTTATTGCCCAGGTGGGTCCAAAATATGTCATCCCCCTTCTTTAGCCTTCCAAGTGCTGGGGTAACAGACATGTCAATGTTCTTGGCTTGTCCTGGAGGATTTGATGTCAGTATCATATGCTTGCCCTGGAGGATTTGATGTCAGTATCATATACTTCTAATGTGTCCTTTCATAAGCTAGACCATGTCCATTTTCCCTTGTCAACAGTCTGTAAATGTTTTTTTGTTATTTTGATGTATGCTTAAGATGAACAGGCTTCATGATGAGGAACTACTGTTTATGATAGTCTAGATGTGCAAACCACTCTGAGGGAATATTTTTATTTTGATGGTATCCACTTTCAAGTCTAATATGTTTTGCTAGAAGAAGTGATTATTCATTTTTACTTGATTATGTAAATAAGACACAGGTTTTTTTATGGTTCTGGAGGTTGAACCCAGGGCCTCCTGCATTGTAGAGAAGTGCTCTTCTGTTGAGCTGCATCCCCAGCACCTAGATCTTTTAGTTATCATAAATTTTATGACCAGATAGAGTGATAATAAAATCACTTAGAATTTCAACTCAATTTGGAAGCATTCAAGAGTTTGGGCATCCAGTAATGATTTGTGATTTCTAAAAGGAAAAGTAATTTTTCAAAATGTAGCAGCATCTAAGATCATCCATGGACTATGTTTCCCCAGTTTCTTCACTTCCTGCAGCACATCGTGGAGACAATGGACTCTGGTGTCCTTCTAACCTCTTCTGCTCACAAGGCATCATCCACTGTGGTTGCCAATCCTGTTTATTATTTTCTTCTCTTTGACTATTAGTCAAATGAACAATTTGAATTTATTACTGCTAAAGAGTATAGAAATAAAAATAATAATAAAAATAGGACAAGGATTCTTTGGGATAAGTGATCTAGTCACAGAAAAAGTATCTCTGCTGAGGAAGTTCGTTCATGAGTTGAAATAGTCTCTAAAATATTATTTTAGTGCAAAGTGCTCAAGTTTTTAGAAGCCACACCTACTACCTAGTGATTGCAGAAAAATAAGTTGACCTACATTTGTTTTTATTTCAACATAAAACCTGTAAAAGTGGTGCTATCTTGAATCATATATTAGATGAAATGGTTTAATTTTCTGTTAAAATACTTTTTGAATTCATAGTAAAATACAAAACTAGTTAGAATGTCAGATGTTAGCAATTATAATTGTATAAACAACCAAGTGTTTGAAAACATATAACCATATCTTAAGGATTTATTTTTGAGTAATTTTTATCTTTATACAGACATTGCAAAGAAAGTGTAGATTTCCCAGGTAGACTCATTCTCATTTTTCTTTTGATATGATTGATGTGCACTGTCTCAGATGGGTTAACATCCTAGAAAAGGTGTCATAAAGAACAAACACTAGTGTGCTATCACTCAGTGCAGTTGCATTTCCTTTGGATTGTCAGTTCTGCCTCTTCCTGTTCCAGGACCCCATCCATGATCCCAAATGACATTCAGTTCCTGTCCCTATAGAATTTTCTTTGCAGGTGAACAGTTTCGAGGACCTTCCTTGTTCCGATGACCTTAACAAGGTTGAGAAGGGCCTTTCAGGTACTTTTTACATTGTTCTCTATTGGTGTTTACTTTTGATTTTCATATTTATCCTGGGGCTGTGGGTTCGGAGGAGGCAGATCACAGAGGTGTACAGGTGATCTCAGACCATGAAGGAGAATATCTTGTTAGTACTGTGCTCACCTGTCTGAGGCAGGGCCTTTCAGGTTTCTTGTTGAGAAGTTTCTGTCTCTGTGTGTCCACACTTTAATTTTCTGGAGGAAGACACCCTGCATGGCCTGCACATAAGGAACAGGAAGTTAGATCCACCTCTTTGATGGCTGAGTGTGTGCCCCAATTATCTGAAATTCTTCTGCACAAGTGGTTTCCAGTCAACCCATTTATTTATCTATTCAGTTATTTATTTGTATCACTGTGGACATTGGATAATTACCTTATGCTGTTATTTATTATCCAATTCTGTAGTTCCTCATTCCTCAATTCATTCTTGGTTTAACCTTTGGGATCTTTCCACTGGGATCTTTTTTCCATTATCTCCTGTTGTCCTTTAGCATGTTTTCTTGCTTTGTCCCGAAGTTCTTTCTGATATTTAAATGTTACCCTGGCTTTATACTTACTCTCTTGGTTCTAGTATATATCACTTCTTCAAAGACCCCTGACTCCTTGGATTAGAGAATGATACCAAAATATTATTTCTGGCTGGGTATTATGGTGCACACCTGTAATCCCAGTGGCTTGGGAGGTTGAGGCAGAAGACGTTCTGTTTTTATAAAGCTGTTTTATAAATCAAGAGTTACATTTCCCTTCAGGCTACTATTCATATTTAGTTTTATGAAGAAATTTTTCCTTTATACTATTTTTTCTTTTTCTCTGATTAAAATATTTTCTTGAGCTTTTATTTTTACTTTCTGTGGTGCTCTCTTGATGTTTCTTTTTTTTCTCTCAATTGAATATTCTTTTTTTTCTATTGACTGAATCAAAAGCTCAGCAAATTTCAGAATTTCAAGAAATTTTAGCAGTTAGTCAATGTACCCACTTATCCTTTAGTATGTGTTTGACATACTGACCAAATGATGGTCATGATGGTAAACCTGAACTTATAGATATTAAAGAGACTTTTCTGGGTATAGAAAGGGGTAACAATGAGATTTGAACTGAGGCTCCTCAATTCTAAGCTCTGTGCTTTTCCTGATTATCACTGTGAAGTGAATGGGTTTACAACAGACATAACAGGTTAAGAGTGACTGTGGAAAGCAATTGAAGTGAGTAAGAATGGGGTTACTAAATGAGCCCAGCCATAGAGTATCAGAGTGAAACTAATGAAGGGGAAGGTCAAGACTGAGGAGGAACATCACTGCATTTGATAGAAATAAGTGTTATATAAAATAGACCAAAACCTTTAAATTTATGACTATTTTGATTAACACAAAATGGATATTCAGAATATACAGTATGGGATGTTCTCTAGAAAGGCATATTAAAATAGAATTTGAAGGAAGTTCTGATAGTCACATTATACTCTTGTTTGTTTAATTGGAATAAGTGACAAAATTCAAGGTTCTGTTGAAAGATATTAAAATAATTTGAGCCACTGGGAAAAGTTTCCTGAGTTTCCAGAGATGTGAGAGTGGCTTAGAGAATAAAACACTGGATACTAGAATCTGTTGAATACATAGATCTATGGCCTCTAGCAGGTGTCCATTCTCCTCCACTTCTTTTTTCCAACTCACTAATGTCCTTCCCATGTATATGTGTGGTAGATCATGGTAGATCATGGAAATAACTGATGGGGAAGTCATCAAAGAGCTTTAGTTCAGTAGTTGGTAATGTGTTTACGCTAAGGCCTGTGATTGAGACCCCATTTAGCATAATTTTCAGAATCAGAAACAAAAACAGAAAGAGCTCTGACTCTTGATCCTTTCAGTATAACCTTGTATCAGGAATCTGCATCTTCACAAGATGTAGATCTAAAGTTTGGAGGGTGTCACTGAGCCCTAAAAATGAGAGACTGAGGAGTCGGATCACAGAGGAAGAATGATATTTCAACAATATTTAGGGAAACACAGGCACAATTACCAGTATTTTTCATTTGTAGCAATCGTTCCTCTTGAGTATCTGATTGCCTGTAAACGTAAGTGCTTGGTAGTTCATGTGGATCTGAATAAAGTGGGACCTATACAGGTAAAAAAATTATTTTATAATTTATAATATTTCAGTATGCCTGACAATAGTATTCCCAATAACAACATATGCTTGAACATTCAATGTTGAAATTTTTTTAAGGTTGTATGAAACTCAGTATACTGTTTGTGGGTAAAGGGAAACAATAGGTTTATTTATTTATTTATCTATTTTGATGGGTCCTGGGGATTGAACTCAGGTGCATTCACCCACTGAGCCACATACCCAGTCTTATTTTATATTTTATTTAGAGACAGGATCTCCCTGAGTTGCTTAGGACCTTGCTTGTGCTGAGTTATTTTTGTTTTTGTTTTTGTTTTTCCTTTATTTTTTTGTACTGGGAACTAAAATCAGGGATGCTTAACCACTGAGACTTATTCCAAGCCCTTTTGTTTTATGTTCTGTTTTGAGACAGGGTGTTGTCAAGTTGTAGAGGGCCTCACTAATTAGCTGAGGCTGGCTATGAACTTAAAATGCTCCTGCCTCAACCTTCAATTTGCTGGGATTAGAGGCATGCATCACCACACCCTGCAAAATGGGATATTTTCTGTAGGTGATATCCATGCTGAAGAACCAGTACCAAAATTTTCAAGCTAGCTTACGTGGTCTTTGATCCATGGATAACCAAGAGAGAGGGCAGTCTTCATCTTGCTACCTTGTCTTGGGTTATCAAAGGTCTGTTCCAATTCAGGTAAAAAGAAAGTATTATGATAACTATTAATTGGATTTCAAGTTCAACCTTCAAGACAGGCAGTTTCTGAGAATAAACTGTTCTCATGTTCTGCCAATATAGTGACTGTCATTCTGAAATGGAATTAAGAGTGTATTCATTGAGGGGCTGGGTTGTGGCTCAGTGTAGAGCACTTGCCTGAAATGTGAGGCACTGATTTAGATTCTCAGAACCACACATAGATAGATAAATTAATTTATTAAATTTCTACCTACAAAATGTGTATGTTCATTGACTATTTCATAGTTAGAAAAAGTTGAGGCAGAGTTTTATGAAGCAGGTTATATTTTAATCAAATCAGTCAAGAAATAGCGTTTCATATAGGTGAATCCAAATTTTTACCAGAGTTTATTGAGAAAACCTACCTACCCACTTCATTATATATTTTTGCTCTAAAGTCATCCCACTGAAACTGATCCTGATGGTGGCTGTCTTACATTTGATGAGCTCTACTATCACTCTCATTTAAAGGTAAATTGATCTTTTGTGCAATTCATTTTCTTGCTCTTAATATTGAGTTTTGAGGTGTTAATACTTGAAACTTAGCAATGGTTTCCCTGATATACCTTTTGAAAATTCTCTCAGAAAAAAAATTTAAGAGAATTATGTTGATATTTTTTTAACATGTATAAATGCCAATGTTACATTGAGTATTTTATTGTAGGGGACTGGAGGAAACTGGGCTGGAAAATACATATGACAATAAAACTGTATTAGAAAAAAAAATTCTCCTTGCATAAGAGATAGGAAAATGTTTGGTCCAGTATTTTTTGTTAAGTTTACATTAGTGTGAAATTTAAATCATACTTACATGAATTTTAACATTCATGCTCAAGTTATTTTTTTGTAGAATCATGGAATTTTGCTCATGCCTTTAATTTGAAATAAGTAAAGCACATTGCTTGCAGTTTTTTTTTTTTTTTTTAATTGGACCCTTTATATTTTACTACCATACATTTCTCGGAGAACTTTTTTATTATTTGTATTCTTGGCCACATTTTTACACTAAAATAACGTTAGAAATTATGGAAACATAGAAATTTAGAATATGTATATTAATTTATGGATTTGGGGCTGCAGTTGTAACTCAATTGTACAGCACTTTCCTAGTCTGTGAGAGGCACTGGGTTCAATCTTCACCATCACATAAGACTAAGTAAATAAATGAAGGTATGAAAATACAATAAAATTATAAAATATTTACATTTAAAACAGATTTCACCATGCTTTTTAGCTCTTTCCACTAAGAGTATATTTAAAACTCTTCATTTAATTGAAGATAGATGTCTTGTGCAAAATAATAACCAGTTCTAGAAGCAGAGACTCTCAATAACCATATGATATTGTTACTTTTATAATTTTTAGTATCATAGTGTCTAAAAGTATCCAAGCCCTTATGTCACATTTTGAGATTCCAAATTTTAAAAGTTATTTGCTTAGTTATGAAACTATTCACTTTATAGCTTTCAATTTTTAATGAGCTTTTCAAAGTTAACAAATATATTTGCATATTTTCTGCAGCAGTTACTATAAGATTTCAAATGTAAAAGACTTCTTAATTTTTGAACATGAATAAATTTGTAGAAAAAAATTGCTATATAATGAAGTGTTCTAAATAACATGCATGAAATGACTATCAGTTAACTACTGAATTCTAAAAATTATACTTTAAGTTTGTATTCACTTTTGATGTGTGGGATATATAAATTCAGGTGACTTATCTTGAATTGGTGACATAAAAGGAAGCAAACAAGTTAGAGAAATGTCATAAATATGAAAGTAGGAATCATAATATCCTCTAAGCATCCTGTAATCATGAAGCATATATTTGGACTTCAGAGAAAGATTTGCTTATTTTTTTAAATGATTTACTCCAGCACTCAGTATTTCCTTGCAGAAAACATCTCTCCAATGTCTATTCTTTGAGCCATCTCTATCACCATTCTTTGGTTATTTAGTAAATCTTTTAGTAACTGTGTGTGGTTTCCATTCACTGCCCCCACAAGATTGTGGCATTCATCTTCTCTTTCTTGGAAGGATCAACATTTATATTTACATTTATTGTTAGCTATTTGACACACAGGATGGACAGAACTCTTTGTGATTCCAACCGATTTTATTTATAAGGTACTCTTAAATCTCAGGTGTTGGGGTCTTAAGCCCCCTTGTTCTTCTCAACCAGCGGCAAGGGAAGGGGACACTCCCCAACAAGATCAGACCAGGATAGGTAAGGCCGACTGACCGCCCGCTCCCAGCCCTCCAGACGGAGAACAATCAGACGCGTCAGGGAGACCCGTCACAGCAGGAACTCTTTATTGAGAAAATCACACAGCTTTTATGTAGGGTGGGGGCTAGGCAGGAACCAATCAGCTTAAACGTCAGCAAGGCATGGGGTGTTCACACAGGCAAGAGTCCCATAAGACTATATGGCAAGCACGAGCTGATCACGTTCACGGAACTATTGTTAACCAATCCCTGATGGTGGTCCGGTTCATCGTCATTAACTATTGAAACCGCCTTTGAGGCCTTGATCTTGCTCACTCACCAGGAAGTAAGGAGTCAGCTTGAGTTAGTTAACGTGTCATTAGTCCCAACACTCAGGTCTCATGCTTTCACCTCATGAGATAATTTGTGCCAATATAAGGCACAAAAGCTCATTCAAAATATCACATTTAAATTAATAATTTTTAAAAAGTACTCTAAACTACAGATAACTATAATTTATCCTAGGTAATTTGAGTTAATAAAATATTTTTATGAATGTCAGTATTTGTGCAATTATCTTGAATGTAAGGGGAGTAAAATTTCAGATCTCTCTGTTATCTTTAATCATTCTCACCCCCATGAGAAGACATAGCTTAGTATGTTGAAAAATTGAAGTTTGATTTTATATTGGAATGGCTCAGAAATGTGTTCTCTTTCTCTTGTATCCTGCAGTAAAGGAAATTATTATAATTTTTCATATTTGGTGCATTTACATCTAAATAATTTTTTTCCTTCTTAGAATGTCCCCAAAGAAGAAAGAGAATCACATCAAGCTTCTAGTGAATCAAGGAAAGAAGGTAAACTATTTGAAAAATACCTATTTCTGAGTTACTCATTGATTTGAAATTATGAAGCATTTTCATAAACTCTCTACTTATTTTATTATTACAGAAGCAAACACTGACACTAGGGAACCAGAAGTTAGAACATTAACTGACAACTGTAATGCTGATTGTAAAAAGAAAGAGGTGGTTGAAACCACTTTTGTAGAATGTTGCAACATAGAGGACAATCTGCATTTTCTCTGTACATTAGTTGATCCAAAGGTAAAATTAAAAACATATATTTTCTCTATTGTTTTACATATCATCTCTCATATGCACATACTGATGCCAAACAACCTAGATATAAGTTTAAGACCTCGGGGTCCTAATACCAAGGATAGCAACAGTTCTGGTATATGTGTAGAATCAACTTTTGTAGAATATGGTGGGAGTAGTCAATTCTGTTGTAAGTCAACATATAACAAAAGAATCAGAATAAAACCCAAAAGTACAGCTTGATTAATATAAATAGGAAGAATTCATTTATGAAGGGAACGTTATACTTGATCTTTGGCATGTTATGGTAAGTTCCTCCTCTTTGTAGTTCCTCATGGGTTTGTAATGAAGGGCCATTGAATATTGTCAAAGAATTTTCTTCCAGCTATTGAAATTATCTTATGATTTTGTTCTTGATTCTTTATCTGGTGTATTAGTTTTCATATATTAAACCATTCTTGTATCCCTTGAATAAAACCAGCTGGTTCATGATGTATGGTGTGTGTGTGTATGTGTGGTGTGTGTGTGTGTGTGTGTGTGTGTGTGTGTGTGTGTGTGCATGCGCACACCCCAGAGACTTAACAAAGGTGTATTCTACAACTGGCCACACCTCCAGCTCCTTTTGTTGTTTATTTTGAGCTCAGGTCTCTAAATTGCTCAGGTTGACTGAAGCTACAAGTCACCTGACATAACCTCCTAAATTTATGGGAATGCAAAAATACACCACTTTTTTCAGCAGTGTTTGTTGTTTTTAGGGTGATGTTGAGTATATTTTGCAAGTAGTTTATAAAGATATTTATACTGCCACCTTCAAGGATATTGGTCTGTAGTTTTCTTTCCTTGTTGTGTCCTTATTTTCCTTTTCAATCAGGGTACTACTGACTTTGTATAATTTGGAAGTGTCTTTCCTTCTCTCTTACATATAATGGTGGGGCACTGGTATCAGTTCTTCTATGAATATCTGATAAAATTCAGTCCTGGTCCTGGAGACTTTTTATTACTGCTTCAATATAATTGCCTGTTTTTAGGTTAAATTTTTGCATTACTTTGATTCAGATTTTGAGTTGTTTAGATTCATATCTACTACTTCATACATTTACTCTAGGATTTCCATTTGATACCTTATCAGATTTCATAATATTTTTCTAGATGTTCCTGTTTATTAAAAAATAAGTTTTCCAGATAATTCCTAGTAGTTTTCAGGATTTCAGTGATGTTTTGTAATATTTCTCTTTTGGTTTCTAGGTTTATTTATTTGTTTCTTCTTTGTCTTTTCTTTCATTACCTTGGTTATGGGTTTATCAATTTTGATTCCCTTTTCAAAACAAACTCTGTTCCTTTATTACTTTGTAGTTTTCCTCTATTTTCTATTTTATAGTTTAAACTCTGATAATTAATATTTTTTATTCTACTTGTTCAAATTGATTTATTGTTGTTTTTCTAACACCTTGGTTTGCAACATTAGGTTTTTTACTTGATATCTTTTCTATTTTTAAATGTAGAGAGTCACTTTTATGAAGTTTCCTCTTACAACTGCTTTCGCTAGATCAGGGGAGAGACATGGGAAGGGAAAAGAAAGGGAATACTATGCAAATTTATGTATATGTCATAAAGAATCCCACTATTATGTATAAATATGCTTCAATAAAAGGAAATAAAGCACTGGAGAAAAAGAACTGTTTTTATTGTATCCCATAGATTCAGATCTCTCTCTGAGAATCTGGGATGCTTATCTCTATTCTCATTTCATTTTGAGGTTTTCAAAAATTTATCCCAACTTCATCAGTGATCCATTGAACATGCAAATGTATGTTCATTCTCCAAGTGTTCATACAGTTTTCGTAGATTTTTATTGCTGTTTAATTCTTTTTCTTAGTTCATTATTGTTGTACATAAGATCAGGGTTCATTTTGACATTATTATAAATCATGGAATAAAACTTTATCAAATTAAGTACCCAAATCTTTCCCATTCCCTTCCATCCTCCCTCCTGATAATACCTTCTTATACTCCACAAATCATTCTTCTGTTTGTTTATCGTTGTCTTAATTTGTGCTTTACTGATATACATAAAGGTCAAAGTCACAGTGGTATTCTCACATGTGTACACAGGAAAGTTTGCCTAGATTCATTCCACCATTGCTCTATTTGGTTTCCCTCCTCTCTCTAGCCTGAATTCATTTCCTCTACTCATCTCTTCTCAATTTTATTTTTCATAAAATTTTCCATTTTCACCCGTATTTTTGTCTATCTTCTTCAAATGACAGAAAACATTCTTCAAATGATGGAAAACTTTCACTTTCTAAGTCTCTTGCTTATTTTACTTAGCATGATATATTTTTCTGTTTCATTCTTGTACCAGCAAATGCCAAGATTTCATTCTCATTTATGACCTAGTAAAACTTTATAATAGGGGCTGGGAGAGTAGCTTGGTTATAGAGCACTTGTTGGCACTGGTGAGGAACTGGGTTTGATCCTCAGCACCACATTAAAAAAAAGCAAAATAAAGATATTGCATTCATCTATAAATGAGAATATTTTTAAAAAATCATATATATATACACACACACATATACATATATGCCTTTATATACATGTATGTATATAGTTTGTTTATTAATCTGATGATTGATACCTAGACTCATTATATTGCCTGGCTTGTTGAATTGTGCTGCTATATACATTATGATTTTACCAATATGTAATATGCTTACTTTAGATCTTTTGAATATGTATTAGTGACTGAGATAGCTGGATTATACTGTGGTCCCATTAGTATTGTTTTCAAGTTTCTCTCTAATGTTTTCCAGGGTGATGGTGCTCATTTGCAGTTCCATCAACAACAGATGAGTGAACCTTTTCCTTGCATCCCTGTTAACATTTATTAATAGTTGACATTGTATTTCCCTTACTGCTAGACATGTTGAACATTTTTTTCATACACTTATTGTCATCTGCATTTCTTTTTAAAACAAGTATCTCTGTAGTACTTTTGTCCATTTATTTATTGGGTCATTTATTATTTGGAAATAAGTTTTGTAAGATTTTTACATATTCCAGATGTTAATCCCATATTTGAGAATAAGGTGGCAAAAATCTTCCCCCATTTTGTAGGCTTACTTCCTATGTTATTAATTGTTTCCATTGGTGTGCAGAAGTTTTAATTTGATGCCATCCCAACTCCTGATTCTCGGTTTTATTTGTCATGCTTTAGGAGTCTTGTTAAGGAAAATGATGCCCATGCAAACATGTTGAAGTATTGCGCTTTAATTTTCTTGTAGAAGTTGTAGCATTTCTAGTGTAATTCCTAGGTCTTTGATCCACTTTCAGTTGACTTATGTGAAGGGTAAGAGATAGGGATCAAACTTTCATTCATCTTCATATGAATACATTGTTTTCCCAGGACCATGTGTTGTGTGTTATTTTCTAATATCATTCCACTGTAATGTGATGAGTCTCATGATTGATTTTGCTTTTCTTTAATTGTTTCTGCATTTACTAAACCTTGTTTTGTATTCTAATACTTGATATACTATAAAGTTCCTTGTGTTACTGGAAACTATGTGTATTCTTCTGTTATCAGATGAAACATTCTGTAGACAACTGTTAAGTCATTCTGAGTTAAACTGTAGGAACTTTATTGATATTTTATTCAGGTGACCTTTTCACTAATGATGTTGTATTAAAGTCACCTGCTCTTACCTCATTGGGGCCTATCTGTCCCTAGAGGACAAGTAGTGTTTATTATATAAAATTGGGTGCACTCTCATTGAAGCATAAATATTTACAGCCATTTATCTTCTTTTTTGGTTTTTCCCATTATCAATGTGTAGTTACCTTCTTTGTCACCTGTGAGTAATTGTTGCTTGAAGTCCCATTCATCAAGTATGAGAATAATAACCCTTTCTTACCTTTGGCTTTCATTTGCATGGAATATCATTTTCCCATCCTTACAGTTCTAGTATGTGAACATCTTTGGAAGTTAGCAGTGTTTCTTGCTGAAAATATGCATTTGGGTGTATTTTAGGCTATGTGTTTTAAGTGGAGAATTAAGAATTAAGGCATTTTGCATGCATGTTAAAATAGTGAGGTGTGTGTTGCTTTCTAATATAGAATTTACTATTAATTCTCATCTGCTTATGTATTATTCTAGTAAAATGTATTATTTCCTATGCTCTCATGATGGATTTTGCTTTTCTTTTAGTTCACATCAGATTCCTCTGTGTATTTTCCACAATGTTTACTTACTTATCATAAATTATTTCAGTTAATTCTTGTCTTGGTCTTTATGTCTGCTTTGATTCTGAAGAATAACTTTGACACAGATAGAAAGCAAGGTTGGCAATATTTCTGTTTTAGCACTTGAAATGTACTGCTGGCCTTTAGGGTTATGCAGATGTATCAGCCTTTGTAAGTGATCTGGTGTTTCTTTCTGGAATTTATACAAACAATGGTTTGCTCTCAAATTTTGGCATTTTTACTGAAGTATAACCTGGACAGTTTCTTTATAGGCCACATCTATTTGGGCTTCAAAATGCATTCTGTGCCTGAATGTCCATTGTTCTCACATGTAAGGAACTGTTTAGTTATATGCTCACTGACTTAAGTTTTTGTGATATTGGTCTGTATCTCCATTCCTTCCTCAAGATCTGAGTCTTCCATTGGGTCTTTTAAACTTGTCCTGGAACTCTTTTACATGTTTTTGTTTAAAGTCTTTCATTTTTATTACTGTATGGAAGTCTACTTCATCCACATCATCAAGATTTTACATTCTTTCTTCTGCCTGATACAGTATTTTGATGATACTTCCCACTCAGATATTTATTTGAGTTAGTGAATTTATCATTTTCAAAGTTTCTTCAGGAACTCAATTTCCTTGTTGGAATGTCCTTTCAACATCTGTATTAAGTTCATTAACTTATTTCTTATTTCTCTTAGTTCCTCAATTACTTACAACCAATTATTTGAATTTTTATACAGCATATCTTCCACATAAATGTCTGTAGATTAAGTTCTCAGGGAACTTGGAGCTTTTGGTGGTTTCTTATTGCCTTGCTCTCTCATGTTTTCTGTGTTAATATGCATAGGTTTGTGCATGCATTTAAATATAGTTCTTTTCCCTTCTTATTTGTGGTCATATTATTTTAACAGTTTCTCTTTTGATATAACCTGAGCATGGTTTATGTTTCATTGTTAAAGTCCTAACTCAGTGTGACAAAAGTTCTAGGATCACTCACTCATCCAAAATTCTTTAAGAATAAAGAATAACTACCAGTAGTAGCAAAAGCTTAGAAACAAAGCATATGTTTAACTTATAGAAAGTTAAAATGATCTCTGTAACATTAAATACCAATGAGAAGTGATGAGTGATGATGTACAATGAAGAACGCTTTAGCCATTAGTGATTC
>NW_027632807.1:0-153505 GCF_902686455.1 Sciurus vulgaris | reverse complement strand
ATCCTCAGCACCACATTAAAAAAAAGCAAAATAAAGATATTGCATTCATCTATAAATGAGAATATTTTTAAAAAATCATATATATATACACACACACATATACATATATGCCTTTATATACATGTATGTATATAGTTTGTTTATTAATCTGATGATTGATACCTAGACTCATTATATTGCCTGGCTTGTTGAATTGTGCTGCTATATACATTATGTTTCTACCAATTTATAATATGCTTATTTTAGATCTTTTGAATATGTACTAGTAACTGAGATAGCTGGATCAGAATAGTGGTCCCATTACTATTGTTTCGAAGTTTCTCTATAATGCTTTTCAGGGTGATGGTGCTAATTTGCTGTTACATCAACAACAGATGAGTGAAACTGTTCCTTGCATCCCTGTTAACCTTTATTAATAGTTGAGATTCTAACTAAAGTTTCAATGTATTTTTTATTTGTATTTCCCTTACTGCTAGATATGTTGAATATTTTTTCATATACTTATTGTCATTTGCATTTCTTTTTTAAAGAAGTATCTCTGTAGTTCTTTTTTCCATTTATTTATTGGATCATTTGTTACTTGGAGATAAGTGTTGTAAGATTTTTACATATTCTGGATATTAATCCCATATTTGAGAATAAGGTGGCAAAAATGTTCCCCCATTCTGTAGGCTTAATTTCTATGTTTTTAATTGTTTCCATTGGTGTGTAGAAGCTTTTTAATTTGATGCTATTCTAACTTCTGATTCTTGGTTTTATGTGTCATGCTTAGGAGTCTTGTTAAGGAAAATGATGCCGAAGCAAAAATGTTGAAGTATTCAGCTTTAATTTTCTTGCAGCATTACTAGAATAATTCCTAGGTCTTTGATCCACTTTCAGTTGACTTATGTGAAGGGTAAGAGATAGGAATCAAATTTCATTCATCTTCATATGGATACATGGTTTTCCCAGGACCATGTGTTGTGTGTTGTTTTCTAATATTATTCCATTTTAATGTGATGAGTCTCATGATTGATTTTGCTTTTCTTTATTTTAATTGTTTCTGCATTTACTAAGCCTCATTTTGTATTCTAATACTTGATATAATATAAAGTTCCTTGTGTTACTGAAAACTAGGTGTAATCTTCTGTTATCAGATGAAACATTCTGTAGACAACTGTTAAGTCATTCTGAGTTAAATTTGAGGAACTTTATTGATATTTTGTTCAGGTGACCTCACTAATTATGTTGTATTAAAGTCACCTGCTTTTACATCATTGAAACCTATCTGTCCCTAGAGGATAATTAGTGTTTATTATATAAAATTGGGTGCACTATCATTCAAGCATAAATAATTACACTCATTTATCTTCTTTTTTGGTTTTTCCCATTATTGATATGTAGTTATCTTCTTTGTCACCTGTGGGTAATTGTTGCTTGAATTTGTCAAATATGAGAATAACAACCCCTTCTTGCCTGTGGCTTTTGTTTGCATGGAATATCATTTTTCATCCTTCCAGTTCTAGTATGTGGACATCTTTAGAAGTCAGCAGTGTTTCTTGCTGACAATATACATTTGGGTGTGTTTTAGGCTATATGTTTTAAGTGGAGAATTAAGAATTAAGACATTTTGCATGCAGTGTTAAAATAGTAAGGTATGTGTTTCTTTATAATATTGGATTCTATTAATACTCATCTGCTTATCTATTATTCTAGTAAAATATATTTTTTCCTATGCTCTCATGATTGATTTTGCTTTTCTTTTTGTTCATATCAGATTTCTCTGTGTATCTTCCACAATGTTTACTTACTTTTCATAAACTTTCAGTTTATACTTGTCTTGTTCTTTATTTCTGCTTTGATTCTGAAGAATAACTTTGACACAGATAGCAAGCAAGGTTGGCAATATTTCTGTTTTGTCACTTGAAATATGCTGCTGGCCTTTAGGGTTATCCAGATGTATCAGCCTTTATAAGTGACTTGGTGCTTCTTTCCTGAATTTATGCAAACAATGATTTGCTCTGAATTGTTGGCATTTTCACTGAAGTATAACCTGGACAGATTCTGTATAGGTCACATCTATTTGGGCTTCAAAATGCATCCTGGGCCTGGATGTCCATTGTTCCCACAAGTAAGGAACTGTTTAGTTATATGCTCACTGAATAAGTTTTGTATGAAATTGGTTTGTTTCTCCCTTTCTTTCTCAAGATCTGAGTCTTCCATTGGGTCTTTTAAACTTGTCCCATAACTCTAATATATTTTTGTTTAATGTCTTTCATTTTTATTACTGTATGGAAGTGTACTTCATTCACATCATCAAGATTTAAGATTCTTCTTTCTGTTTGATACAGCATTTTCATGATTTATCCATTCAGATTTTTTTAAGTTAGTGAATTTATCATTTTCAGAGTTTCTTCAGAAACTCGATTTCCTTGTTGGAATATTCTTCCAAAATCTGTATTGAGTTCATTTACTTATGTCTTATTTCTCTTAGTTCCTAAATTATTTCAACCAATTATTTGAATTTTTGTTGCAGGATATCTTCCACAAAAATGTCTGTGGATTAAGTTCTCAGGGAACTAGGACCTTTTGGTGGTTTTTTTATTGCCTTGCTCTCTCATGTTTTCTGTTTTAATATACATAGGTTTTTGCATGTATTTGAATAGAATTATTTTTCCCTTTTAGTTGTGGTCATATTATTGAACCAATTTCTCTTTTGATATAATCTGATAATGGTTTATATTTCATTGTCAAAGTCCTAACTCAGTGTGACAAAAGTTTCAGAAACACTCACTCATCCAACATTCTTTAAGAATAAAGAATAACTACCAGTAGTAGAACAATCTTAGAAGCAAAGCACATGTTAACATATAAAACATTAAAATGATCTCTATAATATTAATAACAATGAGAAGTGATGAATGGTAATGCACAATGAATAACACTTTAGACACTAGTGATTCCAAAATTAATATTGAAATATATAGGCAAATGTGAGCTGGGAATGGTGGTACACACCTGTTATTATACTGGCTCCAAAGACTGGGACAGAAGGACCATAAGTCTAAAGCCACCTCATCAACTTAGTGAGACTATAAACAATCAATAAGTCTCTGGAAATAAAATGTAAAATGGCTGGGGATGTGGCTCAGTGGTTGAGCACCCCTCAGTTCAATCCCTGGAAACAAAAACTAAGTGGTGGAGGGGAGAAAGAGGGAAAATGAGAACAAATATTACAAATGGAATATTGAGAAGATACAGATAAGAGACAAGAAGACAAGTGCAGAGAAAACCAATAAAACAATGAAAAGAGCATATGAAATAGAATGATAAAAACATAAATAGTAGGTAAAAAACATGGAAGACACTTAAAAAATGCAAGACCAAGAGGAGTATATGGTTTTCTCCTTCCTGATGTAATTAAAATGTCGACACTTATTTCCACAACTTCTAGTTGTACAATATACCAGCTTGGGGAGGTTTCTGCAGAGCAACTGTATTTCTACTTGTTTCTTCTCCATTCTATCCCAAACAGGCCAATACTTCATCTGGAGACTTTAATATGAAAAAATTTTCATCCTTTCCTACCAGAAAGTGTTATGGAACCCTTACTAGCTGAAGAAGAGAGGTAAAATTTACTTTATTTGCCGAGAATATACAAGCTTATGGTATAAAATGTGTCAGTTTTTACTATATAATCCTCTAGTTTTTAAGTTTAATTTATTTCAAAACTGTAAAATTGGGTATCACCTTAGTGATTAATAAACATGCATGCATCTCATTATTGATATTAATTTTGCCAGGGCATCTCTCTGAATCTTTCTCAGAAGTGCATTGGTCATTTATCTGATGATGCATATCAAAGAGAAAAACATGGTGTAACAGGACCTATAAAAGGTAAGAACCACATATTATAAAATAACATTGACTATATTGCTTATTTAAAATATGGGTACTAGTAGATTCTAACAGTTGCAGAATTACACATGATAAATATATAGAAAAGAAAGAGTGAAATGGTAATAATTGGCATATCTTATTAAGTTTCAGTAACAGATTAAATTGAAATGTCAATAAAGGAGTTAAATTTCATTTCAGGATCTGCTTAGTGTGGAGGTCCTCTCTGCCACGTCCCATGTGAATGAGAAAAAGGTAAACTGGTGGAGGAGAATGTTGGCTGTTTTTCAGTCTATTTCCCAAAAACTTATGTACTCAAGAAACACACAAGAGTCAATACTCTTTTTCAATGAGAGGGGGCATGATGAATCTGGCCATACTATCTCTGGCCTCTAACAACAACTACTCAACCAACTCTTTTTCATTTTTAATACACAGGTAAAAGGGTTTAAGACATGAAGGAGCTTCTTCTGTGATCGACAGGATAGAGTGGAGTTAAGAAATCCTTTCTCTTAGGAGATATATTGCAGAAGGAGAGAGGGAAAAACTGACATGCAGCATCACATGCTTCCTGGTAATCTGGGACAGAATTTTGTGTCTGTTAGTTCATAGAAAATCAGGTCTCTGAATCCCATGGCTCAACCTAGTCTGATTCTGCTAAGTGAGGATGGCTTCCCATAGCTTATATCAGAGGAAAGTTGGTAAATAAAAAAGGGAAGAGAAGAAAGAACAAAGAACAAGAAAGTAAAATATCACAGACAACAAAAGAAAGCAAAAGAAGTGGGTACACATTGTGAACGGAGGTAAACTCAGATTAAACATTAAAAAGTGGAAGAGCACAGCATGAAAAAAAATGAGTTTCAAGTAACAACACTGATCTAAGAGACAGAGTAAAATTTTCCAACAGTTCTTTCATTTATCAACAATGGAAAGTAATTAAGAAATTCATGCCACATCATGGATTGTTATATTTGGTTTGCCATAAATAAATATAAACACATGTGATCCACCCTAGATGTATGTAATTTATTGCTATGTGAAAGTTTCTGACTTCCTAGAAAAATAAATATGGTGCAGAATAATATAATCTGGAAATGAAAAAAGGTAGGACTATTATGAAAAGTTCAGCAAATATACCCTGATAAAATGTTCACTGAAAGATTATAAATACTAATACACCTACAATTTGGGGAACAAAATATGAGGATTTCAAATAGGCAAGTTATGTTACAGGAACTGGAATAAGAGTATCTATACCCAAGGATGCTCAAACTTTACTGAATCCAATATTGGGGATCATGTTCAAAATGCACATAATACTCAGTACGTTTTTACATCCACATTTCTAAAACATTTAAAGATGTTTACAATGCTCCTGATACATGGACTGCATTCTGATATGCAAGGGAGGAAACTGTTTTTAGGGAGTCTAAATGAAGTGCTGTTACATGTTAACTCATAACCAGATCCAGTGAAAACACAAATATTTTTTTTTTATTCCAAATATATCTCTGGGGAAAGGAAAAGGATAAAAACAAGAAAGATCCAAAAATTATATTCCTAGCCAACCAAGTACCGTGACACACCTGAAATCACAGTGAACACGGAGACTGGTATAGGAGGATCACAGGTTCTAGGCCAGTTTCAGCAGAGTGAAGCCAAAGCAATTTAGCAAAAAGTTATCTCATAAATAAGTAAATAAATAAGTTAGTCAGTCAGTAAGTAAGTAAATAATGCTGGGGATGAGGATCAGTCATATAGGTCTCCTGGATTATATATCTGGTACCAAATATATGTATTTTAAGATACAACTACTGAATAGGAAGAAATCATAGTAGGAATAATCCAAGACCAAAGCTCTAGAAGTTGCTTTTGAATAACTAACAGGAAGGGGAAATGAGCTAGGTAAATCTTGAAAGAATGCAAAGGAAACAGGAAGCATTTCAGCTTGCCAAGCTTCTTAAACTTTGTTCATTTAATTAAACTTTATTTTACACAGGTCACTGAAAATTGTTTATCCTCTGTATTTCTGAAAACATTCCCTCAATTCAGGCCTTCATGAATATCACACTGGAGTGTGCCTTCTCATTATTTATCTGTATTCTCACAAAGGCCCTTCATGTCTACCACCCACAACATTGATATTGGTCTAGTACACTGCATATGCAGCCACCAGCCTCTATCCCTTTTCCTGCCTGTGCTGTCCTCTGTCATTACTTCTCACCCATCCCCATATGGTCATACAAATATGGGTCTATTTGGTGCTTTTCTCTGTGTCATGCTACAGCCTTCCCTGTTCTTACCATTTCCTGCCTCTGGGTGATAATCTCACTTCTTAAGCCTCTCTTCATACCAACCTCAAGAAAAGTCACCTTTTTTCTCAACTACTTCTTACCAAAAACTTATTCAGTTATTTGTTCAAATAATTAGAACTGTTGACACCATAGTGATATTAAACCATCCCCAGCAATTTGGGAGCAAATGGATTAGATTTGTACACAAAAATTTTACATATCAATTTGTTAGGTCCTAAGTAGAATAGTTTCTGGGTTACTAGGTATCCTCAAGGGGGGAAAACAATATTATCAGGAAGGATAGCCATAGTCCTGAAGGACTGAACAAATAGTTTGCCTTCTAAAAGAAGAAAGTCAATTCATCAGAATAGTGAGAAAATTTTATATATGAAGGTATTCATTGACAAATGAGTAAGAAGTATCAGTTATTAGGATAACTATACTGATGAGCAGAGCATGTTGAAATGTTATTATGAAGAGAATAGTGAACTGTGAATTTAGATATTTTGTGGGTATTTTTCAAAATTTATTTCTGGGAACTTTTAATATTTCTGGAGGAATAATTCTTTGAGTTATTTTTATGCATTACTGTTGACATGTAGTTTTTCCTGATGTGTTTTGAAGTTCTCAAACAGGAAAAGTATGGATAGAGTAGTAAATATTTTGCTGGGTATAGTTGGTCACACATAAACATAGCTTCTTAGGAGTCTGAGATGGGTGAATGGCATGATTGATGACACCCTGAACAATTTATAGTGGCTCTGTTTCAAGTACAACAGGTTTGGCAAAATCACTCATTGGTAGATTAGTTGCTAAGGTTGCAAAAGTCCCTGGATAAAATCACAAAACAGGAACACACACACACACACACACACACACACACACACATACAAGCACACACAAACACACATAGCACAATAAGATAGTTCCTAAAGTAAATGATGATCTAGTATAAAGCCTTTTATTACTTCTTAATTTGATAGATGACTGTTACTCATTCCAGGAGTACTAAGTAACTCAAGTAAACTATCCATTTGTCAGCAGACTACTATTAGATGGAACATCAGAGGAAGAGGAGGAAGGGCCTACTGGCACTGAAAATAAGCAGTCACAGGTATGTAAACATGGGAATTTGAATTCATGGCTTCATCCTGTTTTCCTCACATCCAGAATGTGAATTAGTTCAAGTGAAATGCCCTTTTGCAAAACTCTTTAGGAATCCAAATGTCATAAATTAATATTTAGATCTAGTTCAGTCTAACAAGTATGAAAATCACGTTGGAAATCATGGCAACTTAAACATGAGTTTTATTCCAGTAATTAAAGCATTTTTTTCTGAATATTGTTTGTGTCTTCATTGATAAAACCTCACTGAGGAAAACAATGAGAATTATGAATAAACATTTGAAATTATGAATATACATAACTGTGATTGTCACTGATCTTATTTATGTCCAAGAACAGTTACTCCCAATGGTGCAAAATTTTAATTTCACAGTACCAGTAATTAATGCCAAGATTAAAGCTTCCATGATCCCTTGAATTCATTTTCTATGTTGAGGCAGATAATAGTCTCAAATGAGTCTCACATGTAACTTTTAACCAAATAGCATCCATCTAGATTGGGACTTTGTGGTTAGGGACAATCAGTAATTTTCCAGTTTATTTCCTTAGTGGATGTTAGGAAAAAATAGTTCTTGGATGCAGTTATTGGGGAACTATGAAAATTTTGGAGGGATCTTATTGTTCTCTCATATTGTTGTGTGTTAATAGGCTGAGATATTGCATGCATTTAGCAGATTCCCCTCCTCGATGTGGGTCCTTTTAGGGTATAGCTTCCTCCATGGGACGTGCCTAAGCAGTGGTGAGGTCTCAGTGTCAGATCCCCACTGAACTTGACCAAAATGCATGGTTCGTGGTCCACTTCTTTTCTGCATTGACTAAATGGTTTGGTGGGATTCTCTGCAGCTGACTAGATGAGATATTTTTATCTTCCACTGAACAAGGTTTCCCTGGCACAGCTGTGGACTCTTCCTCCTGTGAATGTTTTTCTCATTCTAAAAACCAGTATTTCCAGGTTTTATCTGGCAGCAGGCTGTCTGTGCTGACTCTCCACTGAGTCCCCCAGCCCCTCTTTTCATCATGAGGCCACATTTCAGTCACTTTGACTTCATCTGTGGAGACATCAGGAAGCACTGTATGTGTCTATATTGCCACTATACATTATTGGAAGAATTTTTAATTTTTCTTCAATGAAATGTGATTCAATGTTAGGAGAAATCCTAGTTCTTGGTGTAAAACAATTAATGTCTCAAGGGTGTAAATTTGCAGGGAGGAGCATTCTGATTCTATGATCTAGAAATATAAACAACTACCTCAATTTGACCTATTGTTACCAAAGGAAACTGTATAGGAACTTGGTGGTCTGATCCTCCGTGGTATATTGTGAATGAGCAAGAAACTTATAAAACATATACCTGCTCCTGCAATAAGTGAGTTTGCAAACTGCTTGAAACCAGCTCACTTTCACCCAAATCCCAGAGTCTGGGGGTCTTCACTCAGGAGGGCTAACCTGCACCAGAGCTAGCCTGGCACCTCTACAGGTAAGGTGTTTCTCCTGAGGAAATCATTTTCCCTAAATTAGGAATGCCTCAGCAACTCAGCCAGATGCTGTCAGTAAATCAAAACAGGCAAAGGGAAGTGATGATGGCTCACAGGTTCTGGGGTTCTAGGATCAATATTTTCAGCAAAACCTGAATATCAAAACAGAATATGTTAAAGAACATCCAAGAATGTGATAGGCCTTAGTGAGCAAGAAGAGTGTATCCTCAAGCTTTGTCAAATTTTAGCATCCTATTTATTGCTTGGACTTGCTTATATTCACCACCAACACCGCAGGCCTAATGCCTCTGCTTGCCTTCTTTCAGTGTGACTTCTTTCAAATAGGACTTCTTGTGTCATTCCTGATGCGGTGAAACACAATTCACTCATTCCTAGAACCATGGTGCATGTGAGAATGCCATATCCTTCACACAATTCCACACTGTATCTCTTGAGAACCTCCATCAAAATTAAAAACAGTCTATGAAAAGGCTACATTCCTGTTGACACTGTACCTCCAATGATACTTGGAGACTAGGTTGCAAATTCCCCCTGTTCCTCCTGAATGTTATCAGTAGGAGCAGACACATATTCATCCCAAAACAATACAATTTGACTTCAAATCATTTGAAACCCAATGCAAAGAAAAACTGAGAAAAGACAGGGCCAAGGGCAGCTGTCTTTGGTCTTCACCTCTTGCTTTCACAAATGACATTGAGGTTCACATGGAAATTGCTGAGGTGTGCAAGTCCACTTCACTTGCACAGAGCCTGGAGAGTGCCCAAGAAGCCTGGTCATTGCTGAAGATGAGTGCAGTTGTCATTTTGAAGTTCCTGCCTTTGCAACCTGGTGAGCATCATCTTCTTCAAGAACTTGCCAAGGATATACCCCCATGAACACACTCATGAGAATGATCTAACCTATCATTTACTGAGAATTGACTCATCTCAAGGAACATCTCCTCTTAAGATCTGCAGGTGACCTGGGAAGCATGGCTAACTTTGACCACAGCTCCATACTGAAAGACTGATTGCATGTCCAACTAGTACTTTTTCAACTGTGCAGATTGAGTTGATCAAAAGAAGAAAAACAGTTGAGATGAAGGAGGGTTGGCATAAAAAGAAGAGACTTTTTTTTTTCTCTTCTGAGTGGCCAGGGATTTGAACCTTGGACCTCACACATGCTGGTGAGCACTCTCCAAAAGGAGTTATTTCTTTGGCTCCAGAGGAGCCCCTTTTAGCTACCCTCTCGATCCTCTACTGGTCTGACTCTGTCAAATTCTCTGCAGAAAACCCAGCCCCAGTCAAACCAACAAACTTCTAAGAAATTCTTCATCTTCCTTTTCACAGCAATCCTGCAAGGAACATTTTGTGCACATCAAGACCCACAATCTAGGTGTGTGTTGTGAGGGGAAAAGTTTATCCCTGTATATTGAAGGAGGAAAAGACTTGTAGCTGATCACTGAGCAGAAAATGATGGCAGTAAGAACGGAGACCAGGGGGCAGGAGGAGATGCATGCATAAGTGGGAATCAGAATATGCTCAGGTGGTGAGTAGGAAGGGAGATTTCTGGGATCATTCACAACAGGAACCCTAGTCATTCCAATCAAAATCTGCTGAATCATTCCTCACTCCTCTTTTGCCTACTGTAATATTCCTTGGAAAATTTCTAAGAAGGAGATGTCTGGGCAAAGGCACAACCCAGGGGAGGTGCTGGATCTTGCCTACCATCTCATTGATAGAGGAGGTAGAGGAAGGTGTTTCTCCTTTGCAAAGCTTTTTTCCCTAAATATGGAATGCCTCAGCAACTCATCCAGACACTGTCAGTAAATCTAAACAGGCAAAGGGAAGTGGTGATGGCTCACGGGGTCTGGGGTGTCAGAACCAATATTTGCTGGTAGGAAAAAAAAATTCCTCATCTAATGTCCATCTTCTGCTAGTTATGTTTGCAGCTCTCTCTCTCAAGATTCAATGGAGTGAGATAAGTGGCTGAAAGTCATATAAAGGATCTCTCCATCATTCAACTGCAATCTGTTCCACTCTGAAAATGGCCTCAGTAGGTTTCCAGTACTCCTGTGCCATGAGAGCAAAAGATGGAAGAGCAACTCTGTTTGAAGTGAAAGGGGTAGTCTTCAGTCATGGTGGATGTGAAGGGCACGGAGATTCCAGGCTCTGGTTGGAGGACACACTTTGTCTCACTCCCCTGAGGCTTTCTTGGGGCCTTGGGCCACCTGGATGTTGAGGAATGGCTTCTGACGTGCCTGCACCACAGACAGCACCTGAGGTCACAGAGGGGCAGCATAACACCTCAGTGTCATCACGGTTCCCATGGCAACCAGAGATGCTTCAGCTCCTGGCTGCTTTAGACAGAGAATGAAAACAAATGTGGATTCAAAACAAGCGCAGGCTCTGCAGTGATGGTAAGAGGAAAGAGGAAGGAAGTGCGGACCAGGGTCCTGATGTTTCAAAAAAGGTGATCCTGAAGTTTCTGAATTTAGCTAAATTATTCCATTTGAACAAGAGTAAATGCTTTGTTGTTTATAGTACTCTAATTGAAACACAGTTGAAGCTTTTGGATCCCTTTATATAGAATTGTACCTGTTAGGACTTAACACTCAGTTACATTGTTTTTAGTGATAACACAAAGTGATTTTAAATCCTTTATTCACCAATCTTTGAAAACACCAATAATGTTTAAGTATGTTACCCCCTGGAATTAAAGGAGTTAAGAGTGCTTGATGTTATTCAATAACTAGCATTTTTTTTTAGTTTTTATTCTTACTGTAAACAAATGAGATACATGTTATTTATCTGTTTGTACATGGCTTAAAGGCATACCATTTGTGTAATTATAAATTTACATAGAGTAATGTTGTTTGATTCATTCTGTTATTTTTCCATTCTCCCCACCCCTCTTTTCCCTCTAAAAAGTCCTTCCTCCCTACATTCTTGCCCCCCTCCCTAACCTAACTCTAACCCTAACACTTCCCTCACCCCTTTATGTCTCCTCATCCACTTATTAGCGATATCATTCGACCTTTGGTTTTTTGAGATTGGCTTATCTCACTTAACACGATATTCTCCAATTTCATCCATTTGCCTGCAAATGCCATAATTTTATCATTCTTTATGGCTGAGTAATATTCCATTGAATATATATACCACAGTTTCTTTATCCATTCATCAATTGAAGGACATCTATGTTGGTTCCACAATCTGGATTTTGTGAATTGAGCATCTATGAACATCGATGTGGCTGTATCCCTGTAGTATGCTGATTTTAAGTCCTTGGGTATAGGCAAAGGAGTGAGATAGCTGGGACAAATGGTAGTTCCATTCCAAGTTTTCTAAGGAATCTCCGCATTGCTTTAAAGAGTGGCTGCACTAATTTGCAGCCCCACCAGCAATGTATGAGTGTAACATTCTCCCCACATTCTCGCCAACACTGTTGTTGCTTGTATTCTTGATAATCGCCATTCTAATTGGGGTGAGATGGAATCTTAGGGTGGTTTTGATTTGCATTTCTTTTATTACTAGAGATGTTGAACACTTTTCCATATGATTGTTGATTGCTTGTAGATCTTCTGTGAAGTGTCTATTCATTTCCTTAGCCCATTTGTTGATTGGATTATTTGCATTCTTGGTGTAGAGTTTTTTTGAGTTCTTTATAGATTCTGGAGATTAGGACTCTATCTGAAGTATGATTGGCAAAGATATTCTCCCACTCTGTAGGCTCTTTCTTCGTATTGCTGATAATTTCCTTTGCTGAGAGAAAGCTTTTTAGTTTGAATCTATCCCAGTGGTTGATTCTAGCTTTTATTTCTTGTGCTAAGGGAGTCCTGTTAAGGAAGTCTGATCCTAGACCAACAAGGTAAAGATTTGGACCTACTTTTTCTTCTATAATCTGCAGGGTCTCTGGTCTGATTCTGAGGTCCTTAATCCATTTTGAGTTTAGTTGTGTGCATGGTGAGAGATATGGGTTTAGTTGTATTTTGTTGCATATGGATTTCCAATTCTCCCAGCACCATTTGTTGAAGAGGCTATCTTTTCTCCATTGCATATTTTTGGCACCTTTGTCTAGTATGAGAAAATTGTATTTATTTGGGTTTTTGTCCGTGTCCTCTATTCTGTACCATTGATCTACCTTTCTATTTTGGTACCAATACCATGCCGTTTTTGTTACTATTGCTTTGTAGTAGAGTTGAAGATCTGGTATTGAGATACCCCCTGCTTCACTCTTCCTGCTAAGGATTGTTTTAGTTATTCTGGGTTTCTTATTATTCCAGATGAATTTCATAATTGCTTGCTCTATTTCTGTAAGGTACGTCACTGAGATTTTAATTGGAATTGCATTGAATCTGTATAGTACTGTAGGTAGCATGGCCATTTTGAAAATATTAATTCTTCCTATCCAAGAACATGGGAGATCTTTCCAACTTCTAAGGTTTTCCTTAATTTCTTTCTTTAGTGTACTGTAGTTCTCATTGTAGAGTTCTTTCACCTCTTTTGTGAGATTGATTCCCAAGTATTTTATTTTTTTCGAGGCTATTGTGAATGGGGTAGTTTTCCTGATTATTCTTTCCAAAGATTCATCACTTATGTATAAAAATGCATTAGATTTATGTGCATTGATCTTATATCCCGCTTCTTTACTGAATTCACTTATGAGTTCTAAAAGTTTTCTGGTGGAATTTCCAGGTTCCTCTAAGTTTATAATCATATCATCAGCAAATAGGGATAGTTTGAGTTCTTCTTTTCCTATTCATATCCCTTTAATTTCTTTGTTCTGTCTAATTGCTCTGGCTAGAGTTTCAAGAATGATATTGAATAGAAGTGGTGAAAGAGGGCATCCTTGCCTTGTTCCAGTTTTTAGGGGGAATGCTTTCAGTTTTTCACCATTTAGTATGATATTAGCCATGGACTTAGCAAAGATGGCCTTTACAATGTTAAGGAATGATCCCATTATCCCTAATTTTTCTAGTGTTTTGAGCATGAAGGGATGCTGTATTTTATCAAAGACTTTTTCTACATCCATTGAAATAATCATGTGATTGTTTACTTTAAGTCTATTGATATGGTGAATTACATTTATTGATTTCCTGATGTTGAACCAAACTTGCATCCCTGGGGTGAAACCCAGTTGATCATTGTGCACTATCTTTTTTATATGTTATTTTGTGCAATTTGCTAAAATTTTGTTGAGAATTTTTGTGTCGATGTTCATTAAGGATATTGATCTGAAATTTTCTTTCCTCGATGTGTCTCAGTGTGATATTGGCTTCATAGAATGAGTTTGGGAGGGTTCCCTCCTCTTCTATTTTATGGAATACTTTGAGAAGTATTGGAATGAGCACTTCTTTAAAGGTTTTGTAGAACTCGGCTGAGAAACCATCTGGTCCTGGACTTTTCTTTGTTGGTAGACTTTTGATGACCTCTTCTATTTCATTACTTGAAATTGGTCTATTTAAATTGTGTATGTCTTCCTCGATCAGATTAGGCAATTCATATGTCTCTTGAAATCTGTTGATGTCTTCGAAATTTTCTATATTTTTGGAGTATAGATTTTCAAAATAGCTTCTAATTATGTTTTGTATTTCACTTGTGTCTGTGGTGATATTTCCTTGTTCATTCTGAATTTTAGTTATTTGGGTCTTCTCTCGTCTTCTCTTTGTTAGTGTGCCTAAAGATTTATCAATTTTGTTTATTTTTTCAAAGAACCAACTATTTATTTTGTCAATTTTTTGTACTGTTTCTTTTGTTTCAATTTCGTTGATTTCAGCTCTGAGTTTAACTATTTCCTGTCTTCTACTACTTTTGGTGCTGTGCTGTTCTTTTTCTAGAGCTTTGAGCTGTAGTGTTAGGTTGATTCTTTGTTGAGTTTTACTTCTTTTATTAAATGCGCTCCATGAAATAAATCTTCCTCTAAGTACTGCTTTCATAGTGTCCCAGAGATTTTGATATGATGTTTCTTTGTTCTCATTTACCTCTAAGAATTTTTTAATTTCCTTCCTAATATCTTCTGTTATCCATTCATCATATAATAGCATATTGTTTAATCTCTAGGTGTTGGAATAGTTTCTGTTTTTTACTCTTTCATTTATTTCTAACTTCAATCCATTATGATCTGATAGAATACAAGGTAGTGTCTCTATCATCTTGTATTTGCTAACATTAGCTTTCTGGCATAATATAGGGTCTATTTTAGAGAAGGATCCATGTGCTGCTGAGAAGAAAGTGTATTCGCTCTTGGTTGGATGGTATATTCTATAAATGTAAATTAAGTCTAAATTATTGATTGTGTTATTGTGATCTATGGTTTCTTTGTTCATTTTTTGTTTGGAGGATCTGTCCAGTACTGAGAGAGGTGTATTAAAATTACCTAGTATTATGGTGTTATGGTCTATTTGGTTTCTGAAATTGAGAAGTATTTGTTTGACATACATGGATGAGCCACTGTTTGGGGCATAGATGTTTATGATTGTTATAGCATGCTGCTTTATGCTTCCATTAAGCAGCATGAAATGTCCTTCTTTATCCCTTCTGACTAACTTTGGCTTGAAGTCCACACTATCTGAAATGAGGATGGATACTCCAGCTTTTTTGCTGAGTCCATGTGCATGGTTTGTTTTTCCCCATCCTTTCACCTTTAGTCTATGAGTATCTTTTTCTATGAGGTGAGTCTCTTGCAGGCAACATATTGTTGGATCTTTCTTTTTAATCCAATCTGCTAGTCTATGTCTTTTGATTGATGAATTCAGGCCATTAACATTCAGGGTTATTATTGAGATATGATTTGGTTTCCCAGTCGTTTGGTTCATTTTTAAAATTTTATTAATGAATTAATTAATTAATTTATTTATTTGACATGACTTTTTTCCTCCTTTATTTGACAATTCCTTTAGGATAATTCCTCCCTGTGCTGATTTGCTTCTTTGTTTTTCATCTCTTCCTCATGGAATATTTTGCTGAGAATGTTCTGTAATGCTGGCTTTCTTTTTGTAAATTCCATTAGCTTTTGTTTATCATGGAAGGATTTTAATTCATCATCAAATTTGAAGGTAAGTTTTGCTAGGTATAAGATTCTTGGTTGACATCCATTTTCTTTCAGAGCTTGAAAAATGTTGTTCCAGGCCCTTCTAGCTTTTAGGGTCTGGATTGAAAAATCTGCTGATATCCGTATTGGTTTCCCCCTGAATGTAATTTGCTTCTTTTCTCTCACAGCCTTTAAAATTCTGTCTTTAGTTTGTATGTTAGGTATTTTCATTATAATGTGCCTTGGTGTGGGTCTGTTGTAATTTTGTGTATTTGGAGTCCTATAAGCCTCTTGAACTTGATTTTCCATTTCATTCTTCAGATTTGGGAAATTTTCTGATATTATTTCATTGAATAGATTGTTCATTCCTTTTGTTTGTATCTCTAAGCCTTCCTCAATCTCAATAATTCTTAAATTTGGCCTTTTTATGATATCCCATAGTTCTTGGAGATTCTGTTCATGATTTCTTACAATCTTCTCTGTTTGTTCAACTTTGTTTTCAAGGTTAAATATTTTGTCATCAATGTCTGAGTTTCTGTCTTCCAGGTGTTGTATCCTATTGGATATGCTTTCTATGGAGTTCTTAATTTGGTTTAGTATTTCCTTCATTTCAAGGATTTCTGTTTGTTTTTTTTCAATATCTCTAACTCTTTATTGAAATGATCTTTTGCTTCCTGTATTTGCTCTTTTAACTGTGGTTTCATGTGATCTTTCAATGCCTGCATTTGCTCTTTCATCTCATCGTTTGTTTCCTTGATCATTTTAATTATATACATTCTGAACTCCTTTTCTGTCATTTCTTCTGCCATGCTGTCATTGGGTTTTATTGATGTAACATCTAGATTTGTTTGGGGCATATTCTTCCCTTGTTTTCTCATGTCGTTCAGGTATCAGTGGACCGCTGATATATTGCAGATTTCCTCTATTGACTTATAATGTTCCTGAAGATATCTAGTATATCCCCTCTTAGCCTTCAGTAGGCTGAAGTCTTGGAGGAAGTTGATAATGCAGTGCTCCACAAGGAAGCTGCCTCTCTAGGGGTGGTGGCCTTTAGGTGGGGTATATTCCCTGCTAGTGGGCACAGGTGTCTCCACTTGTTGACTAATGGTCATCCAAATGGTAACTGGGCTGCAGTCTGAGGCAAGGACTGATTGGGCCTGTGTCTCTGGTTTTACCATCTTTGTGTGAAAACCTCACCCGGCAGGGAAGACTCAACTCATGGGGAGGTCTCGCTGGTCAGTTCCCCTCCTATAGGTTCCCCTCAATTTACAACTACTGACTGGGCTGAGCTGCCTTCCTCTGCAATGTTCCCAGGGGCCCCACCCTACCTCCTGGGCCTGGGAGCCTCACCCTTCGCAGATGAGTCTCCTTAGGCTGCCTCTCCTCAGAGAATCTGCCTGCAGTCCTGGAACCTTTGCTCCACCCCTAAGCGTGTTTCTGTGCGCCTCTTCCACCAAGAAGACTCCTCAGTCCTGGGACCCTGCTCTGCACCTAATCGCCTGGCTATGCGGCCCCTCCTCTGAGTAGCCACCTGGAGCACCGTACAATCTCTGTGAGTCCCAGAGACCCACCACACGCCTCTTCCTCCAGACAGCCGCCTAGTGTTCTAGTGCCGTCACTAGGAGTCCAAGCAACTCACTAGGAGCCTCCTCCTCCTGCCAACCGCCCATAGCCCTGGGTAGTCATTCCGAGTCCAAGTGACCCGCCCCCTCCTCCAGGTAGCCCCCCGGGTTTTCAGGAGTGGTCACTGTGAGTCACTCTGAGTCGCTCTGAGTCCACGTGACCCGCTGCACGCCTCCTCCGAGCAGCCGCCCAGAGTTCTGGTGCGGCCACTGGAGACCAAGCAACCCACCAAGCTCCTCCTCCAGGAAGCCCCCCAGTGTTCAGGAACAGTCGCTTTAAGTCCAAACAACTCACCACTTGCCTCTTCCTCTGAGCAGCCGCCTGGAGCTCCAACGCACTCATTGGGAGTCCAAGCAACCCGCCATGCTCCTCCTCCTCCTCCTCCTCCTCCTCCTCCTCCTCCTCCAGGCAGGCCCCGATGTTCAGGAAAGGTCACTTTAAGTACAAACAGCTTGCCACGCAGCTCCTCCTCCGGCAACCATCCGTAACTCTGGTATAATCACTCCGAATCCAAGCAGCCATGCTCCTCCTCCTCCTCCTCAGGGCAGGCCCTGGTGCTCAGGAATGGTCGCTCCAAGTCCAAACAGCTCACTGAGCAGCTCCTCCTCTGGCAACCACCTGTAGCTCTGGTGCAGTCGCTCCAAGTCCAAGCACCTCGCCACACTGCTCCTCCTCCTCCTCCTCCTCTGTGCAGGCCCCGGTGTTCAGAAGTGGTCGCTCTGAGTCCAAACAGCTCTCCTCGCAGCCCCTCCTTTGGGCCACCACCCGGAGCCCCAGTGGTTGCTCCGAGTCCCAGCGCTGTGCTGAGTGGCCTCCTCTGTGACGTTCCCAGTTGTCCGAGTTCACTGCTCCAGGGGGGGAGGGGTGTCTCGCCGGGCAGCTCTACTTCACAATGTTCCCTGCGTTCTGGTACTACCGCCCCATCCAGGATGCCTCCCCAACAGGAGACACTCACCTGGCTACTTTGAGTTGGTCCCAAGTCTCTCAATTTCTCCTCTTTTGAATCCTGGGTCCTGAAGCAACATGAAATGCAGCCACCCTCTAGTCCACCATCTTGAAACCCTCCAATAACTAGCACTTTAACTTTGCAAATTAATCAGATGTCTCTAACAAACCCATTTGAGTAATTTTATATATGTTAAGTCTAATTTACTTATTTTACTGTAAAAGCAAGATATCAGACAAGAGTATTGAACAGTATTTGCCCGCTCTTTCCTGTTGAAGAAAAGTCCTAGAAACAATTGATATTAGACATTTGTAAATATCAACATTCTATTAGTTTGACCACCTACAGACTTGTGAGTTTATTTCAAAGACATTTTACTTTTAGTAGTTTACCCAATTTAAATTGAACCTTTTAAAATCACATGATTTAAAAGTATTTGGATCCATTTTTTAAATTTTAATTTTATGCTTGCTTATTCATGTCAATTTTGTCAGTTACATACATAGACAATATGACATTAAACAATAACATATACACATAATACAAAAGGAAAGGCCTTGTAATGTTTATTTCCATTGCAATGTAACAGATGTTTAAAAATAACTCTAGAGTTGGATAAAAATAGAACTGATCAAAAAATAATTTAGATATGTAGGATCAAAATTATGAGCTCAAAAACTACAGCATTTAAGAAAAACAAAACAAAACAAGAATCCTAGAAAAAAAAAATGACCATCAATCATAGCATAAAAGAGTGAGGAAGTGGAAGGCAGGTGAGAGGAAGGGAGTGGGAGAAAGTGAGTTAGTTCTGTGTTGCAGCCCAGAAGTTTAAAAGGAACACTTTTTTTTTTTTTCTTCAGTTTCAGTTTGGTCCCTCACTGAGACTGCTGCCATTTACATTCCAATGCAGGCTTCTATGAGGCCAGGCATGGGAAATTGCCTAGGACCTTTTAACCCTTTTTTTCTGGTTGAGAAATCAGGTTAAGTTTGGATGCAGAAAATCATGAAACATTATTTCCCAGTACTTGTGAGGAATGGGACTGCTATATTTTACCCCTTACTGTGACATGCCATGGGTTGTTGGGCTGTTTAGGGTTACTTAGGGTGGGGAAGGGGCCATGAGGAGTGTGGTTAGACATGTTTCTCCATCTAGATTTCTTGCTGAGGAATATTCTGTTTCCTAGTTACTTGTGGAGAACAAAGTGGAGTATCTGGAAAGGGGTAATCTTTTGCTATCTCTGCCACATTTTCTTTGCCATTTTCCCCACAGTGGGGGGAAATACAGGGTTTGTTTCACTTTCTTCTATAGTCTGAGAGAGTAAACTTTTTGGATCTACATTCTCTGTTGGAACTCCTTTTAAACAGACATACATCACTCTTAGTATAGGAGAAATGGTGCTGGTAGGACTAAAACTTCTCTCACTTCTGCCTTCCTAAGGAGGGTTAGGTCTGGGAGTGGGGTGGGGATCCAAGACCTTCCACCCCCATCTGGGCCCAAATTGATGGGGTGCACTGCAAATGGATTCTCCAAAGAAAAAGAAGAAGCTTTTAAAGCTCCGTGCTTAATGAGGAAACTCCGGAGGAAGCAAGAGAGGGCAATTCAATCCAACGTTATAGAGGTATAGAGGGGGAGGAGCAGATGGCGGGAGGCCTTTGTTACTCAGTGGGAGGACTTTGTTATTTTTGGTGTCAGTCTCCTCATCCTCAGAAGTTACAATGCTTGAAGTGAAGGCCTGGGGGGTCATTTTCTTGTCTTTTGGTTTCACCTTAAGCCCACTGTGCAAGAGAAGTGCTTTTAAAGCTGCAAGCTGTGGAACTCTCTGCCTAGGGGGGAGATTGGAGTAAACAAATCTCTCAAGAACAAGGAGAAGATGTATAAAGTAACCTGTAAAGAGAATCCCTAAGCCTAATATAAGGGACCTGAGTGAGGACAAAGGGAGCCTATCTTCCGACAAACCTAGAGGTATTTAGGATCTGATATATTTTGGTGCTTTGAGGGGGAACTTTTGTGAGTCATTAAGTCAAAGACGTGTATCCTGCATGGTGTCTCCTGTAAAAATCTGCACAGAGGAAGAGCTGGTTCTGAATTTGGGAGGATCAATCCCTTATGTGAATTTGCCTGGAGAACCAAAGGGGAAGTTAGAGCCGCTGGTGGGGGGGCATGGAACTGGAATCAGGGGCGGTGTGTGCCTTTTCTTGGGGATTAGGACAATTAGGATGAACAGGGAAGAAGGGGGTGGAGAGGGGTCCTGTGCTTACCCTCACAGGACCCTCAGCATTCAGAACACAAAGGGGCTCTTATGGAATTAGGAATCTGGGGGGGGCCTCAACAATCCTGAGGAGCCATGAGTAATGAGGCACGTGGGTGCCAAGTAGTCCCAGCTACTCGGGAGGGTGAGGTGGGAGGATTGCTTGAGTCCAGGAGTTCTGTGCTGTAGTGTGCTATGCTGATCGGGTGTCTGCACTAAGTTCAGCATCAATATGGTGACCTCCCAGGAACAGGGGGCCACCAGGTTGCCTAAGGAGGCGTGAAATGGCTCAGGTTGGAAACAGAGCATGTCAAAACCCCCTACATATAGTCAGGAGTGGAGCCTGATTGAAACCAAGATTCAAATGCTAGTTCTCTTCCCACCTCCTCAGTTACCTTCCCAGTGGACACATTAAAGCATCAAAAAAGACAGGTCATTTTTCTCTTTACAAACAGATTAGACTTCCTATGAGAAGAAAATGGCCTGTCACCACTTTATGAGCGCTCCTCTGCCTGATTGCTATTAGGGCCTCTGACCAGAACTCTGCCACCTCTCAGGACTCAAGACTCAGGATTCCTGGGCACTAAGGAACAATGAGTTTAGTCCCTTGTATCTCAGAATTGTGAGAAGATAATCAGCTTAACCTGCATGGGTAGGAAGATTGTAAAATTCTAAAGGATTTTCTGCCACAGTATCATTGCCATTGCTCCCTCTAGTCAAAGCCCCTGGATTCATATCACTTCCTGGACACCTCACTACAATTGACCTCAGCACGCTGACATTTCAGGGACTATGATGGGACCCAGAGAAGCAGGGAGACTGACTGTAGAGTGCCTCTAGTTGCCAGTGGGTAAGTGCATCCCCACCATCTAGTGGTCATGAGGAGCAATGGTGGGGATCTGTGCACCACGAACCAGGATCTTCTGTATAAAAAAGACATGTTCCTCCCAAACTAGTCCTCTCAATAGTGATCATAGAGCAGCAACATGTTTTCCAGAATTTACTAAACAACGAATCGGTTTTTGCTTTCACCTCCAGAGGATTCAAAATGTTTACAGGGTTTTGACTATTAGGCTTAGCTGTGTTTCAAGGTCTTAAAGGAACACTGGAACAATATTTCCTGGATTCCTGGGCACTATGGAACCATGAGCCTAGCCCCTTATATTTCAGGGTATGTGCATCTTCATTGTAATTGGTTAATTCTGGATGCCTGTCTGCCCAGGGTGAGTATGGTTATCATAAAGAGCATTTTTGCAAAGTGGTGAAAAAGATCCTTTTTTTGGAGGAGAGAACAAAGCAAGGCATAGTTATTTAACCCCACATATGCACCTGGAGGGTTCATAAAAATTAGGATTCCTGAGCCACACTGAGTTAGATACTGTACGTCTGGGGTGTGGCCTGAGATTCTACATTGCTATCAATTTCTCTGGTGAACCAAATGCTGGTTGGGGGCCCACTATTGGGAACACATCCTGAACCATAGCATGACCTAGGGTGGACTGCTAAAGGACAGGAGTAAAGGACCTTTAAATGTTTATAAAAGAAAATAAAATGAGTTACTAACAGCTAACCTCTGGATAGTACTTATAAGTTCAAACTCAACTAATAGCTAATACCTCCAGGTTAGAATGTTCACAGTTTCCAACAAAAATAATTACTCCTGAGGTTACCCTTTCCTGCCTTTGTGAACATCTGCAGAAATAAAGGAGGTGAGGGTCTATCAAAAAGTAAGATATTCCCACACCCAGGAGAACTGGCTTTGGGTCCCAGTTAATCTCTTTAGGAGTCTACTATCTCTGTTATTTATTTTAAATAAAACTTGTTTTCTATGAATGCCTTGGCTCACTCAGGTGTCAGTCTTCAACACCTGGGGATGCAATCATGATTTTCCATATCAATAAGGGACAGGCAGATTTGAGTGGTGAGAACCCCAGTCTAATTAATTTATTATTAATTATTTTGTAAGGTGAATTTTTTATAAGGTGGGCCCTCTGTGATGACCCCCATTTGCTTTCTTTTCCAAGAAACAATTTACCTTCATCCCTGCCTGGCCTAAGTGCATAGACTATGGCACATTTCTCAGCAAATTACCTATATTCTGCAAAAATAATGCAGGCTTGAAATAACATTGATAAAAAGGATTCAAGTTACACTGAAGAGGGTGACTTTTTTGACCCTTTCCACATACCAGATCCTGAAACTAGGGGTGATAAAGATACTCTATCAGAATTTATGGTTAAGAATCCAATTAGGATTTCCAATTCTCCCAGCACCATTTGTTGAAGAGGCTATCTTTTCTCCATTGCATATTTTTGGCCCCTTTGTCTAGTATGAGAAAATTGTATTTATTTGGGTTTGTGTCCGTGTCCTCTATTCTGTACCATTGATCTACCTTTCTATTTTGGTACCAATACCATGCCGTTTTTGTTACTATTGCTGTGTAGTAGAGTTGAAGATCTGGTATTGCAATACCCCCTGTTTCACTCTTCCTGCTAAGGATTGTTTTAGCTATTCTGGGTTTCTTATTATTCCAGATGAATTTCATAATTGCTTGCTCTATTTCTGTAAGGTACGTCATTGGGATTTTAATTGGAATTGCATTGAATTTGTATAGCACTTTAGGTAGTATGGCCATTTTGACAATATTAATTCTTCCTATCCAAGAACATGGAAGATCTTTCCATCTTCTAAGGTGTTCTTTAATTTCTTTCTTTAGTGTTGTATAGTTCTCATTATAGAGGTCTTTCACCTCTTTTGTGAGATTGATTCCCAAGTATTTTATTTTTTTCGAGGCTATTGTGAATGGGGTAGTTTTCCTAATTTCTCTTTCTCAAGATTCATCACTTATGTGCTGGAAGAATTGGAAATCCATATGCAACAGAATGAAACTAAACCCATATCTCTCACCATGCACGAAACTAAACTCAAAATGGATTAAGGACCTTGGAATCAGACCAGAGACCCTGTAGCTTAAAGAAGAAAAAGTAGGTCCAAATCTTCACCTTGTTGGTCTAGGACCAGACTTCCTTAATAGGACTCCCATAGCACAAGAAATAAAAGCTAGAATCAACCACTGGGATAGATTCAAACTAAAAAGCTTTCTCTCAGCAAAGGAAACTATCAGCAATGCGAAGAAAGAGCCTACAGAGTGGGAGAATATCTTTGCCAATTATACTTCAGATAGAGCACTAATCTCCAGAATCTATAAAGAACTCAAAAAACTCTACTCCAAGAATTCAAATAATCCAGTCAACAAATGGGCTAAGGAAATGAATAGACACCTCACAGAAGATCTACAAGCAATCAACAAACATATGGAAAAATGTTCAACATCTCTAGTAATAAGAGAAATGCAAGTCAAAACCACCCTAAGATTCCATCTCACCCCAATTAGAATGGCGATTATCAAGAATACGAGCAACAACAGGTGTTGGCGAGGATGAGGGGAGAAAGGTACACTCATACACTGCTGGTGGGGCTGCAAATTAATGCAGCCACTCTGGAAAGCAGTGTGGAGATTCCTTAGAAAACTTGGAATGGACCCTCCATTTGACCCAGCTATCCCACTCCTTGGCCTATACCCAAAGGACTTAAAATCTGCATACTACAGAGATACAGCCACATCAATGTTCATAGCTGCTCAATTCACAATAGCCAGACTGTAGAACGAACCTAGATGCCCTTCCATTGATGAGTGGATAAAGAAACTATGGTATATATATATACAATGGAATATTACTCAGCCATAAAGAATGATAAAATTATGGCATTTGCAGGCAAATGGATGAAATTGGAGAATATCATGCTAAGTGAGATAAGCCAATCTCAAAAAGCCAAAGGACGAATGATATCACTAATAAGTGGAGGATGACACATAATGGGGGGAGGGAAGGGTTAGTGTTAGGGTTAGAGTTAGGGTTCGGGAGGGGGTCAAGTATGGAGGAAGGGACTACTGTATAGAGGGTAAAGAGGGGTGGGAGGGGTGGGGGGAAGGGAAGAAATAGCGGAGTGAATCAAACAACATTACTCTATGTAAATTGATGATTACACAAATGGTATGCCTTTACGCCATGTACAAACAGAGAAACAACATGTATCCCATTTGTTTACAATAAAAAAAAAAAAGAATCCAATTAGAAAAAGCATCAGCCAAGGTGACCTAGACCTGTTAATGGCATTGCGGTCATGACAGTCTAAATTCATCAAGCTGTCAGTCAAAAGTCAAAAGGCAGACCTGGGCAGGACTCTCTTGAAACTTCCCTGAGATACTCCAATGAAACTAGAGTGCAGGAGAGAAACACTTCTCTCTCCTCTCTGAGAGAATTCACTCTCTCTTGAGAGTAGCCCCTTTCCCTTGTACTATCACTTCAATAAACTCATGTCTGTTACTTTGAGTGACATGACTGAAATATTTCTAATATGATTGCAAGAATCTATATTTGAGGGTGAATCTTTGCACTGCATCAGTTTCCCAAAAGTCAACAGTCCTGTAAGAACTAAATATTTTAAAGAGTTCTCAAGATCTGCATTGATCTTATTTCAGCTACACTGTCAAGCTTTCTGTCTTTTCCAACTCTTCTGGAAAACGCAAAGGGAGAAAGTATAAAATAGAGCTAAACACCAGGGCAGTCTTTATCCTCCACACAGTGGATGCCTCAGTTGATGTAGCTCTTAATATGCATTTTAGATCTATTAAAATATGATTTTTTTGAAAATAGAACAAATAGTAGTATACAAACATACCTACCGAGAAAGTGTTACATATAATACAGAAAAAAGCAAGCTCTTTCAGAATCCATTTTTCCACTGGACACAATAGGCACAGTGCATACATCCCATAGTAATGTTTTATTTTTAAATCTAAAGAAAACTAAATGAATGTAATATGTCCTGGTTTATATTCATCTTTATACAAGCCACAAGAACAATCTGAATTTTAACCTTCTTTGCATAGGGAAGGGCATATGAAGGTGGAAACCAGTCTCTAGAACTCTTGAAAAATGTGCTCCAAAACGTGGCCAGAATTAGGTCATTCTCAAGTCTTGTATCTATTGAATTTCTTTTCCCCACATTTTTCTTAGTGTATTATAATTGTACATAATGGTCAGATTTGTTACATATTTGTACATACACACAAACAATATTATTTGACCAATATGATTCCCTAGTACTCCCCCCCTCCCTCCCCACTTGGTCTCACCCCTTGGTCCCATTGTTTTAACTGATCTCCCTTTGATTTTTAGGAGATCCACCCCCAGCTTTGTTTTCCTTTTTCCCCCCTCTCTAGCTTCTCTTGGAAGACATATATTCCTTAAACTTTTCATTTTGACTTATTTCACTTAACATGGTTTTCTCTAGGTCCATGCATTTTCCTGCAAATGACACAATTTCATTTTTCTTTATGGCTGAATAAAAATCAATTGTGTATTTGTACCACGTTTTTGTTATCTATTCATCAATTGATAGACACCTAGGCCAGTTCCATAGTTTAGCAATTATGAATTGAGCCCCTATAAATATACATAAGCATGCATCCCTGTAGTATGATGACTTTAATTCTTCAAGATAAATACCAAAGTATGGTGTAGCTGAGTCATATGGTCATTCTTCCCTAGTCTTATGAGGGGCCTCCATACTGATTTCCATTATAGTTATACTAATTTTCAGTCCCATCAATAGTGTAAGTGTGTTCCTTTTGCTCCATATCCTCTCCAACATGTCTTATTTGTGTTCTCCATGAATGCCATTCTGACTCATGTGAGATGAAATATCAGTGTAGTTTTGATTTACATTTTCCTAATTAGTAATGAAGTTTAACATTTTTCAATATATATTTTTTGCCATTTATATTTCTTCTTTCTATTTATTAATTAGGTAATTAAATTTTTTGGATATTTAATCTTCTCTTGTTTCTTGCAACCATTCTCTTGTCCCTTTATTACTACAAATGCAAGGGAATTGAGAAAAAAAAGTAGATCAGTAAGCTCTCTTGCTTTCAAATGAAAGAAAACTGACTCAAACTAACAGACAAAGGTGAGGGCGGTGTTTTTTAATACAAGTGAAAGCCCTGGGGGTAGTTGTGACTACAGGCACAGCTGGTTTTGTTATGGGGTGCAACTTAAGAACAAACTGATCACCACTGAGAAGTCCATGTTTGAGAGTCTTTATTAAGCTGGCCAGCTGACTGTCTCACACAATGCACAAAAAATGGCTATTGGGAGAAGAGCCCCAACAACAGGGTTCTTATACCAAAAGTCAATCAATCATAAGTGTTTGTTGCTATGATTCAAAATTACAAACTAACATCATGAGATCATTGACAGAGGGGGAAGCGGGTCAAACCGACCCTTACCTAGGTACAAACTAAAGAATGGTTACTAACATCCACACAATTACTGTTTACATGGTACATTGTTTAGAAGTAATAGGAATCAAAAGAGGAGTTGTCATTGTATATTATTAAACATGTCACACCAAGTAACTGATGATGGGCAAAGAGGCAGGGTGTTCCCATGGGAGAAGCTTGTTTCCTACATAACATTGAGTCTCAGAGCAAAATAGAGTCTGTTTAGTCATTTCCCTTAGAGCCTGGCCTGTAACATTCTCATGGAGTCAGATCTGTCAATCCACCACAGTTACAGTGTTGTCTCTTTTTTCTTTTTCTCTCTCTCTCTCTCTTTTTTTTTTTTTTTTTTGGTATGTTTTAATCTCTTAGTTTCCATCCCATTTTCTGGCCTCCCCTGTAGCCACAAGATGTCAGTAAGCATTCCATGCTCATCTCCTACCAGCCATTTGTGTGCCTCTGGAACAGTCTGTCTGTATCAGTTCAAGTCAAAACGACAGACTGTGTTTCCTTTTTCAGGGGGTTTCCATGCTCTGATTTCTTAGACTTGGTCATCTTCCCACCTCACCAAACATAGGGCGAAATGCAGAAGAAGGCTCCCATGATAAATTAGGAGTTACTTCTGGAAGAAGAGAAAACACACTGGAGGAAGATTAAAAACACCCTGGGCAGATTCCCCTGCTGTGAGCAGTGTGGCCATTCTTTCAGTTCCAGTGAGAGGAAAAAGGGGATTAGGAAATGAAGATTTACACAGATTTTGAAGATTACACTGGGATCAGATGGAGGTCTATTCTCTGATGGAGAAGGAGATCTAAAGAATTATATGAGTAATCCTTATTTATATATATCCCATTATCAGGGTAAAGACTATGAAACTATTATTCTCTGTGTTCAGGAAAGTCACAGAAACTAGGACATCTAAATATCTTTTCCATAGTTGCAACCCACAGTTGCAAAGATTAATGTTAGGAGCTTTGTGTAGCTCTCAAGAAATTCCAATGTTAAAAGTTACTCTAAAGTGGGGAGACACAGGAGAAGTGGAGGTGGTGAATTATTGTGGTTGTCTAGCATAAAAATTTCTTCCTTCCCAGGAGCTATAAGCCTGAGATCAAGATCAGAGTTGATAGGACTTTTGCATAGAGCTTTATCATGCAGGACAATGTCACAGCAACAGTCCAGCATCCTGTGCCCTTGGACAAAAACATTCCCAGGCACCAGGCATGCCACAACCATGCGGTCATCTGAGACTCCCAATCTCAGTCACTGCTATCCCATTCTCTGCCACCACTTTCCACACTCCCCTCTAATCTGCAGGGAAAAGCTGACTACACAACAGAACTGGGAAACCTCTATGTCAGTTTATGGCACTGTTGAAGAACCCAGGTATCAGGACACCCTCACTTCAGAGATGAGGAAATCAGGACTCAGAGGGTGTTAAACTTCCTTCCCAAGGTCACTGACCTTGAAAGTGGTTGAGCCAGAACATAAAGACAGATCCAGTCTCCAAAGGTGTGTTTTAAATCATTCTTGGTCTATTGCTCACTAATAGTCTCCCTGAGTTACAAAAAGATTATCATAGACCTTGAGAAGGAAGAGGAGAAGCAGAAAGGGTGAAGACTCCATGATAGCACCTCATAGAGGCCCCCCACCAGTCAGTTTGTTGCTCAGTTTGGAAGACTTCCTGTCTGCTCACATCTTCTAGTTGTTTCTACAAATATTTATTTCCACACTGCCTTTTTAAATTTTGCCCTTGAATTATTTTTTGCTTATTCTTCTTAAGTCACCTTGCCTGTTATAATTACAAAAATGTATTTAAAACCTCGGTGGTTTATGACAATTTTCAACAAAAATGTGTACCATTTGCCCCAAATAAAATTGAATTCAAAATCCCATCTAACTGCTAAATTAATTACCAGTCATATGTGCACCATTCAAAATTATTCATCTGAGACAGGGTCTTCAGACTGAGTTTGGAGAATTGGAGCTACTGGGTCACACCAGAACACAAATGACCCCTGTGTTCTTCTGCCACATCCAGCTATCCAGGCACTCTTTTGATCTCCATTGCATTCTGAGAGAAAGGTGAGGGAAGACCCCATTTACCTCAGCCAGGAAGCCAGGAAGATATACTACTCCAAATGTAATCAAGTTCACACACTTCAAAACCAGGTTCCTGATTCTGGTCACTGCATCCTTAGTTTCTAACCACATACCCTTTTAGATGTGATTTAATCCAGGGTTCACAGTTTTATCCAACACCTTATTTTCTGATAATTGAGTGATGTCATTACTCCAAATTTAACTATTCTGTGGTTATTGATTGTTAAGTGCTCTAGGAAGAAGAAACTAGGTTTGCACAGTGTGCGCAGGATGTCGGGCAGTACTAGGCTGAGGAGTCACATCTTTTCCCATTGTCCTACTGTCCATCAGCTTCTCAAAAGTCTGCTAGAGGCCAATGTCCATGGAAGAACAGAGGAAACAAGGAAGAACATGGAAGAACAAAGGAAAAAAGGGCCTTTGACAGCATGCAGGAAAATGCCCTCAGTTCACAGAGAAGCAAGCCAGACCTGAGGGCCTGTTCTCCCCATCTTGCACAAACAGCTGGGGCATAGCTATATTGAATCAATGTCCCCTGACTCCTGGCACATATTTATCATTTATTTAACTGCAAATATTTCCACCACAAATTACACTGGGCTCCTAGCTCCAAGGACAGATTATTAACCCTTCACTCTAGAATAATCTAGTTTCTGTACTATGACAAAGCAGTCATAATGATATTCTCTCAGCTGGGAGGTTAAATGCATGATCTGTTTGACTATAATGATCCTACAGAAATATAAATCACAGGCTTGGGTCACCTAAAAATATCTAAAATGCCCCACCACACCCCAACCTCCTCATAAAGACTCCAAGATTTTCCATCCTCTGAATGAGAAAGACTTTATGTGATTGCTTAAACCAGATGCTGCACATGGACTAAATTTTATCTTCCTTAGAAAGCACAATGGAATCATTGTGTCTTTCAGGAATAACAATGTGATCTGTGCCCTTTTCTCTCACAGTCAGCCACAGTACTCCCTTTTGCTCAGTCCTATTTTAAAACTGAGCTTCAGTCTGGCTACCTCTGGGTCCTCTCCCAGTGTTGGTGGGGGATAACAAAGAGTGGAGGTTGTTTTCCACCATCCAAGATTCAGCACAACTGCACCAGGAGAAAGCTGAGTAGGGGAAAGTGACCCAGTCTAAAGGGGCAAAGGTCTGAACCATTCAAGGGCCAAGTTTGTGCTAAGGACACCGGATTCCAACAAAGTCTGGTCTTGTTGGAAAGGGATGGGAGACAAAATAATTCTTTCCCCAACCAAAAATTCTTTACACTCACTCTGGTTTTACTATTTTGGGAAATATCTTTAAATTTTATGGATTGTTTTCATACTATCTAAAAACTACAGGAGCCTAAATATTCAAGAGGAGCAATATGACTGAATCAATTGGTACATTGTTCCACATCACTTATGCAGGCTTAAGAATGATAGTTAAAAATATGGTGGTTTACATCAATGTTCATAGCTGCTCAATTCACTATAGCCAGATTGTGGAACCAACCCAGATGCCCTTCAGTTGATAAATGGATAAAGAAACTGTGGCATATATAAACAATGGAATATTACTACACCATGAGGAATGACAAAATTATGGCATTTGCAGGCAAATGGATGAAATTGGAGGATATCATGCTAAGTGAGATAAGCCAATCTCAAAAAACTAAAGGACGAATAATCTCGCTGATAAGCGGATGAGGACATATGGGGGGGGTAGGAGGGGTTAGTGTTAGGGTTAGGTTGAGGGTTAGGGATAAGGAGGGTGGTGTGAATGGAGGAAGAAAGGAATGTATAGAGGGAAAAGAGGGTTGGGAGGGGAGGGGGGAAGGGAAAAAATAACAGAATGAATCAAACAACATTGCCCTATGTAAATTTATGATTTTTAATTAAAATTAAAAAAATATGGTGGTTTAAGTAACTCAGAAAATACTCAAATGTAAAAAAAAAATAGAAAATTGCATGTATGATGAGATTACTCCTGTGCCATCTGATGATATACTTGTTGAGAAAAAGGTCTCAAACATATTCAACTATAGTGCTGCTAGTAAACTTGTGGGGTTGGTGTGCAGAAATATAGAGATATGTGACCTGATTAGACTCACTGTCCCCACTTAAGCCTCGGAGCTGCCTGGGACACCCAACTCTCTCCTGCAAAGCCTACACAGCTGCCACTGGTAGCTAATATTAAGAAGCTCACCTAGGTGTGCCTAACCTGTCCTACGCCATGGAAAGTGCCATGCCAAGAGTAATGGCACTGGATAATGCAGAATCCATGTCATCTTTAGAGTTTTCCCCTAAATATTCAGAATTGAAATGAACATTCCCATGGGACTGAACATGTCAATGTTGTCTGGGCATTGAGCCCTGACCCTGACCTCAGGGATTTTACCATCCAGGGTGAATATTCACAAGTGAATCTTTTGTTTCTGGCTGGTTCTCTACCATTGTAAGGGAATTCAAGGGTGACAGGTTATGCTGCCAGCCACTGCTGTAGTTCCCTGAATATTTTTCTCTCTCTCCCTGCTGCCTGAACCCCCTCAGCAGGACTCCACAAGGAAGTTCCTTCATCAACACTGTTGAAGGTCATATGTTGATATGCTGCTTGTTACCACTAGGATGAAACTAGAGCCCTGGTCCCCTTACTGTCATTACTTCTTGTTAATGCTGATACTTGCACTGGCTAGAAAATCCTAGTAGACTGTGGTCCATGTCATACATGCCCAAGAGTCTGTGCCAGCCTTCAACTGAGCACCTAGTCCAATGTGCCCAGAAGGAATTGCTGCAAAATTAAACCTCAATTAGCCAAGGGTGTACTGACCTCAAGTTGTGACTACCAGAGGGACATGGCATGCCATGGCTGGGAGGACTTTGTTACAAGTCTAAGTTTGCCTCAGCAAGGGAAATGGTCTTTCAGAAAATGGTCTTAATTAGGGAAGTGGCCCATTCCTCATATCAAGACCTAAGAACCAGGCCTGGCAACCATTAATTTACACTTCATGGGTGAATGTGGCCCTCCTGGTCCTAACAAGTTGCATTTTCTGTTGTACCTTTTGGTTCTATTCCCTCTTCTTACCCCACGTCCATTTTTCTCATCATCATGGGCAAGACAGCTGTGTACTGGGCATCCATGAAATCCTGGGTATGTGCCATAAACTTCCTAGTCAATCTTTCATGATAAACATTTTTTTCAATTTCAAAAAGGGAGCAATGTGGCCTCTGATAGTCACATAATATCCTGACATGGCCTGGTTCATTCACATAATGCCCTCATTATAATCTGTCACACTCACATAATACCCTCACTGTGGCCTCTTACACTGATATGCTACATTACTCTGGCCTCTGACATTCACATAATATCCTTACTTAGCCTCTGACACTCACATAACATCCTCACCATGGCCTATCACACATAGCATTTTCACTGACTTCTGACACTCAACTAATGCCCTCACTGGGGCCTCTCAATTTCACATATTATGCTCAATGTGTCATCTGACATTCATATAATACCTTACTGTGGCTTTTGACATTCACATAATAACCTCACTTTGCCTCTGACTCCCACAGAATATCCTCACTTTTATGTTGCATTCATAAAATATCATCACTGTGATCTTGACAGTCACATAATATCATTATGGCCCTTGCCATTGACAAAATATATTCACTATGGCATCTGATATTCTCAAATATACTTACAATATTCACATATATTTATATATTCATTCAGAATAGCCCCTGAGATTAAAAAAAAATTTCCTAGATGAGGCCTCTGATATATAAAAAATATCTTCTCATTTACAAATTTTTTTCACATATTACACTCACTGTCACATGAGTTCCTCACATAATACACTCAGTGTGACATAAAACACTCATATAATATCATGCTGTGGCCTCTGACACAGAATGTCCTCAATTGGTCTCAATCATTGTAACCCCTGACATTATATTCCTGTTGTGACCTCAGACACTCACCTAATACCAAAAGTATGGCTTCCTACACACATATTATACTCAGTGAGGTCTTTGAATCTTACATAATACCTTAATTGTGGCCTATGACACTGATATAATATCCTCACTTGGCATCTGACACTGACATATCATTCTGAATTTTATACTCACATAGTACAATCACTGTGGCCTCTGACTCTCATACAATTTGCTCACTGTTATCTCTGACATTCACATATTACCATACTGGATCTTCTGATATAAAACCATCAAAGTGATCTGTAAAACACAAAATATCCTCTTTCTCCTGTTGCCTGATTCACTTCAGCATCTTGGCCTCTGACACTGACATAATATTCTCACTGTGACCTCCTCTAATCCTCACATATTATACTCTGTGACCTCTGACACATAATTACCTCAGTATGAACACACTCACATAATACCCTCAGTGTGACCTTAGGCACTCAAATAATAAGCTAAGTGTAACCATTGTCACTGATAAAATACCCAAGTGTGACCTCTGATCCTCAAAAAATGCACTCACTGTGATTACTCACACTCATGTAATACGCTCAGTGCAACCTCAGATACTCATATAACACCTGCATGTGCTTTCTGACACTCAGAATATTCTCATTAGGACTTCCGCCACTCACCTAATACTTTCACCGTGCCTATTGTCCATCACATAATACCTCCATTCTGCCCTCTGACAATTACAAATATACTCAATTTGCAGTCTTACAATATTTTCATGAGGCCTCTGATATTATATAATTTACTCACTGTGATTCAGACACTCCCATTATACCTTCATGTGGCCTCTGCAATTCACATAACATCTTCACTTGTCCTCTGATACTGACATAATATCCTTACTGTTCTTGTGTCATTCACATAATACCCTTACTGTGGACTCTGATCACAAAAACAAACAAAAAAATTCTCACTATGGCCTCAGGCACTCACATATTATTGTCACATTGCCTCTGTCACCCAAAAAATATTCTCGCAGTGGTCTCTGATATGAAGACAGGATAGTCAGTATGATCTCAGATATAGTAGTCTCCTGTGGCCACTGGCTCTCACATAATACCCTCATTTTATCCTATGTCATTCACATAATATCTTCACTTGGCTGCTGACATAATACCCTACTGTGTTCTCTGACATTCACATAACACTCTCATTCAGACCTCTGACACTGACATAATACCATCACAGTGACATGTCTCAGTCATATTATTTCTTTAGTGTGACCTGAGACACAAACCTGAAACCCTCAATGTGTCCTCTAATTGACATAATATTCCCATTGTGGCTTCTGATGCTCATATAATTATCTCAGAGTGACCTCAGACATGGATATAATACACTCACAGCACCCAAGGACATATAATATACTACCTGGGCATCTGACACTGGAATGAAACCCTCACTGTGGGCTTCTGGGACTCACATAAATCCCTCACTCTGGTCTCTGACACTCACATAATGGCATGACAGTGGCCCCTGAAACTATTACAATAACTCTCTGGGCTCTGACACTGCATAATATTTTAGCATGGCCTCTTAAACTAACATAATGTACTCACTGTGACACTGAATACTCATTTACTGTACACACCGTGTCCTATGACACTGACACAATATCCCATTTTGTCCTCATATTCATTTAATAATATAAATATGAACTCAGACACTCAAATAATATTCTCAATTTGGCCTCTCCTCTGATACTCACATAATACCTGCACAGTTGCCTGTGACACATGTTATATCCTCACTTGATCTCTGATGTTTATATGAAAATTTCTATGTGGCCTCTGACATTCACACAATGTTCTCACTTTGTCTGTGACTCTAACAAAATGCCCTCATCATAACCTGTTACAGTCATAAAATATCCACACTATGGCCCCTGATGTTGAATATATTTTCTCATTATATCCTCTGACACATATCATCACTTTTCCTGTGCCACTCACATAATACTCTGTGTGACCTCTGGTACTCATATATTACCCCCACTATGAACTCTCACACTCAAATTATACCATTACTGTGACCTTTGACACTGACTTAATACCTTCAATGTGGCCTCAGTGTGACTACTGACACTAACATGATACATTCACTGTGGCCTGTGATGCTCACAAATTACCCTCATCATGACTTATGACTCTCATATTTTAACCTCATTGTGACCTCTGATGCTGATATAATATCCTAACTTTGGTCTCAGACACTCACATAATCTCTCTGGGACCTCTGTCACTTATTATACTCTCATTGTGACTTCTGACACTCATATAATAACCTCGCTGTGACCTCTGATTATATCCTATCTGTGACTTCTGACTCTCACACACGATTCCCTCAAAATGGCCTCTGACACTCACATAACACTTTCACCTTGTTTTTTGACACTTAAATATTATCCTCAATTTGCCCTATCACTCACATAATACCTCACTGTGACCTCTGACACTCAGATAGTAGCCTCTGTTTTACCAATGATGCTAACCAAATACCCACATGGTGACCCCTGAAGCTCACATTATACCATCAACATGGCCTCTCACACTCACATAAACATCCCCATAGTGACTTCTGACACTGAAAACATATCCTTCATGTGACCTCTGTCACTCAAAAAATACCTTCAGTGTGACTTCAGGTACAACCATAATATTTTACTGTGGCATCTGAAACTGATATAATAGCCTCACTTTTTTTTCCTGATACTCATGTGTCCTCATAGTGTTTTCTAAAACTCCACATAAAACCCTAAGAGTGACAAAACAACCTCACTGTGACCACTGAAACTGACATAATATAATTATTTCTTCCTATGATACTCACTTTACCTCCCTATGGCATATGACACTCAAAGAATATCTTCACTGTGACTCTGATAGTCACAAAATAGCTTGACTTGACTTCTGACAGTCAACAATATCCTCACTCTGACATATCACACTCACAAAATAAGCTCATTTTCACTTGTGAAATTCAAAAATATCCTCACTTGCCCTTTGATAGTAATGTCATACCCTCAATATGACATTTGACACATTATACACTCACTCTGATCTCTGACAAAAATGTCCTCCATTGGTCTCTATCACTGATACCCTCATCTAACACCTCAAACTCACAGATTACTCTCACTGTGACCTCTAATGCTTACATTTTACCCTCACTGTGGTCTATGACACTCATAATATGTACTCACTATGGTTCAGACAGACACATAATACCCTCCTTTGTCCTCTAACTCAAAAAATAATATCCTCAATGGGACCTTTGTTACTCACATAATAACTTCAGTGTGACCTCTCTCACACTCATAATATCCTTATATGGCCTGAGTCACTCACAGAATACCCTCAATGTTTCCTCTGGCTCTCACATATTCCCCACCTGAGCCCTGTGACACTCCAATAAATATTCTCATTGTTCTTTTTTTTAGAAACTGATATAATAACTCTCTGGCCACACATACTCACATAATGTTCTTACTGTGAACTTTGACACATTATTTTCTGAAATGACTTTGGACACTTTCATTTGTCTTCACTGGTGCCTCTGATACTCACCTAAATTCCTCACTTGTTAAGTGACACTCATATGATATCCTCACTGTGAGTCTGATAGTCACATAATATCCTCACATGACCTCTGACACTCACATAATGTCCTCACTGTGACCTCTTATAATCACAACATAACCTCATTGGGACATCTGTTATTTATGTAATACCCTCACTTTGGATTATGACACTCACAAAATATCCTCACTTGACCTCTGACACTAATATAATATTCTCACTTTGACCACTGACACTCAAATAATAACCTCACTGTGATCTCAAACACTCAGAATGTGCACTCAGTTTGACCTCTGACACAGATATTATATCCTTAATTGGCTTCTGACACATAATATCATCAATGCTACTCTGACACATAATAAATTTACTGTGACTTCTGGCACTCATATAATAAACTCTCTGTACCCTCTGTCAATCACATAAACCCCAATTTCGGTCTCTGACAATCACAATACAAACATTTTGACCTCATAAACAGATTACTACCACTCTGGACTCTGTGACTCACATAATATAGCACTGTTTTCTCTGAAAGTTATATAAATATTATCACTGGGTCCTCTGACACATAAAATATCCTCAATTTGACCTCTGATATTGACATAATACCCTCATTTTGCTGTCTGAAATAACCTCTCTGTGAATTCTTGTACTCAGAGTGTCATCACTTTGGTCTGTGATACTGACATAGTATAATTATTCTAACCTGTGATACTTACATAATACACAGAGATTGACCTCCTATGCTCACATATTACATTCAAGCAATGTAGCCTCTGACAGTCACATAATATCCACATTTGGTATCTGATATTCATATAATAAATTCAATCTGGCCTATAACACTCACATACTATTTTAACTGTGACCTCTGTCACTCACTTAATATACTCACTTTTGTTCCTGACATTCACACTATTTTCGCTTGGCATCTGACACTCACAAAATGCAATCCCTGTAACCTTGACACTCATATAATACCCTCAATGTGGCCTCTAATACTCACCAAATACCTTCAATGTGGCCTTATACACTCACGTAATGTAATTGTCACCTCTGACACTCACATGATATTCTCACTGTGAGTCTGAGAGTCACATAATGTCCTCACATGACCTCTGACACTCACATAATGTCCTCACTGTGACCTCTTATAATCACAAAATAACCTCACTGGGACCTCTGTTACCTAAGTAATACTCTCACTTTGGATTATTACACTCATGAAATATCCTCACTTGACATCTGACACTAATATAACATTCTCACTTTGACCACTGACACTCAAATAATAACCTCACTGTGATCTCAGACACTCATATTATGCACTCAGTTTGACCTTTGACACAGACATTATATCCTTAATTGGCCTCTGACTCATATCATCAATGCTACCTCTGACACATAATAACTCTACTGTGACCACTGGCACTACCTAATACACTTACTGTACCCACTGACACTCACATAAATCCCCAATTCTGGTTTCTGAAAATCACATAATACACACATTTTGATCTCAAAGACTACTACCACTCTGCTCTCTGTTGCTCACATAATATCACACTGTGTCCTCTAAAAGTCACATACATTTTATCACTGGGTTCTTTGACACACATAAAATATCTTCACTTTGACCTCTGACACTGACATAATACCTTCATTGTGATGTCTGAAACTGATATAATATCCTTTCAGAATTCTTGGACTCATAATGTTGCCATTTTTGTCTCTGATTCTCATATAGTATTCTTATGCTAACCTGGGATATATAATACCCACAGATTGGCATCCTATACTCTCACGTTACATTCAGTGTGAATTGTCATGCACATCATACCTTTTTGTGACCTGAGACACTCACATCATATTTGCAATGTAGCCTCTGACTCTCATATAATATTCACATTTGGTCTCTGATATTCATATAATAAATTCAATCTTGCCTCTGACACTCACATAACATGCTAACTGTGACCTCTGTTACTCACTTAATATATTCACTTTTGTCCCTGACATTCACATAATATTCTCACTTGGCATCTGACACTCACAAAATGCCATAACTATTACCTTGACACTCAAAGACTACCCTCAGTGTGGCCTCTAATACTCACCAAATACCTTCAATGTAGCCTTATACACTCACATAATATGTCATCTCTACCACTCACATAATACACTCACTATGGTCCAAGACAGTCACTGTGACTTGGGACAGTTATCATATCCTCATACCCTTGATGTGACAAAATATCCTTATTGTGGCCACTGACACCCACATAATTTCCACAGTGTTGTCCCTGTGATTGACAGTGTATCTCAACTGTAGCTGCAGACACTCATACAATAGCCTTTCTGGGACAGTTGCCACTCACATAATATCCAAATTTGGTTCTGACACTCATACAATACCATCATTGTAGCCTATCACACTTACATATGATACACAATTAAACCTCTGACATTTACTTAATATCCTTACTCTGGCCTCTGAAACTCACAAAATACCGTTACAGTGGCCTCTGACATTCACATAATACCATCGATGTGGCCTCTGATATTAATATAATACCCTCTCTGTGGTTATTAAGACTTACTTAATTACCTCATTGCAGCTTCTGACACTCACATATCATCACTCTTACCACTGACACATAGTATTCTCAATGTGACCACTGTGACCATTGTCACTCATTGAGTATCATCCCTGAGGCCTCTGATATTTAATATACATAATCTGGCCTCTGACACTGATATAATATCATCAGTGTGACCTCAAATATTCATATAAAATCCTCACTGTGCCTTCTGACACACAATATCCACACTATGGTCTTTGGCTCTCACATAATATCCTGTGCTCTCTGACACTCATATAATACACTCACTGTTGCCATGACAATCACATATTATCTTCCCTTGGTCTGATTCAAAAAATGCCCTCACTATTACCTTGATACTCACATAAAACCCTGATTGTGGCCTCTGACCCTCACAAATAAACCTCAATGTGGCCTCTGACTTTCACATAATATCTTCATTGTGACCTCTGAAACTCACATAATAACATGTGATCTCTCACTCTCATATAATATCCTCATTTTGGATTCTGACATAAACATAATATCCTCACTATGAATAATTACATGCACATAATGTCCATACTGTAACCTCTGACTCTTACATTATACTCTTCCTCTGGTCTCTGATACATAAAATATCCTCCATGTGACCTCTTAAACACACATTAAACCCTCACTATAACATCTGACACTCAAAGTCCTTATCTGGCCTCTGAAATTCATATAATATCCTTAGTATGGCCTTAGGTTCTCACATATTATTCTCACTCTGACCATTAACCTTGACAAACTGTCCTCACTGTAGCCACTAAAATCCACATATTACCCTCACTGTGGTCTCTGACATATAATGTCTTCACTTTGGCAGCTCACATTCGCATAATATCTTTAATTTGCCTACCAACACTCACATAATATCTTCAAAATGCCTCTGACACTCTGGTAATTACCTCACTATAGCGAATAACACAGAATATTCTTATGTGGTCTATGACACTTATCCTCATTTTGGTCCCTTTTACATAATATTCTCCCTTGATTTCTAACACTCACATAATATCTCACTGTGGCCTAAAATACTCAAAAAGTATTTTCCCTGTGGACCCTCACATTTATATACAATTCTCACTTGACCACTTTTTAAAAAATACAATTTATTGTTTTAAAGGTTAACATGTAAATTACAGAAAAAATAAAAATACAAGTAAGGAACAAAGTTATTAATTTGCAAGCAGCTTATTTGAACATGCCTTCCAGGTCATGAGTCACAACATCACATTTTATGTGATTGAGATCATTGTGAGTATCATGGTTTTCCACACATGAATATTCACCAAAACAAAATCTAATACCTACCACATTTGACCACTTATATTCACCTAATATCATAACTCTTACACAAGAATGTCACATAAAACCTTCACTCAAGGCTCTGACACTCATATAATGTTTACACTTGACCTCTGACACTAACATAATATCCTCATTGTGGAACCTGACACTCACATAATACACTCACTGTGACTGAAGACACTAATACCTTTAATGTGACTGCTGAAATTCACATAATATCCTTAGTATGCACTGTGTCCTTTAGTATTAACATAATATTCACACATAAAAAATATAACTAATATAGTAGTTGTCCTTTGGATTTTAATTCCAATATTTTATCAATCATTTTATATCCACAATCAATACTTCCAACAAATCTTTCCAAATTTTGTAATATGGATTATGTGGATTCTTAAACTCATATAAAAACTATCCTTTGTTCCTGGGTTTGTGGCTTACTGTTAGTGCACTTGCCTAGCACAAGTGAGGCACTGGGTTCAATCCTGAGCAACACGTAAAAAATAAATAAATAAAATAAATTTAAAAGAGAATGCTGTTATTTTTTTAAACTGTCCTTTGTTCTTTCTATATCGAAATTATATTCATACTATAGCATTAAAACTGCTGTCATCAGTAGCCTCTGTGTGTTCATATTAACATGCTTTCCATTCTATAAAATCTAAACCTAACAGATTAGCTGCCTGGCCTGGTACCCTTAATATGAGTGTGATAAATTTGTTGTTCTCCCTAAAACTAATAGCTAATAGCTGCTAAGTGATCTTTAATGCTAAAAAAATGTTCTTATTATTCCACATTAAACTAATATAGTAGATTCCCTGGGACCTTAAAGATGATTATAATATCCATATTGACCATCTAAAACACATATAATAGCTCTCCTGTAGACTTCAATAATAATACAATATTCCTATTATGACTGTTCCGTGTCCTTTTTATAACAGTATATGCATACAATAGTATGGAAAACTATACAAGAGCTGTTCTGTCCTTTAATATTAATGTAGTTTGTCTGATATTACAACATCAGAAATGGATATCACAGCCAGAGTATTCAAATACTAATATAATATCCAAAGTAGAGTATCAAATACGAATATAGAAGCTGTGCTGTGGCCTCTAAATCTAATGTGTTATTCATAGCCTATCATCTAAAATGAATATACTAGCTCCCCTCTACCTTGAAATCCTAATATGACACCCATATTGTCACCTAAAAAACCAATGAAATATATGTCCTCTAGACTTTAATATTACTATACTCCATCTTTTCAATAAACTCTGAAACCAGTATAATAAATTGTGTGGATTTTAATATTCATTTAATATCCTTGATATAACATCTAAAACTAGTAAACAGGTGTTCAGTAGCATTTAGCATTAGCATATTTGTATTATACAACCTTATGCTAATAAAATATCTGCATATTTGGCATTAAATAATTTTTATGAGTTATCTATAAAATTAATGTATTAACTACCATGTTGATTTTAATCCTAAGATGATATGCATACTTTAGTTTTTAAAAATGACCTAAAGATTTATTTGTGACTTTTAATATAATATGATATCCATATTATGTCATATCAAACTGATATGATATCTGCCTTTTAAAATTGATATAATATTCATACTATAGGAAGTACAACTAATATAATAATGGCTCTGATGTTTTAATACTATTCCATTATCCATAGTATAGTATTTAATATTAACATATTAGCTTCTATAGACCTTGTATATTGATAGAAGAGGTGTGTGATAACATCCGTAACAAATATTGTAGTTGTTAGGTAGCCTATTATGCAAAAATGATACCATAATAAAACACCTCAAGATAATGCAATATCTGTCCTTAGTTATTAATAGTAATACCAATACTACACCATCCAAAAGTGATATAATAGTTGTCCTGTGGATTGTAGTCCTATTATAGAATCTATACTATTATAAAATTCTCATGACTAGGGCTGCTGTTCATGAGCTTCACTGGCAGTGAGTAGACAGGTAAGACAGAACACTAATTGCAAAAAGGGTGCAAGTTCTCAACAGGATCCATTAGAAAAAAACCATGGCAAGTAACTAAAAGAGTTCAGAAAGAAGCTGATCAAGCCACATAAAAAACATCATCTTTTTCCCATTTCTCTGGGAGAAATATGTCACCAATAATGCAAGTTCAATGAAATATCCCTCAGTTATACACAGCGTTCCATGCCACCTGGGGTTTCATCCTTCAGATCTGGGTTGTAGTCTTGCACCTGAGAAAAACCAGGTGGTTCCTAAGTTCCATGGTCTCTTTATCAGGATCACCATACCCTGAGCAAACAGCTGCAGATGTGAGGACATGAGGAGGAACGTATGTAGCCTGCGCTGCCTTTCTGCTCCTTGCTAAATTAAGACCAGAGGGCAAAGTCTGTGGGCTGTGTTTCCAGGGTGTCTCAATCTCACACTGACATTGATTGTTCTGAGCTTCACACTGTGCCTTTAATCATTATATTTGCCTAATTTGGATTTCAGTAGGAAAGCTGTGGTCATAACTTGTCCCTCTCTTTTCTGTGTTGTATTTCTGTATGTTAGTGCATTACAGACACATGACTCAAACATTAAGGTTCCAAAGGAGAACATATATAAATGACTTTATACACCTGATGACAACTTCAAAAGCAAATACTAGAATAATCCCAGGGGAATAAATGGCAAATGTATTCAGGCCTTGTAAGGCATAATGACTTCTTCAGGACCACCCCCATGGCCAGAGGGAGGAAATGGGTCTAATTCAAACAGTCTCTCCAAACCAGGTGAGTTTGCTGCACTGGGTCAGTCTGGGGACAAAATTCAGGGTGTGTTGGTGTAACCATGTCCATTTGTGTATATGTCAAGGGAAGATGGGAGGAACCTGCATCTCAGTGGGCCACTAGAACCATCTTGTGTGAGAAAGGACTTTAGGTTGGAGTCTCCAAGGAAGTGACCTCACTTCCTTGGCAGTAGAACACACACAACTTGGAACCCTAGTAGCTAGGTACCCACATTCCAGATAAACTCCCATTCTGCTTGCTTGTGTTGAGACAGCAATTCTAGAGCCATGAGTATATGTTGTCTATTCATCTCTGAATGCTTATTTCTCAGTAAGATCCCTAGTAGGGACCTTTACCAAGATTTAAAGCACTGTATCAATGTTGGGGCCAACAACTTTGGTGATATTTCCCAAAAAGACTGGAGGAGAAACAGGACAGAACTTTGGAAGTGACTAGAGTCTAGCCCTCCACTCAGATTCCCATTTAGATAGCACCAGACCTCAGAAGTTTTTGTCTGAGTGTGTTTATATTTCTGTCTCATATTTGTGACTTATTGAATTTGATGTTGATCAAGCTGTGATAATATCCGTTAAAAGAGTGCCACCTTACATCATTCCCTCCACACCTCAGAGAGACATAACTACATATTTGAGTGAGTACAAACTAGTACTTTGCAAGCCCTAGTAACTATACTTCTTAGTAAGTCTTCTCTAAACACCTTAGAGAGTCTTTCCACTTACCTCAGAGATTCTGCAATACACACATCAGAGAAAACTTTTGGATCACCAGAGACCTTTCCTATTCACTGCAAATAGCCCTTTTATTCACTTAAGTGAACACTTACACTCTCTTCAATAAGTCTTCCAACAAACATCATAAAGCCCTCTTTCACCTTTCAGAGGGACCTCCCTAAATATCAGAGAGCCCACCATACATAAAAATGAGAACTATCCATATTGGTTTCCCCCTATATGTAATCTGATGATTTTCTCTCACAGCCTTTAAAATCCTATTTTTATTTCTTATGTGAGTTATTTTCATTATAATATGTCTTGGTGTGGATCTGTTGTATTTTTTTGCATTTGGTATTTAGTAAGCCTTTGTATTTTATTTTCTATTTCATTCTTCAGGTTTGGGGAATTTTTAAAAATCAATTCATTGAATAGGTTTTTCATTCTTTTTGTTTGTATCTCTGTGTCTACCTCAATCCCAATAATTTATAATTTTGGTCTTTTCATGATGTCCCAGAGTTCTAGGAAGTTTCATTCATGATTTCTTACCATCTTCTGTGTTTGGTCAACTTTATTTTCAAAACTAAATATTTTGACTTTATTGTCTAAGGTTTATTCTTCCAAGTGATCTAGTCTGTTGGTGATGCTTTCCATTGAGTTTTTTATTTAGTTTATTGTTTCCTTCATTTCAATAATTTCTTTCTTTTTTTTTTTTTTGAGACTCTCTGTATTGAAATGGTCTTTTTTCTTCCTGCAGTTGCTCTTTCATCTGCTTATTGGAGTGATCATTCGTTGCCTCATCCTTTGCTTCATGAATCATTTTAATTATATATATTCTGAACTCTTTTTCTGACATTTCTTCTACCATGGTGTCACTGGGTTCTCCGAATATAGAATCTAGGTTTGTTTGAAATGTTTTCTTCCTTTGTTCTTTCATGTTGTTCACATATCTTCTCCTCTAGAAGTGCAGATCTTGGGTGTTGCTGTTTCCCCTCTATAGGCTTATAGTAACCCTATAGATTTCCAAAACCTCTTCTTTAAGGGGGAGATCAACATTAGCAGCACCCAGTAGAGAAAATATGCATCCCTAAACCAAATAGCCCCTTTGAAGACATTAACAATATTTTCAAAATAAGCAGAGAGGTTAAGTTCAAATCTTATCTATAGTATAACAGATAGATTTGAAGTAAGGTCTGCAGTTTCTAATGGAGGACAAAGAAGATGGGGAGGAGTGTAAGATGTAACTGTTAATGGGATAAGAAAAGAGTATATAGACATTCTAGTTTGTAGAAAGTGTGAAAGCATAATCAAAAGCAGTTGATTGTTAGCGTGGAAAAAGGGTGAGACACTCTGAGAAAATAGGTAAAGAAAAGGAAAATAGAGTAAGAAATGTGAAGAAAAATTCAACATTTTTCAGGAAGGAGAAAAACAAGACAAAAATATGTTCTGTATAACAGTCTTATATTATTCAAACCTCCCTGTCTTCAGTAGCCTGAAGCAAGAGAGGTACATGACAATGAGCTTCCAGTCTCCAGTAGGTGTCTCAGGATGGGATTTTCCCCACCAAATATGGGTGCTTCTGATTCCAGGATAATCCAGGATGGCCATGCTGACTTCCAAATATGTTGCCAAGTGGAAAGCTGCAGTTTGGGCATGGGTATGGTCAGCTGGTGTCCTGGAGGCAGGGTGCATTTGGTTGGGTAGTGGTTATGGAGAGGGGGCTTGGTCACTCTGGTTAGGAGTCTTGCAGGTGCTGGCTGTTGTCTCAAAATTGCAACAGTCAAGTGTAACTAAACCTTCCAGTACTATGGGAATGGACTTTCAGGCAAGAGCAGGCCATTGGCGATCTGCTGGCAGTCTGCAATCAGTCTGCAGGTTACTGGTGGATGATCCACAGGTGGATCTCAGTGGGTGATGAGTAGGTGAAAGGCAGGCGATGGACAGGCAAGAGGCAGGCAAATGGACAAATGGCAGATGTTAGTGCCAGTCAGTGAGTAATCTGCACTCAAAAAGTAGTCAATATGCTGGCAGACTGCAGGCAATCTCATGGACAAATGAGGTAAACAGTCGGGGATCAATAAGCAGCAAAGCATGCCTCACAGAGAAACAGATATCCTCTGCTTGAAACCTGAGTTACAGAGCAATGAGGAATGCAGCCTCCCTCTAGTCTGCCATCTTGGATCAAAACCACAATTTTTGACTGAAGAACTATGAATTGCTTGTGATTTAGCTCAGTTGGTAGAGTTCTTGTCTGGCATGGACAAAGCCCTGGGTTGAACTCCCAATACCTCCCCACCCCATGAACAAATTAAACTATGCAGACTTGGGATATAACTTAGTGATAGAATGATTCTCTAGCATGTGTGAATCCCTGGGCTCAACTCCTAGTCAAGTATGCTTTTTTAATGCATGTTTACAAGGTGCATTTTTTTGGAATCTATTAGAAACACAGAATCTCAGACTATGCAACCATTCTTTATTAACCTTCATTTTTACAACAATTAATATCACACTCTTTGCAGGGCATGATGGAGCACATTAGTCATCCCAGAATCCTCAGAGACTGAGGTAGGAGGATTCTAAGTTCAAGTCCAGTATGAGCAACATAGTAAGGTCCTGCCTCTAAATAAAATATAAAAATGGTTGGAGATGTAATTTAGTGGTTAAGAGCCCCTGGGTCCAATCCCTAATACTAGAAAAATCCAACTATTAATCTCTACAAGTGTCTTCAATTCATGGATATTCACATTTATAACAATCTTGATAAAAATCTATACTCATATTTTACCTGGGGAGCTTTTAATATCAACATTTTTTGTTAGAAAATTTTTCAATGCAGAACAGAATTGAAAGGATGTTTCCTTTCAATGAGCATATTTAGTTTTGAGACTTCAGATATAGTAAGAGCACTAGTGTTCAATATCTGTTTAGGTTTCTTTTTTTTGGCATGGGCCTTTCACTTTGTTAATGTCCTCTCACAGCTGACAGGATGGCACATTCTGTCACAGTGCCCACTTTCCTTCAGGATATATGTGTTTCTCCTGTGAGGAGTGGCAGCTGTTAGAACCAGTACAAAAGTGCCTGTACCAGAGTGTGGTGTTGCAGCAGCCTATGTCCCAGAGTTGGTGCCACCTCCTGTGGGGAGCATTTGAAGTATTAAGGCTGCCCATCTCTGCTGCTTCTGTGGAACCCTTAAAGCTGTTGGCTTCACTTAGAGGGCATATATTCTTAGATCCCAGCATCAGTTTTCTGGTTGAATGACCTTTCCCAGAGTGTGAAAGGGAGGGTTCATTTTGCCTTCTCCAAACCATGTCTTCCTGAGCCCTGGATCCAAACAATTTGTGTTCAGTCTATCTGTCATTTCCTCTTCACAGGGTATCCAAACTCCACATCTGATGTCATCTTCAGTTGGAACAAGAAGCAGAGTTGTGCATGGTCCTGGCCCAAAGTCCAGGTTGGGGCCACTCAGGTAAGCAATGGAGATGATGAATTCTCCCCCCTCATACTCAGAGTTGGTGTGAATCCCATGTGACATTCACAGACATCTGCACAGTTTTGATCTCTTCCATGGCCATACTTTTAGTTAATCTCCTCCTGAGCATCCTCAGTCCCTTTTTGCTTGCTTTTTAGTAGACTTGTTCTATTACTCATGTAAACAAGATTTTCTTTTCTCTCTATCTCTGGTGTCACTTCCTTTGTGCCCTTTATACATGCATGCATATATGTGTATACATATGCACACACATGCATTTGTAAATTCTTTATACATAAATCCAACAGCTGCAGTTCCAATTTCTTCCTTGTCTTTGAAATCTGTTGATTGTCTTAACATCCTCTCTGTGCCTTCTAAGTACATTCTAGCATTCTCTGAAGACTCTGCTCTGCCTCACTTCCATGGCCCCCATAGAACCTGCCTTCATACTGCACCTCCAAGTTCTCAAGAAGGTCTTCTCTTCCTGTTCCTTCTTCACCTGTGGGTGTCTTTGTTTATTCTCCATTTTCACTGTATGTTGGAACTGTGTGTGTGCGTTCAGTGCTGGGAATAGAGCCCAAGGCCTTGTGCATGGTAAGCAAGTGTTCCAACACTGAGCCAAAACCCATTCCACGTGTTGTAACTTTTTGAAACTTCCTTAGTCCACTTTTTCCTAGTTCATATTAGTTATATATTACAGAATGATTTATTTTAACCATGTTATAAATGCATGGAGTTTAATTTGTTCTAATTTAGTACTTAGTATTTCCTTTTTCCTTGCCCTTCCTCCCTACACCAGGTCCTTTTCCTCTTCTCTACTGATCTCTCTGCTATTTAATTACTTTTAAATAAAATATTGACTTGTGGAAATACATAATGGTGAGATTTCCTGTATTGTATTCATATATATATGTGGGAAAGTTTGGTCAAATTCATTTCACTCTTTCCCCCTTATCTCATCACTTGTCTCTTCCTCCTCAATCTCCTACTCCGTGATCTTTCTCTTATTTTAATAAAATATCCACATTTTTTTTCTCTTCTTCCCCCATATTTTAGATTAACTTCTGCATATCAGAGAAAACATTCAAATTTTCACTTTCTGGTTCTGAGCATCACTTAGTAATTTTCTTTTTTGTTTGTTTTTTCTTACTTTTTTCTTTCTTTCTTTCTTTCTTTTTTTCTTTCTTTCTTTCTAATATTTTCTTTTATATTTTCAATTCTTTCATTTTCTCTTCTTCTCTTTTCTTTTGTACCAGAAATTTAACCCAGGGGTGCTTAATAACTGAGAGATAGCCCCAAGCCCTTTTTATATTTTATTTAGAGGCAAAGTCTTGCTAAGTTGCTCAGGGTCTTGCTAAGTTGATGAAGGTGGATTTGAATGTAACATCCTCCTGCCTCAGTCTCCAAAGCTGCTGGGATTGCAGGCATGTGTCACTGTGCCTAACTGGTTATAGAATTATAGTGTACAGTTCCATGCATTTACTCAAAATGCCATAATTTTATTCTTCTTCATGGCTAAGTAATATTCAATTGTGTCCATATAGCCGATTTTCTTTTTTTTAAATTTATTTTTATTGTAAACAAAAGGGATACATGTTGTTTCTGTTTGTATATGAAGTAAAGGCATACCATTTGTGTGATCATACATTTATGTAGGGTAATGGTGACTAATTCATTCTGTTATTTTTTCCTTCCCCCCACCCCTCCCACCCATCTTTTCCCTCTATTAAGTCTCTCCTTCCTTCATTCTTGCCCCCCTTCCACCCCCTATTATGTGTCATAATCCGCTTATCAATGAGATCATTTTCTTTTGTTTTTTTGAGATTGGCTTATCTCACTTAGCATGATATTCTCCAATTTCATCCATTTGCCTGCAAATGACATGATTTTATTATTTTTATGGCTGAGTAATATTCCACTGCATATATGTAGCACAGTTTCTTTATCAATTCATCAATTGAAGGGCATTTAGGTTGGTTCCACAATCTAGCAATTGAGAATTGAGCTGCTATGAACATTGATGTGGTTGCATCACTGTAGTATGCTGATTTTAAGTCTTTTGGGTATATACCACGGAGCTGTATAGCTTGGTTAAATGTTGGTTCCATTCCATGTTTCTAAGGAATCTCCATACTGCTTTGCAGAGGGGCTACACTAATTTTCATCCCCACTGTCTATATATGAGTGTACCTTTTTCCCCACATCCTCGCCAACATCTATTATGGCTTGTACTCTTGATAATTGCCATTCTAATTGCGGTGAGATGAAATCTTAGTGTAGTTTTGATTTCCATTCCTCTTATTACTATAGATGTTGAACATTTTTATGTATCTGTTGATTGCTTGTACATCTTCTTCTGTGAAGTGTCTGCTTATTTCCTTAGCCTATCTATTGATTGGGTTATTTGTATTCTTGGTGTAAAGTTGTTTTAATTCTTTATAGATTCTGGAGATTAGTGCTCTATTTGAAATATGTGTGGCAAAGATTTCTCCCACACTGTAGGCTCTCTCTTCACGTTGCTGATAGTTTCCTTTGCTGAGAAAAAGCTTTTAGTTTGAATATATCCCAATTATTGATTCTTGCTTTTATTTCTTGTGCTAGGGGAGTCATGTGAAGGACTTCTGATCATAAACTGACATGATGAAGATATTTACCTATTTTTTCTTCTATAAGGTGCGAAATCTCTGGTCTGATTTCAAGGAACTTGATCCATTTTGTGTTGAGTTTTTTGCTGGGTGAGAGATAGGGGTTTAGTTTAATTCTGCTGCTTATGGATTTCCAGTTTTCCTAGCACCATTTGTTGAAAAGGTTATCTTTTCTCCATTGTATGTTTTTGGCAACTTTGTCTAGTATGAGATAATTGTATTTATTTGGGTTTGTCTCTGTGTCCTCCCTCCTGTATCATTGATCTAACTGTCTATTTTGGTGCCAATACCATGCTGTTTTTGTTACTATTGCTCTGTAGTATAGTTGGAGTTCTGGTATTGTGATACCCCCTGCTTCATTCTTCCTGCTAAGGATTGCTTTAGCTTTCTGTGTCTCTTATTATTCCAAATGTATTTTGTGATTGCTTGCTCTATTTCTTTGAGGTATGTCATTAGAATTTTCATTGGAATTGCATTGAATTTGTATGACACTCTTGGTAGTATGGCCATTTTGACAATATTAATTCTGCCTATCCAAGAACATGTGAAACATTTCATCTTCTGAGATTTTCTTTAATTTCTTTCTTTAGTGTTCTGTAGTTCTCATTGTAGAAGTCTTTCACCTCTTTTGCTAGATTATTTCCTAAGGATTTTATTTTATTTCTGAGGCTGTTGTGAATGGGTTACTTTTCATAAATTATCTTTCAGAGGATTCATCACTTTGAATAAAAATGCATTAGAATTATTAGCATTGATTTTATGTCCTGCTAAATTACTGAATTCATTTATGAATTCTAGAAGTTTTCTGGTGAAAATTTTTGGCTCTTCTAAATATAGAATCATGCCATTGGCAAATAGTGATAATTTGAGATCTTCTTTTCCTATTCATATCCCTTTAATTTCATTGGTCTGTCTAATTGCTCTGGCTAGAAGTTCAAGGATGATATTGAATAGAAGTGGCAATAGAGGGCATCCCTGCCTTGTTCCAGGTTTAGGGGGAATGTTTTCTGTTTTTCTCCATTTTGAATGATATTGGCCATAGGCTTAGCACAGTTAGTCTACAATGCTGAGGAATGTTCCTACTATCCCTATTTTTTCTAGAGTTTTGAGCATGAATTTTTCTAAATGCTGTATTTTCTCAAATGCTATTTCTGCATCTATTGGAATAACCATGTGACTCTTAACTTTAAGTCTGTTGATATGGTGAATTACATGTGTAAATTTGTGGATGTAGATCCAACTTTGCATCCCTGTTATAAAGTCCACATGATCGTGGTACACCGTTTTTTAATATGTTTTTGTATGCAATCTGCTAAAATGTTGTTAACAATTTTTGCATTTTTGTTTATTAGGGATATTTGTCTAAATTTTTTTAGACGTGTTTCTGTCTGGTTTTGGTATTAGGGTAATATTAGCTTCATATAATGAGTTTAGAAGTGTTTCCTCCTCTTCAATTTCATGGACTACTTTGAGGAGTATTGGAATGAGTTCTCCTTTGAAGGTCTTGCAGAACTTTGCTGAGAATCCATCTGGTCCCAAACTTTTGTTTGTTGGTAGGCTTTTGTTGACTTCTTCTACTTCATTGCTTGAAATTGATCTATTTAAATTGTGTATGTCCCCCTAATTTAGTTTGGGTGGATCATATGTCTCTAGAAAACTTGTTGCTATCTTTGAGATTTTCTATTTTGTTATAGATTTCAAAATAGCTTTAAAATATATTTTATATTTCAATTGTGTCTGTTGTGATATTTCCCTTTTCATCCCAAATTTTAGTAATTTGACTTTTCTCTCTCCTTCTCTTTGTTAGTGTGGCTAAAGATTCATCAATTTTGTTTATTTTTTCAAAGAACCAACTTTGTAATTTATCTATTTTTTTATTTCATTTGTTTCAATTTCACTTATTTCAGCTCTGATTTTATTTTTTCCTGTCTTCTACTTTTGGTGTTGATCTGTTCTTCTTTTTCTATGGCTTTGATTTGTGGTGCTAGGTCATTCGCTTGTTGACTTTTTCTTCTTTTATTGAATGTGCTCCATGAAATAAATTTTCCTCTTAGTATTCCTTTCACAGTATCCCAGAGATTTTGATATGCTGTTTCATTGTTTCCCTTTACCTCTAAGAATATTTTTATTTCCCCCTGATATCTTTTGTTATCCATGTATTATTTAATACCATATTATTTAATCTCCAGGTGTTGGAATAGTTTCTGTTTTTATTATTTCATTGATTTCTAATTTCATTCCATTATGATGTGATAGAGTACAAGGTATTATGTCTATCTTTTTTGTATTTGCTACAAGTAGCTTTGTGGCATAACATACGGTCTATTTTAGAGAAGGATCCATGTGCTGCTGAGAAGAAAGTGTATTTGCTCATTGATGGATGGAATATTCTATGTATGTCTGTTAAGTCTAAATTATTGATGGTGTTATTGAGATCTATGGCTTCTTTGTTCAATTTTTGTTTTAAAGACCTGTCCAGTGGTGAGAAAGTTGTGTTAAAGTCACCTAGTATTATTGTGTTGTGGTCTATTTGGTTCCAGGAATAGAGAAAAATTTTTTGATGTTCATAAATGAGGCATTATTTGGGGCATACATATTTATGATGGTTATATCTTGCTGATTTATGCTTCCTTCAAGCAGTTTGAAATATTCTTCTTCATCCCTTCTAACTTTGGCTTGAAGTCCACTTTATCTGATATGAAGATGGATACCCCCACTTTTTTGCTGAGTCTATATCTATGGTATGTTTTTTCCCATTCTTTCACCTTTAGTCCATGGGTATCTTTTCCAATGAGATGAGTCTCTTGCAGGCAGAATATTGTTGGGTCTTTCTTTTTAATCCAATCTACCAGTCTGTGACTTTTGATTGATGAGTTCAGGTCATTAATATTCAGGATTATTATTGAAATGTGATTTTTATTCCTAGTAATTTTGTCTTATTTTTGGTTTTACCTTGACTTGGTTTCTTCTTTATTTGGCTATTCCTTTAGGGTAGTTCCTCCCTTTGCTGGCTTACACTATTGTTCTTCATTTCTTCCTTATGAAATATTTTGCTGAAGAGGTTCTGTAGTGACAGCTTTCTATTTGTAAATTCTTTTAGCTATTGTTTATCATGGAAGGATTTTATTTTGTTGTCAAATTTGAATGCTAGTTTTGCTGGGTATAATATTCTTGGTTGGCATCCATTTTTCTTCAGAACTTGAAAAATGCTGTTCCAGGCCCTTCTAGCTTTTAGAATCTGGGCTGAGAAATTTGCTGATATGTATATTGGTTTCCCCCTGAATGTAATTTGAATTTTTTTTTTTCTCAGAGCCTTTAAAATTCTATCTTTATTATGTATGTTAGGAATTTTCATTTTAATTGGTCTTGGTGTGGGTCTTTTGTAATTTGCACATTTGATGTCCTATAAGCCTCTTGTATTTGATTTCCCATTTTATTCTTCAGATTTGGGAAATTTTCTGATATTATTTTATTGACTAGATTGTTCACTCCTTTGGTATGTTTCTCTGTACCTTCCTCAATCCCAATAATTCTTATTTTTTTATTTATTTTTATTGTAAACAAATGGGATACATGTTGTTTCTGTTTGTACATGGAGTAACAGCATAACATTTGCATATTCATAAATTTACATAGAGTAATGATGTTTGATTCATTCCATTATTTTTCTCCTTCTCCCCACCCCTCCCACCTCTCTTTTCCCTCTACACAGTCCCTCCTTCCTTCATTCTTGTCCCACTCCCACCCCCCATTAAGTGTCATCATCTGCTTATCAGTGAGATAATTCCTCTTTTGGATTTTTGAGATTGGCTTATCTCACTTAATATGATATTCTCCAATTTCATCCATTTGCCTGCAAATGCCATAATTTTATTATTCCTAATAGCTGAGTAATATTAATATATATATATATATATATATATATCACAGTTTCTTTATCCATTCATCAATCGAAGGGCATCTAGGTTGGTTCCATAGTCTGGATATTCTGAATTGAGCCGGTATGAACATTGATGTGGCTGTATCTCTGTAGTGTGCTGATTTTAAGTCCTTTGGGTATAGGCCGACGAGTTGGATAGCTGGGTCAAATGGTAGGTCCATTCCAAGATTTCTAAGGAATCTCCACACTGCTTTCCAGAGTGGCTGCACTAATTTGCAACCCCTCCAGCAATGTATGAGTGTACCTTTTCCCCCACATCCGCTCCAACACCTATTGTTGCTTGTGTTCTTGATAATCGCCATTCTAATTGGGGTGAGTTGGAATCTTAGTGTAGTTTTGATTTGCATTTCTCTTATTACTAAAGATATTGAACATTTTTTCATATATCTGTTGATTGCTTGTACATCTTCTTCTGTGAATTGTCTGTTCATTTCCTTAGCCCATTTATTGACTGGGTTATTTGTATTCTTGGTGTAGAGTTTTTTGAGTTCTTTATATATTCTGGAAATTAGTGCTGTATGTGAACTATGAGTGGCAGAGATATTCTCTCACTCTGTAGGCTCTCTCTTCTCATTGCTGCTAGTTTTCTTTGCTGAGAGAAAGCTATTTAGTTTGAATCTATCCCAGTTATTGATTCTTGCTTTTATTTCTTGTGCTATGGGGGTCCTGTTAAGGAAGTCTGATCCTAAGCCAAGAAGGTGAAGATTTGGACCTACTTTTTCTTCTATAAGATGCAGGGTCTCTGGTCTGATTTCAAGGTACTTGATCCATGGTGAGTTGAGTTTTGTGCAGGGTGAGAGAAAGGGGATTAGTTTCAATCTGTTGCATATGGATTTCCAGTTTTCCCAGCACCATTTGTTGAAGAGGCTATCTTTTCTCCATTGCATATTTTTGGCACCTTTGTCTAGTATTAGAAAATTGTATTTCTTTGGGTTTGTGTCCGTGTCCTCTATTCCATACCATTGATCTACCTATTTTGGTGCCAATGCCATACTGTTTTTATTACTATTGCTTTGTAGTATAGTTGAAGATCTGGTATTGTGATACCCCCTGTTTCATTCTTCCTGCTAAGGATTGCTTTAACTATTCTGGGTTTCTTATTCTTCCAGATGAATTTCATGATTGCTTGCTCTATTTCTGTGAGGTACATCACTGGGATTATAAGTGGAATTGCATTGAATCTGTATAGCACTTTTGGTAGTGTGGCCATTTTGACAATATTAATTCTGCCTATCCAAGAACATGGGAGATCTTTCCATCTTCTAAGGTCTTCCTTAATTTCTTTCTTCAGTGTTTCGTAGTTTTCATTGTAGAGATCTTTTACCTCTTTGGTTAGATTGATACACAAGTATTTTATTTTATTTTTTCAGGCTATTGCAAATGGAGTTGTTTTGCTCATTTCCCTTTCAGCTGTTTCATCGCTTCATATAAAAATGCTGTAGATTTATGTGTGTTGATTTTATTGCCTGCTATTTTGCTGAATTCATTGATGAGACCTGGAAGTTTTCTGGAGGAGGTTTTTGGATCCTCTAAATATAGAATAATGTCATCTGCAAATAGTGACAGCTTAAGTTCCACTTTTTCTATTCGTATCCCTTTAATTTCCTTAGTCTGCCTAATTGTTCTGGCTGGAGTTTCCAGGACAATGTTGCCCTTCTGACTAACTTTGGCTTGAAGTCCACTTTATCTGATATAAGGATGGAAATCCCCGCTTTTTTACTGGGTCCATATGCATGGTCGGTTTTTTCTCATCCTTTCACCTTTAGTCTGTGGATGTCTTTTTCTATGAGATGAGTCTCTTGCAGGCAGCATATTATTGGTTCTTTCTTTTTAATCCATTCTGCCAGTCTATGTCTTTTGATTGATGAGTTTAGACCATTAACGTTCAGGGTTATTATTGAGAAATGATTTCTATTCCCAGTCATTTGGCTTATTTTTGGTTTTTCCGTTGGCTTGGTTTCTCCTTTGAGTGGTTTTTCTCTAAGGTAGTTCCTCCCTTTGCTAACCTACATTGTTGTTTTTCACTTCCTCCTCATGGAATATTTTGTTGAGAACATTCTGTAGTGCAGGCTTTCTATTTGTAAATTCTTTTAACTTTTGTTTATCATGGAAGGATTTTATTTCATCTTCAAATCTGAAGGTTAGTTTTGCTGGGTATTGGATTCTCAGTTGGCAACCATGTTCTTTCAGAGCTTGAAATATGTTGGTCCAGGCCCTTCTAGCTTTTAGTGTCTGGGTTGAGAAGTCTGCTGCTATCCATATTGGTCTCCCCCTATATGTAATCTGATGCTTTTCTCTCGTGGCCTTCAAAATCCTATCTTTATTTTGAATGTTAGTCATTTTCATTATTATGTGCCTTGGTGTGGATCTGTTGTGATTCTGTGCATTTGGTGTTCTGTAAGCCTCTTGTATTTGATTGTCCATTTCATTCTTCAGGTTTGGGAAATTTTCTGATATTATTTCATTGAATAGGTTGTTCATTCCTTTGGTTTGTATTTCTGTGCCTTCCTCACTTCCAATAATTCTTAAATTTGGTCTTTTCATGATGTCCCATAATTCTTGGAGATTCTGTTCATGATTTTTTACCATCTTCTCTGTTTGGGCAACTTTATTTTCAAGATTAAATATTTTGTCTTCATTGTCTGAGGTTCTGTCTTCCAAGTGGTCTAGTCTGTTGCTGATGCTTTCCATTGAGTTTTTTCTTTGGTTTATTGTCTCCTTCATTTCAAGGATTTCCATTTTTTTTTTTTAGAATCTCTATCTCTTTGTTGAAATGATCTTTTGCTTCCTGCAGGTGTTCTTTCAGCTTATTGGTATTATCTTTCATTGCCTGCATTTGCTCTCTTATCTCATCCTTTGCTTTGTCAATCATCTTAATCATGTATAATCTGAAGTCCTTTTCTGATATTTTTTCTATCCTACTGTCATTGGATTCTATTACTATAGAATCTACATTTGTTTGGATCCTTTTCTTCCCTTGTTTTTTCATGTTGTTCATGTATCTTCCCCTCTAGCGCTGCAGATCTGGGGTATTGCATATTTACCCCTATAGGCTTATAGTGGCCCTATAGATTTCCAAAACCCCTTTCTTTAAGGGGAGATCAATATTAGCAGTGCCCAAATCAGACACTATGCAGTCCTAGACCAATTAGCCCCTATGGGGACAATAACATCATGTAAATAAGGGAGAAAGTGACTCTGAGGGAAGAGGTAAACAGAAGGAAAAGAAAGCAAGAAACATAAAGAAATAAAAACTTCAATATTTTTTAAGAAAGGAGAAAAAAGAAAATCCACTGTATAATAGTCATATACTAATGAAAACTCCCAGTGTTCAGTAGCCTGATGTGTAAGAGGTACCCAATAATTCTTAAATTTGGTCTTTTCATGATATCCTATAATTCTTGGAGATTCTATTCATGAATTCTTACCATCTTCTCTGTTTGGTCAACTTTGTTTTCAGGATTACATACTTTATAATCACTGTCTGAGGTTCTGTCTTCCACGTGTTCTATCCTATTTGTTATTCTTTCTATGGAATTTTTGATTTGATTTATTGTTTTCCTCATTTCCAGAATTTCTGTTTGTTTTTTTTTCAGAATCTCTAACTCTTTATTGAAATGATCCTTTGCTTCCTGCATTTGCTCTTTTAGCTGTTGATTAGTGCAATCATTCAATGCCTGCATTTGCTCTCTTATCTCATCATTTGCTTCTCTGATCCTTTTAACTATGTACTTTCTGAACTCCCTTTCAAACATTTCTTCTGCCATGCTCTCATTGGATTTTATTGATGTAGCATCTAGGTTTGTTTGGGACACATTCTTCCCATGTTTTCTCATATTGCTCATGTATCTTCCCCTCTCCTATTCTTCAGTAGCCTGAAGTCTTGGAGGAAATTGATAATGCAATGATATAAAAATTATGCTGCCCCTCATGTGATGGTGGACTCCAAGCAGGCTATAGTCCCTCCTAGTGGGCAGAGGCATCTCCACGTGTTCACAGATGGTAAGTCACAGGGTCACTAGACTGTGGACTGGATCCTAACTGATCTGGTCCCAGCTCTCTGGGCCTACGTTCCTGGCAGAAAAGTTTCTCATTCCTAGATTTGTGAGGAATCTCCATGCTGCCTTTCAGAGTGGTTGCATTAATTTACAGTCTCACCAACAATGTGTTAGTGTACTTTGCTTACCACCCTCATGAACACTTATTATTTTATTATCGCCATTTTTTGGTGCCAGAAATTGAACCAGGGGGCTTTATCACTGAACCACATCTCATGCCACTTTTTATATTTCATTTAGAAAAAAGGGTCTTGCTGAGATGCTAAGGGCCTCCCTAAGTTTCTGAGACTGACTTGAAACTCACAAACCTCCTGCCTTAGCCTCCTGAGCTGCTGGGATTACAGGCATGTGTTACCACATGTGGTTTTATTTGTATTCCTGATAATTACCATTCTGACTTCTATGAGAAGAAATGTCAATGTGGTTTTAATTTGCATTTTCCTAATTTGTAGAGATGCTGAAAATTTTTCATAGATTTGTTGACCATTAATATTTCTAATTTTAGATATATGTATTATGTTTATTTGTCCATTTATTGGTTGGTTTATTTGTTTTTTGATTTTAACTGATATAGTTATCACCAGTTCCTCGAATCCAGGCATAAAGTAACAGTAAATTACTGGAATAGGTATAAATAATTAATTATTGCATGTAGTAAATTTTCTATAACATTCAATGGGGGTTGAAAGGGGGAAGAAATAAAGATTAATGAAAAGAGTGAAACAAAACAAAGACAGAAAAAACAATATACACCAAGGTAAAAAAAATAGATGGATGTGGGGAATTTGAGGCTTAGTGGATAGTGTAAGAGGGAGAATGGAGGTAAGAGGAGTAAGTATAAACCAGAGCTTTGAAAGCAGAATAATTCTAATTAATACTTTAAACCTTTAGAGAAACACATTCAAATGGGTTGAAGATGCAACATTGGCTATTAGGGTATCTACCACCAATCAAGATAAGGAGTCATACATAGGATCAAAGTTGGTGTTAGATTTGTTTATAGTAAACCATTCCAAAATGAAGAAAATTCCTGTTGGGTTTCATTGGGGTTTGGACACTGGGAATTTGTCCATCATTCTCTGATCCAGGATTCCTCCAGAAGTTCTAGGACACAGTAGCTGCTCCCCTAAGGACCACCTGTTTTGTTGTCTTAGAAGACTGCAACTGACTGGAGGGTACATTGTTCAACTTGGCTGTTTCTCTTCTGTGCCAGAACTAAACAGACTCTGCAATGTCCCATGACTGCTGTGGATCAGTATGTACCTGCTCACCTCTAAAGGATACATTTGATGTGGTGTAGGGCCTAGCACATGTCCTGCAGTTGTGGATTCTTGGCAGGTGAACTGTGGGGCAGAAGTGTTCTCCTTGGTCGACCCAGCTCACGGGGTTCCTGTCCTTGCTGCTGAGTAAAATAACTCAGCTTGTTCACTTAGATTTCAGCTTCCAGTTCCCCAGGTTGAGGAACATGGGCACTGCTTTCCTTTGTTCAGTCTCACTGAGCGAGGGTTCAGCCATTGCAGAGGCACTCACTAACTGTGGCTATGGGTCAGGCTGGGTGCCCTGGCTCTTGGCTGCCTTGGACTCATATTTCCATTCCGACTAACCTCCCACTGGTTATGATCATGATCCAGGCACCTTCCCAATAAATGTTACAGGACTAAGGCAATTTTTCATCCTGCGTGTCTGCAAGATACTACTATGATTTGTGGCTAGTCCCTGTCTGCTTCTGGATATCCAGACAGTTTTTGTTCAGAGCATTCCACCCAGAAAGTGGCTGTAATTACAGGGATAGTCCCTCTAGGACTGGGGCAACTTCCCACCCACTTTCTTCCACCATCAGTGGCCAGTGGCAACAGCAGTCCTGAGAGTTTCCCTTTCTTCTGTTCAGGGTCAGAACTGCCTTCCACTTATATCTGAGATCTGACTTCTGCCTCCAATTACCAGCAATCACTTGGTGTCTGCCTGTGCCTGAGGAAGCTATGTGGAGCACTGGGCTCACACTTCCAGGGCTGGATGTCCTCCACCCTATTGCCCTTATTCATGGTGAAGGAAAAGGGCTTCGGGTAATTTAGAGATCCATCTTAAGTTCTTTCTAGACTGATTCTCAAGAGATCTACAACAGGGATGTCTTCTCTGGTTTAATATGTGGTTGTTTAAATGGGGAAATATGCTGGGATGATATAAAGGGTGACTGCTCAGTTCTTTGCTCCACAAGATAGCTTTAGAGTCTGCCACAGTTTTCTGCTCACAGCTTAGTTTTAAATGGCTTGATCTCCTTCAAGGACACTGCTGCTACTGTCATGTTTTAGTATGCGCTGTTTTTTCTTTCAGATGTTTTTAAGGAGGTAAGATCATGTGCTTTTCTGCTCCCTCTTTCTTTCTCTGTTGCCCCTGTCCCCTTCCCCACCCTAGCCTGGGTTTGGGGTTAGGAGACTCTGCTTTATTTTCTGCTGAATCTTCTAGCATCTCCAGGTCTCAGAGTTTGAAATGTTAGAACCTAAAGCATTTGTTTTGTCACTTACCTGCCAGATAAACTGATTATTCCCTGTTTTCTTTGTGCTGTGAAGAGGTTGGTAACCACTCTCAAGTTCCATTCTGCATATTCTATGGTGTCCTTAGTCAGTGTTTAGTACCAGGGATTGAACTCAGGAACAATCAACCACTGAGACATGTCTCAAGCCCTTACTGTTTACTTTGTCAGGTTGTCATTGAGATGCATGGGATCTCGCTAACTTCCTGATGATTGCCTTGAACTTGAAGTCTTTCTAACCTGTCTCAACCTCCTGAGTCACTGGGATGATAGACAGGTGTGAACCATTGTGCTGTGCTGGTCATTGTTTTTTTCTTATGTTTTGTGCTAGAAACAATGGGGTAGATACCACTTTCACCCCTGGTATCTGATCAAATTTCTTAGCATGAATCATGCCTCCTCTAAGTTGCCTAGGACCATGCTAAATTGCTTAAGATGACTTTTAACTCACATCTTCCTGCTTCAGCCTCCTGAGTCAGTTGGTTGACAGGTGGAAGGAAGTCCAAGGCCAGGACCCCAGAGCACCATCCCAGGAAAGCAGCCATAGTGGAAACCATGGAGCATTTTCTGGCTTTCAGTATTTTGCAATGATGGTCAGGTCAGTTTTGCCAGCACTTCCTCCCCATCAGCAGTCAGGTACCCACTTTTCAGCATGGTGTCATTCTTTGTCTTTTCAGACCAGCTTTGAATCAGTTGCCAACTGTCTAGGCAAACTGCCCTCTGCTGTTCTCTTCTGTCGGCAAACTGGGGTGGTCATCTGGAGGATGCTGTGTTGTAGCCTCAAAGTCTCAATTCTGTAGGTACAAGTTAAAAATGTCAGGGATCACCTTCAGATTCCAGTCACTTTTTAAAAATTTATTCTAATTAGTTATACATAAGAGTAGAATGCATTTTGAAGCATCACACAAAAATGGAGTATAACTTCCCATTTTTCTGATTGTACATGTGTAGAATCACATGTGTCACATAATCACACTGGTTGTATAATCATATATGGGTATAGACCATCACTTTCAACATGTTGAATTGTTGTTTCTTATTTAATCTCTAGTGACTGGTTTTGGCATTCTTTCTTGATCCCTTTGAGCTCTTCCTTGAAGTGTCAATCATAATCTTATTTTTACCATCAATATGAAAAAAGGGATGCTATGGAATATGTATTTAGACTTTCTGGTACCTTGAGTGGTGGAAATCAGTGTTGTGGGAACCCCAGGTGAGAATGGGTGTGAAAACAAGCAATAAAACAGTGAAATGGAAAAGGACTTGGTTTTATGGCCAGGACAGGTTCAGGATTCCTGAAGTCCCAAAGGCACAGGGAAAACTGTGACAACCAGATGCAGGAGCAGATCCTAGCATAGCTGCTATGTACCAGCCTATGTTCTACCTATGAAGATTTTCTTGAGTATATGAGCATGTTGTAGGCAGTATGGGGGAGGAAAAAGTGAGATATCTCCTGCCTACACTGTTTGAGAGTAAGAACTGCCCTGATTCATTTCTCCCTATATCCAGGAAGATGCTGTCCCAGGTGGGAATTGATGTTTGGGAAAATCTATTGTGGTGGTTGTGTACAAAATGAATAACAGGTGTCCAATCTGGTAGGTATTAAAAATACACAAGTCTGTTATAATAAGCTTTGAGAAAGGTGTTAAGATCTGCCTTGTATCTCCACACATGGCTTGCTCTGCTCATCAGCAGTCTTTCTGTTCAGTGTCCTGGTCAGTGTATTACTTTGGGTCATCTAGGTGGACTCTACCATCTTCTCCTTTCTCCAACTTTTGATATTTGCTGCTGTGTCTGAGGATTTATCTTCCAATAAAGATCCTATATCTTATTCCCTATCTACTGAGTTTTTTTTTTTTTTTTTTTTTGTGTGTGTGTGTGTGTGTGCATGTGTGTGGGGATGGAACCTGAGACTTTGCATATGGTAGGCAAGTGCTCCACCTCAGTTCTTCCTATTTATCTCACATTATTTGTATTTTGTTGCTGAAATTTTTATCTGCCCATCATGTGCCCTAATGCTCCATTCCCTCAAACCAACCACTTTCCTCTGTTTTCATTCTTTCTACTGGCCTTTCTACATAACAGCTTATTCTTTCTCCATGACTTCTCTACTCTTGATTACTCATTACAGAAGGGTAACTAGATTCTTTCTTATCCTCCTTCCTGCAAACTTCCCCATCACATAACACTGCTCTCTTACAATGTTCCCATAATTTAATAATAATAATAATAATAATAATAATAATAATTTCAAAGTAGAAATGCAGATATGTGAATGCATCACATGAGGGGAAGCCTCATCAGGAAGGGTCACTTTATCAGGTATTGAAAGGTTTATTCTAATATGCCTATTATTTCATTTAGTTTGGAAAAATTGTTTCTATTAGAAATAACTTTAAAGGAAATTATTTTGTAGGTGTTCAAGTTTTATGAGAAAATTAGAGAAAATACATCTTTAATTGGTAATAGAATAGAAATCCTGGATTGTGGTAGTGGGTTTGCCTGTGATGGCCATGGATTACATGGGAAATGATGAGCTCAAAATATGAAGGTGGTATGTCAAGCCAGGGAGTTTGAGAGGTGGTGCTGCTGCTGTATGTGTGTAGCTGTATAATCAGGGTGTTGACAGTCAGTTGCTATCAGAATCACTTTCCTTCACAACCTTAGCATATACTTTATATGAATTACCATCAGTCTGGAAAATATGGATCCCTGAGAGATTATGTTTATCTGGGAAGAACATGAGAATTCAGCACTGTAAATGTCTTGAATGCACCTTCTGTTTTGTTCTCTTTATCTGAGAAGGCAATCAAACTGCTGCTTGAAGAGGAGGAAGCTGTTGCTTTCTTAATGTCCAGTATTTGTGGTGCTCTGCTCATTGCACAGAGTTCAATCTCAGATAGCCAGGGTAAAGAAAAATGATGTGTAGAGGGGAAAAACTACATAAAGAGTTACAGATGTTTGCTAAAGTATGTACTCTAAGTCTGGTAAACCATGTAAATGTGTGTTTTATCACTCATGTACCACATAAGGCAGAGCAAGCTCCTAGGGGAAGGAGCACATTCAGACAACTGCAACTCAGCTTAGACTTCAGTTTACCATGTCATATAGTGTAAATTCACTTGTAGCCTCAATGCATAAAAGGCAGAATTTTTGCATAGTTGTACAGAAGAAAAAATATTCTTAAATGAAAAAAATTATTGTAAGTGGAACTTGGCAGAAGTGAAGGCTTTTGTCTATAACCAGTAGAAAATCCTGGATCTGATTCAAATAAATAAATAATTTGAGCATTATCTTGTAGACCTACCTAATCCCACAACGCCTTCCTAGATCCAAAAAGATAAAGGTTATAAAAGCTTCAGGAATGGTTAATAATTGCAATGAATGTGCTGCTTCTTTGTTACATTTGTGTTCTGTTCTACAATTCTCTGCTGAGTGGAAACAATGATCCTTTCAGTAATGGAGGCAGGAGAATTCCTTGAGTCCTGGAATTTGGGGCCAGATAAATAACAGAATTTCACACCTTGAAACAAAAAAATGATCACAGAATTTGGAGGCCACATTCAAGGGAGGTCAAGGGTGCAGGGTCTCTGGAAAATGTTTTCACATTGGCTCAGAGACAGTATGAATTGGTCAAAAAAAAAAACAATGTTTATAATCACTAACCTCTTACAGAGAGATAATTTGTGTATTCCAAGAATGGTGAACAAAAAATAACTGATTTTATATCAATGAATTAGAATAATAAAATGCATTAAGATCATCTGAATTTAATAATGTAGGTGGTTGGATGGCTTATCTTCTAAAAGTATTCATGCTTAAAGGCAACTGGTAGGTGAATGCTTCCTTGGAAAGTCTTCCTCATGAGCAAGAAAGAAGTCCACAGACTCTGGTTTGACACATGTTCTTCACTAAGTCAGGGTCACTCCAGCCTCAGAGGCTGGGTCAGTCAGTACTGCCTCTCCCTAATTTATAGTCCTATTTGTCTTTCTATGTCTTGAAAATAAATCTAAAAATAGAAGAACAGACAAATGTCATCTTATAAAAATAAGAAAATTCATAGAAGCAAAAAGAAGGAAATGAAAATAACTAATAGAAATACTAAAATAAAATAATTGTATATCCCATGGGCAGCCAAAGTGTAATGATATGACCTAAGTAATTTACCTCTGCATATCTAAATTATTTCATGTGGGTGCACTGCCTATTGCTGTCCTGGAACACATTATTTGACTGTACCATGGCAACAAATCCCTAACTTAATTATAACAAGCTTCCAACAGCTGGTCCTCGAAACCATTCTGTATTTAGTGATCATTCATCAGGTGGTGTGATTGCTTCCTAATTGTCTCTGGAGTGCATACTACTGGTCTATCTCTGTCCAAGGTTTTGGCACCTTTTCCGCACATGCTTCAGGTTCCCAGGTCCCGGGACTTCAGAGTCACTCCATCAAACAACTCCAAAGTATGTGGTTCCTGAGTTCACCCCATGCAAGGCGGTCCTTAGGTCTGGGTGGAGGCGAACTCACCTCACAAACTGCAGGAAGGCAGAAGGGCCAGTTTAGCTTTGCCTCTGTTCAAGGTGCCTGGAGCAGGGATGGCTCACATCATGGTTTCCTCTTTCTCCTCCTGCATCCTGGCACCAGGTCTCCAGGCCTTTGTTGATTGGCTGCAGCTTGGTAGCATCCAAGCCCTGTGTTCCAATCTGGTGACTCTTTTCCTGCAAGGTGTGTCTGACTCTGCCTGCCAGTGGAGGTGGGTGGGGGTTGGGTTTCTGGGGACTCCATGGGTGGAGGGGTGGTCTGGTGCGTGGTGTGGGGTCAAGGGTACACTGCCTCAGGAGCCTTAAAAGAGCAGCTGGGGGGAGTCTCCAGGGTCTTGGAAGTTGGGCCTAAGGTGTGTAGAGCAGAACTTTCCCCGTGTGTGGGCATGGTACTGGCACCTGGCCTTCCTTCGCAGCACAACACATCCTGCATGTGGCAGGGTCTGTTGCAGTCAGGAAGTCAAACAACCCAACCATCTCCACCTGGCCCTTCTTCCTGGCACATTCCCTTAGAAAAAGTAACTGTTTTCTTTTCTCTGTTAAGGGTCCCATCCAATCTGCTCCCAGCCCTGTCCTCCCCAACAGCCCACAATGGGGTGCTGGAGGAAACCTAGGTCCTGAGAGGGCTCTGTCCACCACTCTGGAACTTTTGGAGTTCCCTTCAGTCAAGGGGCCAGAGGACAAGGATTAAATGAGAGTGTGCCCAGTCCCTGCTTGGGACAACCTCACCAAAACAGACCCATGGCCAGGGAGCACAAACAGGCAGAATTCCCCACCTCCAGAAGGGTACATTTAGGCCTCACTTTCAGGAGAGTACTCCACAGAAGCAAATTAGGCAGTGAATAAGTTCTTATGTCTCAAAATCCATCACCAGTAAGCTCCCCTGGCCCCCAGGTAGAGAACTCCTACATTGGTGATGTGCTCTGCAGTAAAAGAGTTTGATCTAGGAAATGTGTTTATTATACTAATGGGACTGGTGATGGCAGCAACTGTGTCTCTGCTGTGAATAGGGTGGATGCATGTGAAGTCAGGTGGACACTTGCTGCCCATCTGGCAGCCCTGGACCTCTGGTGAACCAGAAGCCTCACCAGGAATAAGAGGAAAGGTTCAGTCCTTGGAGGGAAAGGGGTGAGGAGAAAGGAGATGGACAGTCCAGTGGACCTGTGGATAAGTGTAGGGGACAGAGGAGAAGCTCAGACCTCAGGTGGATGGTTACAGACAGCACCCAGGTCAGTGCTTTGCACCATCAAACAATTGGATGTTCAGAAGGAAATTCTACAGGGTGTGTGATGTAGGCCTCCTCCCTCAGGATTGCTCTTACTGTCCCATGCAGGTGTTACTGCCCTCAGGGTCACATACCACACAGACATGTTCTGATGTTTGATAGATGGGAAGAGCAAGGTCTGTGATGGAGAGGATGCAGAGATTTCTGTCACAGCTGAGGGAGCATGAGGGCTGCTTAGAGCCCCTAGCAGAGCTGGTGACCCTGGCAGACATGCTGTGCCAAGAATGCAGGATGACCTTGCCAAGGCACAGCCACTGGTTGCTGCCATTCTGGAGAGCCAGCTCCACCTGCACCTCCTGGACAATGTGAATGTGGTCCTGCTGTGTGCCTGTGCCCTGGTCTAGCAGGAGAAACTGCAGGCTTCTAGAAGTAAGCCTACATGGTATGGCAGGGTGTACAGTGAGGTGTACGCTGCTTCCACTATACCCAACAGGATATGAGCTCAGTCAGGGTAACCTACCCTCACTGGATCAACTTTAACTGGCTTGGAAGCAGGAAGTAAACTACCTAATCATCAAGTCCATGTTCAGTGGTCATCCTGTGCCATACTGTGCTAAATAATGAAAAGAAAATCAATGGATATGACATGATCTACATTTGGAGAGCTTGTCCTTATATTGTAAACCCAAGATCTCAATCTGCAGTCTTCTTAAAAATAAGAAGGTGCTGCACAAAATTTTACCATGCCCAAAAGTGAGTAGGCAAGGCAAAAGTTTACTTCAGGTAGAAGGCTATACGAACAGAACCTGCCCAACAAGTGCCTGGATGGGCTGTCCACCTGCTTTTATCTCTAACATAATGTAGTACTGCCCTTAACTCTGACTTGAGGAGTTTGGGGTTACAGTCTACACAATTGACTAATTTTAGAATTAGGGCAGGGAAAAGGGAGGGTTACAATTGGATTCAATTAAGGCTGAATACTAGATTCTGAAAATGAACTACCAGAACTTCTATTTCTCACACTCTGAAGACCAGAAGTGTCTCTCCAGTCATCTGGTGGTACCTTGGATCTCCACATGTTTTGCATTACCACCTGACCTTATTGATAGAGAGCCACATGTAATCTTTATTTGCCCATCTACTATGAGGGTATTGTTTCATGCTCCTCTCTAAACAGTGGTGTATATGATTAAAGTGTGTCTGGGTGATGCTGGGCAGGTTCCAAATAGTGATATGTCTGGGCCAAAGGGGATATTTTTGGTACCAGGGATTGACACTCAACCAATGAACCACATCCCAAACATTTTTTATTCATTTTTTTATTTTTAATTTTGAGACAGTGGTCCACTAAGTTGCTTAGGTCCTTGTTAAGTTCATCCAGCAGCCAGAGGGATGTGTAAAGAGCAAGTGTACATCTGGCAGGACCCCCAGGGACTGTCTCTGGGCCTGCCCAGTTTTCAGACCTGTGTCTGGGACCCCAGTATCCTTAAAGGGTAAGTGACCTTTTCCTCATCCTAGAACTTCCAATACATTTCTGTCTGGGACCTGTTGATATTTTCCTTCCTCTGCCAGATTCTGCAGCCTGCCTTACCTCATTTTGATGAGAAGCCCCAGAGAGGGTTATAACCTAAGTCATGATGGCTCACAGGTATGTCTGATGATGTAACATGTATCTGAGACCTGAGGGAAAATGGCCACCACACCTAGCACAGAGCAGAACATGTCCTGTGCAGGGACTTCTTACCGGAGCCAAGTCCTGCATCTGGGTCATGGCAGGCAGGAATGTTCTGAGACAGCATGGGGCCATGGGACCACCACCTCAGAGAGCAGGACATATAATTCCCAGTAACTTTTCCAGTTCTGTGGACATGGTACCAGAGGGGATAGAGTGGACTGTCAGAGTTTAGTAAATGGAGGGACCGCACAGTGTGCTGGAAGTGCCAGCCTGGGAATCCTTGGTTGTTGGTCAAATCTGGCTCAGGAAGAGTGAGCTGTTACTGGGCAAAGACAGGGCCCCTTTTACCCCACCCATCTTTGAACATTCCTAGCATCTGAAGGCCTGGCCCTACTGGGTGGTCATTCTCTTAAATTGTGGATCAACACTGGCCCCTTGGGTCTAAAACCTGTGGTGCTGACTGTGGTGTCACCTTAACTGTGCACCCAAAGATGGGTTGTCAGTCCTCTCTATCCATACCTTAACTTCTTTACTTGTGCAGCTGAGAACCATCCTCTGTTGGAAAAGGTGAAGAGTGTCAAGCTGGGTTGACAGGTCTGGCTATTTGGAGGGTGAGGTAAGGTACTCACATGGCTTGAAAAATGCCTGGGTGTTCAGGGCAATTCCTCAGAGCCTTGTGGGAACTGTAGTACCTGATTTTCTTCACCACGCTGTGTATTTGATGATCATTGTTCTTAATCTCTTACATTACTCCCTTCCTCAAGGTTGGTTTGCACGGTGGTCAACCAGGGAGCTGAGGGCAGCCAGTGATCAGCATTTTCTTCCAGAATTGCAGGTGCCAGGAAACAGTAGGAGCTGGTGCAGCTCTGGAATGACATTGACTACAGAATGGATGTGAGGAGCTGGGTGTGGTGGTGCTGATCAACCTGTAAAGCTACTGCTGTAGAAAAGGTTCTGTGGGCATATGTCTGCACTGGTTCCACCAGGGGTGCTGAAGGGTTGAATGTACCATCAAGGCCGCAGTGGGTGACTGGTGGGAGGAGCAAGAATTTAGAGCACCAACACCATAGCAGTATGGCATCAGTGTTTCTTGCTGGCTGTGAGTCAGGCCCAAGATGCACTCCCCCTGTCTCCTCAGGACTAGGTGGCTGAAGTCATCTTCATGACCATCTCCTCCCATCGACCACCTGAGCCTGGGTGGATGATAGAGCCTTTGGTCAGTGACTATGGACATGGATGGAAAGTTTGTTTCATATCTAGGCTTCAGAGAGCCTCTCAGAGTGATAGAAATTGAAGTGTGGCAAGGACTGAACAGGAGTAAGTCATGGAGGGAAGTACTGGGAGGCAATGGGAAGGCAAGACAGGTTGCAGTTGGGTGAACAGGAACTGAGTCTCAGGCAGAGTGTTGGTAACCACTGTGTCCCACAGGTCTGGGCTTGAGGAAAAATCCTGGGTTTGGAAACAGTGGTGGGCCAGTAGAGTGCATGGCCCAGAGAAACTCCTCAGCCAGACTCCTTGCAGTACTCTGCATTTATGAGTCAGGGAATGTGCATTCTGTGGGAAAGGATGTGGACAGGAGAGATGTCCCCTAGAAGTAAATTTGTGGATGGGGATTCAGGGTGACAAGTGTCATCATCCTCAGAGAGCTCATCCTGATCAGAAAACATATGAAGGATCCTGTTCTGGAACCACTGTCCTCACTGTGTTCATCCAGGAACCCACTACTCCACTCGATCTTCTCCAAAGGACTCAAGAGCCAGCACTATTCCAGAGAGGTGTGCCAGAGGCTGTAGGGCTTTGTATTAGCCATGACCACCAAACCCAGCAAGATCCAGCAGGTAAGGATAACAGGCCACCCCAGGTGACTCTCCTGGCACCCTTGAAAGTTCCCCAAGCACCACAGAGGGCTTCTCTCACTTCTCAGGCAGGCACCGTGACCACCAGACAACTCCTCATCTCCCCATTGGCAACTCTTCCTAGCCCAAACAGCTACCTCTATCAGCACAGACTCTCCCCACCTCCACTCAGGTGGCTTCCCAACTCCACAGGTGCTCCTCCTAGCAAAAGGTGGCTCTTTCCACTGTCGCTTCTCCCATCCCAAGTTTGAGCATATTCTAATCCCCACATAGACCTGCCTCTCCTCATGCTCTGGCCTCCAAATATCACTGATATAATTTTCTGCTCAGGGATCAGCTACAACCGGTTTTCTCCTTAAGTAAAGACGGGATAAATTTTTCCCTCAGGACCCACCCAGAGACTGTGGGACTTGACATGAAAAAATAGTTATTTGCAAGATTGTTGTAAAAAGGAGAATTAATAATTCCTTAGACATTATTTGGCTTTGTCTAGGGTTGCTTCTCTGCAGAGAACTTCACAGACATACAAGCTGAGGAGACCAAATCGTGTATCTTAAAGCAGTTGTTTCTCTGCTGATGATATAGCCCATCTCATTGGGTGCATACCTCACATGTGGAAGGACAGGGGTTCGAATCTCCAGCACTGCAGGATGGGGGAAAAAAGAAAAAGAAAACAAGACCAATGACTTCTGAGCATGCAAACCTTCCATTCTCTCAACCTCTTTTTTCCTCCTCTGTTAATCAACGTAATCAACACTGTTTAAGAAGTACCAGTTTCACATGCAAGCCATTTCCATTGCCACATTTGAGCAGGGATCTGCACTCAAAGGGAGCAGTGCTTCAGCAGTGTTCTGAAGAGTACTGAAACTACACATTATTCAACTTTCATTAGTTCATTTGTTACATCTCACTTATGAGTATGTTCTTGCTAATATTTCTTCTGCAACTTCTTCTACTAGGCAATATGCACCAGGTTACAGTGGCAGGAAATTCAAAATAACAATTGAACTGGTCCTTGGCAATTTTGAGACTTCTTGGACATACTCCCAGACTGTGCCAATGAAGGGGACTTCCACACCTGAGCACTTTCCATGTCAACCACAATGTCAACTGGAAAACGAACAGATGAACACAAAAGTCAGCTGCCCTTGGCCCTGGAGTTTTCTAGTCAGTTTCCTTTTGCATGGTCTTGCTTATGTCTTGATGAAAAATGGTAGGATTTAGGACTGAATCCATGTAAGTTTCTGCTGAAAGCACTTGAGAGAAATGGGGAAATTTACAACTTACTCTTCCATTAACATTGGAGCTCCAGTGTCAAAAGGAGTGGAGCGCTTGTATAGACTTGTTAATTTTGATTGATGTCCTCAACAGATGTACTGTAGAAGTGGGTAAAGCATATGTTCTTCTCATGTTTACCACAAATCTGCAAATTACTGGATTGTGCTTTGTAGGGTAAGAGATGGCACAAGGATCCTTCTTTGCAAGAACTCACACCAAAATAAAAATAAATTAGGCATGTGGCAGGGTGGTGGTGAGTAGAAGCTAGTCAAGAAACAAAAATGATTTCGCAACATGCAAATGCCTGAGGTACACTTTTCCTGGTGAGTAAATCTGATCCCACATTGGGATATTCTTGAACCACTTCTCTTCTGATATTCAGGTTTTGACCATGTTGAGTCTTCACTTTTCCTTTTTAGCAGAGCTGTTTGTGTTTATATTTGTGATATTGTGGTACAGTCTTTATGTCAAGAGCTGGGTTTAGTGCTGCATATTCCAAATACAACTTGATCAAATTGTAGTTTGTGGGTGTAAGTTCTGACCTGTAAGGAAAACCTTTCCTCATGGTTTTTGTGCCAGAAAAATATGAATCAGCATATGTATAATCAGCTGTTCCTTGAGAGCAATATGAAAGAGCCACAAATTTGCAAGGGCATTGAGATCTTTGCAAGCAGAATTAGTGTTCATAATGATTGTTGCTTATAGAATTAACTGGCAAGTACTATTTCCTGTATTTGTAGTCTATGTTGAACCTGAAGACATGTCGTGGAATTTGTGGGTAGACCATGAAGGCTGAGTAGTGCAAGAGTGTCTCTTCACTGATGTAGGCTTTCAGCACCAATACCCTTCTGCTTTCTGTGCCTCCAAATGTCCTTACTCTCCCTCTTTGAATATTCAGCTTGGAAGCTTTGCACCATTTCACTTTCTTCATGGTGCATGTTCCAATCTGGTGTTATGCCCTGTGATGCTGTGCTCCTCATGCCATCAGCAGACTCCTATATCATTGACTGGCTTGTAGTCTACATCCTCCTGGGGCTGATAAGAGGAATCATGTCAAAATCCCTCAGGGCCTTGTACCAGACAGGCACTAGGCTTGTCACAATAATGAACAGTTTTGTGAACACAGATAGGCTAGATATTTCTGCATCTTGACGTGAGTTGAGGTGTCCCTGGAAATTCCCAGCATGTAAATTGTATGCAGCCTAGTTGTAAGGCAGCAACCAAGGAAGAACAGCCTTGAAGGTGGAGTGAACACTGAACCTCTCTCCTTGCTTTTCAGCACCTTCCTATCCTCAGAACAACAAACTGAGTGAATGACTCCCACCTCTCCACATTAGCCATCAGAGGAGACACCCATCTTCACTTAGAAGACCCACTTTTTAGGTTCCAGCTGTTTCTTGTCCAAACTTTCTAGGAAAGTAGGGGCAACTCTCCGCATTGGGTGTGTACTATCTCAATTGAAAGATTACCTATGCCACCATGCTCATGGCATGCTCCATGCCCTTGAGCTCTCACCAGCCATCATTCCATGTGGTTGCTAGTGCCCTAGGCTAGTTTCCTGACTAGAAAATTCTGGGTGTGCCCATTCCTTGAGGAGTGGATTCAGAAGTAAATACTGGTCCAGCCAGTGATCAGTTTGGTGATCCCCGTGCCTCCAAGTACACTTCCACCCAACCTGGCCTACTGGACCTGGTGGGGGATAATTGCCTGCTGTCATGATGCCCGGTGTGGCCAAATGAGAGCAGCATCACCTAGCAGACCTGGAGTTTAGTGTGCACTGTCAGAATTCAGAGAGTTTCCCTGTGCTGCCTGGACCTGGAGAGATCCAACGACTATGGGGCTGCACCCTGTACACTGCCTGGCTCCTTGTCTCCTGGCTGACAAGGTTAGAATCACATTTCTTGAAAATTGCAGGTCTCTGGCAGTCACTCCCATTGTCTTTGTTCTGGCTATCACAAGTGAGCTGCTACTTGTTTTCATTCTTGGTCTGAAGTAGCCAGGGGTGAAAGCATCTCTGGTTGCCATGGGAACCATGATGCCATCTTGCTGTCATGCCTTTCCTCTGTGACCTCAGGCTGCATCTGTGGTACAGGCACCATGTCACAGGAGCCACTCCTCAAACTCCATGTGGCCCAAGGCTTAAGTAAACTCTCTGGGGAGAGAAACCAATTGCATTCTCCAACTGGAGCCTGGAATCCCAGAGTCATTCAGACCTGATCTTCCAGATGCCTGCCCCATCCACCTGGATTACAGGAGCTCTCTTATCTTTTACTCTCATATTACAGGAGCACTGGTAACCAAGTGAGGGGTTGTTCTGAGTGGAATTAAATGCTACTGAATATTTGAGAAATCAGGAATAGGAATTTCAGCCCTTATCTCACTGTAATGAATCTTGAAAATAAAAGTTGCAAACATACCCAGAGGAAGATTGAAATTGGTTGAGGAATGTTTCTTTTCTGCCAGAAAATATCTCTCCTGGGAACCTGGACACTGAGAGCCATCATCACTTGCCTTTGCCATTTTATGTTTCTTGGCATCATCTGGCTAAGTTGCTGAGGCATTCCCTCATTGAATAAAACTGGCCTTTCCCAGGAGTAACACCTTCCTCTACCTCACCCATATCTGAGATGATAGGCATAATGACTTCTCTGAGTGAGTCCCATTCTGGCTAATATCAGTATACCATCTCTGGCCTTACCTATGTATACAATGAACACTATTGTGGACACTTGGAGAGATGTGGATACTTCATCTTTCCAAAATCCATAATAGTATTTTGGTGCTGCCATGCAGACAGGTTCTTCACCAATTTCTGAAAACCAAAAACAATTGAAATACATGTCAATTTCCAAAGCACTGATGACCTCAAACTACCACCCATCATCCACAATTTCCACAACATTTCACAAGAGACTGAGCTCTTATCGGTGATGTAGGAGGTCCAGGATTTCTGACATGTTTTGAACAGTGCATGGAAAGCACATACATAAGTTGTTCAGATTCTTCTATGATATGTCATTCGCTGCTGTCTTTTGACAAGAAAGAAAACCTCCTAGGACAATTGAATCATGTGCAATCCATACATTCAAGGGATTTTGGAAAATACATCCAAGGACAATTTCTCATCATTATAGAGGACTTCTTTAGACTTTTTATGGAAGCATTCCAGATATACCTGAGGTGAGTGAAACTTTGGCCCAAGGGATACTCAAAAAGTTTCCAAAAACTTTGAGCCCAATATGTGAGAACCCTCTCACAAAAGACCTTCAGCATTTCTAGATTTTGTAGTCAAGCTATTTCTATGTTTTCTCTTTTTTCTCTGGGTTCTACCATGAACCTCATCTCAATCCCCATTCTCCAGGGTTTTCTGAGTCCTCTGGTTGAGAAACCCTCACCCACAAGTGCTCTGAATCTGCTGGGTCTTCTTGATGATAGAACCTCTCCTAATATTGATCAGCCTTCTTCATTAAAGCTGTATATTTCACCTAGCATATGCTTAATCAGTACCCTTTTGTTCTTGTTTGTGAGCTCCCCTCACCTTATAGTGGTCAGGTTTTTCTGTTTATTTTTTTTCTGAGTTCCCTAACCATTCTTTCTTTATTCCTCTCTGTGTCTTTTTAATGAGTTCCACTCACATTATTGTGCTCAGTTTTTTTCTCTGTCCTACTCCAGGATCCTCAAGGTAATTCTTACTCAGTTTCCTCTTGGTACTTTCAGTGAGAGACATTCACTGACAGTGTTCCATCTTTTCTCATTCCTGTTGTTAATCTTTTTTCAGACTGCATTGCTAAAGGTCATCTTAGTACTTTCCTGAGTGTCACTCAAACACAATTTCTTTAGTTCCAGATAGCTGTCTCATCTCCTGGAAGTCCTTTTTCTAGGCAATCCAGGTAACAGGGAAAGAACTCCTGGTTTCTACGACAGTGTCATGCTTAAAACTTTCATTGGAATAAACTTTCACTTAAAATGTCTGCTTTTCCAACTGCATTGATTTAACACAGGAGAAAATGTTGAGAAATAGGAGAGTTGGCATTACCTGAACATACTGCATATGGTAAGTAACTGTATTCTCTTTCATTCTGACTCTGAAATACTTGACTGGAAAACCAATGCAAGCCAACAACAAGAAATTCTAATGAAATTTTAATTTCACATTTAAAATAACATTCTCAAAATCCCTAGTTGATTAGAAAGGCTCACAGACTTCAAGGGTTGGTGCGATGGGAAAAATATTTAACCCTTTCTATGTAAGAAGATAAAGCATACTAGATGAACACTGAATAGACAATTTTCCAAATGGTTTGTGGTGTTCTAGAGAAAAGGAGAGGAAGGCATATGTGGGAAAATTTATGTGCTCAGGACATTATTATATAAGGAGAATTTTGGGTTCATGCAAGCCTGAACCCCAATTTAGAAGCACAATTAATTCCTATTTTCTCCACACTGTCTCCTCCTCCTGGAATTTCCCTTTCAAAATTTCTAACCAGCAGATATCTAGGCAAGAAAAATGGCCCAGTGGAGGTGATGGATCGTTCCTATTATTTCAGTTATGCAGGTGGCTGAGGAAGTAGATACTCCAGGGCAAAGCCAGTTTTTCAAAATTAAGAAAGGCCTAATAAACTTAGCAAAATGATGTCTGTAAATATAAACATACAAACAGAAGTGGTTATGGCTCATGGCATCAGTGATCCCAGGAACAATATGCATTGGCAGAATAAAAACATAGTGAAATTTAATTTTATACTCCCTGTGGTTGTATTTACAACAAATCTTTTCAAGAATCACCGCACTAAGTTTAGGTCTCCAAAGTTACATCCACTGAATTGCCCATCATTCAAAATCCTTCTACTGTAGTTTTCATCGTTCTCAAAGAAATGCCTAAGGTTTTTAACAGCAAACCTGTGAAATGAGAGTAATAAAAGTCCAAAGGACTGGCATCCAGTAACTTGGGATTGAAGGGTAAGGAGATACCAGGCTCAGGTAGGAGATTTCACTTTTTTTCTCACACCAGGGTGTGTTTCTGGGCCTGGGGCATCATGGGTTAATATGAGTGCCTCCTGTGACATCCTGGCTGCTCTGCATATATCTCATGATGTCACAGAAAGGCAGAATGCCGCATGATGATGTCACCATTCCCATGGTCACCAGAAAAGCTTCCCTTCCTAACTGCTTGAGAGAATGATTCAAGTAAAGTGCCAGCTCAGCAGTGATGTTAACAGGGAAGAGGAAGGAGAAGAGTCCCAGAGTCTACTGCTTTTAACAAATGAGATCCTAGTTTCTTCACCCAATTGATGAAAAGCATGGTTGTGTTGTTGACTCAACCCTGCAGGCCTAAGGGCGATCCAGATATGTCCAGGGCTATTAATCAAGCTGAAGACTGACAACCTGCACCAATTTGTAATTTCACTAGATGGCACTGAACATGTTTGGCCACACCAGGCATTTTGCCACCTGGCCAACTTCTCCTGCTGCAGGCAATTGACCACCAAGACAACTTGACCTGGGAGGGTTGGATGGGTTCAGGAGGTCATGAAGATCACTCAGCCTAGCACTGACCCCAGTGGCTTTGCCACCCATGTCTGTTCCTCCCAGTCTGGGATCCCTTGGAATTTTGCCAGGTGATATAACTGATGTAGGGCCATAATAGGGAAATGGAATGAAGGCTTTTGACAGCTGAGGGCAGTGGAGCAGTCAGTGCAACTCGATGGATTCGGTGATGACTAAATTGGGAAATATCCACAAAATCTTGTGGGGTTCCCTTCATTTTCCTTGAACATCCAAACACAGGAGAGCTAGACATTTGAAATTTGACTTGTAAGTGGAGGGTGGTGGTCCACACAATGTCTTGTGTGGAGAAGAGGGAGTGCATCACTGAGCAAATGTGATGGAAGCAGAAATGAGCTAGGAAATGAGGAGAGATGTCCTGTGCACTTGCCACCTGTCAGTTCCAAATTGCTTTGATGCTGGCCCACAACTACCTTGCACTCTGAATTCTCTTGATGGGAGTTTCTAGGGGGCCCTTGAATTCACCTTTTTAGGGCAGAAATATTTGGCCAATGTGTCTTGATAGAAGTGTTCAAAATCTTGCACTCACTACTACCAGTCTGAGAGAGACCCCTCTGTGATGATGCCAAGGGTCCTTTAAGCAGCTCCTGGAGAATGTATACTATAGCCCAGTACCCCAGAACCTGGCAAAAATATGTTCCTATAATGTGATGTCATGGATTTTAAAAGGGAATGATAGTGACTTGATGAGCACAATTTTTCCAAGCATATTATCTTCTAACACACATCATGATGAAAGAGAGGATTGTTACAAACATTAAAATGTGAATATATAAATAGATGAGGTAAGAGCAGTGTGTGATGAACTAAACACATGATGGTTGGAGATGAAAACCAACTAGAGTGAACAGATTCTTAAAAATTTTCATTGTTAATTATCTCCCCAAAAATACAAGGACATTTCCTCAGTTTCAAAACAGTTTAGAAATACATCAGGAAGAAATTTCAAGATCATTCAGTAAGCAAAGGTAATTACTGACAATAACTCAACTTGCAATGTATACAAATGATCTTGCAGATTCTTAGACCTATCCTGTGGCTTGCAAAGGACAGCTGTTTACATTTATGCTGATTTGGCTTTTCTGCCATAAGATCTCTGAGGAAAGGCTTTCTTTACTCTACAGAACTTACACACAACCACCTAAACTTGAGCAAGGAGATATTTGGAAGTTCAATACTGAATGGTTGTTCTTAAAATAAAAAGCATACCTACCTCAACATCAGGGATGTAAAGAAAAAAAAATCTCTGCTCAAATACAAAAATAAAAATCCAAAATGGGTAAATCCTGAATTTCAAAAGTAGAAAATTTTAAAGAGTAACTGAAGATGTGAAAGATGTTAACTACCAGAAAAAGTGGAATGTAAAACGTTTCAAAATACAAAATCCATTTTTATTGGAATTTTATTATATCCACCACAAACATGCCACATACTTATTCTCTCTGATTTTATTCTTTATGTGAGTTATTTACAAAAAGTGTATTTTTAAAATCATTCCTTACTCTGCAAAGCACAATCGATATTCCAGAACCATGGCGAAGATGAGAACACCACAACCTTCACCCAAATCTACATGGCATGGCTTCTAAAAATCCAAGAGGTCAATAAAAGTCTGTAAAGTAGTTTCATTTTTATTGAGTCTGGATCTTCAGTGATACAAGCAAACCCAGTTTTTAAACCCACTATGCCACCTGTTTGATGTCAGCAGAAATTAAGTAATGTATTCAGCACCAATTTACTCAAATTTTAAAGGAATAATTTCTTCCCAATGCACAGAAAAACACACTTATAAAATGCAGTGCCAAAAAAACAGCTCTTTTTGTCATCATCTCCAAATATCAGAGCTGATATTTAAGTTGACCTGGATCTGGTTCAGGTAACAAGTGCAATTCATTTTGAGAGAACCTGGGAGTGTTTGCCAGAATTCTACTGCTTCCCAAACACTATTGCAGTTGACATTTGGAATCCTACCATTTAATAGAAGTGAGCACCTTCAATCTTTATGAACTTGCTAATTAAATCCCCACTTCAGCATTTTCCTGAGTATCATATAACCTATCAGTTTGTGATAGTTGTCTCATCATGAGTAATGCCTACTCTAAGGCAAACCTAGTCATGGAGACAGCACTGCTGACTTATAACACAGTGTCATGCTGAAAACTCTTTGAAATTAACATCCACATAAAAAGTAATACTTTTCCCACTGTGTTCTATTCACCTGATTCAGCAGGGGGGAAAATGTTGAGAAATTGAAGGGCTTAAATTATCTAAAGATACTGACTATTGTAGGTGATCAGACACACTTCTCATATGACTCTGTTTGACTGGAAAACAAACCCAAGGCAAAGCCAAGCACATTCAAAAGAATTTTTAATTTCATATTAAAAATAATCCTCTCAGAATACTTAGTTGCATGGAAAGTTCCACTGTCATCATTCATTGGAATCAGAGTAATATTCATTCCTCTCTATTTAAGTAGAAAAATGGCTGCAGCAGGATCTTTTACCCTGCACAGAACAGGATTGTCCACAGCCTCTAGGGTTGTGGCCCCAACACATGCTGACTCCTCTGCTCATGGATAGAGATGTGAGAATCATATTTGTTGAAATCACTAGACTGTCCTGTCTTCCTCCTCTTCCCTCTTACACTACTGTTAAGCCAGGACATAACTTGAAACATTGACCCCAGTGTCCAGGAGGAAAAACTTCTCTTGTTGACATGGGAATCATGATGGCAATGTTATGACTCTTCCTTTCTGATATGTCAGAAAGTGTCTGTAGAGCAGCCAGAATATCTCAGCAGGCAGTCATTTGGACCCATTTGGACACAGTTTAGAAACACCTCCAAGGGTGGGAAACAAAATGCACTCTCTTACCTGAGCCTGAAATCTCCTTGTTCTTCAATCCCTAGTTGCTGGATGCCAGCCCTTTTGATTTTGAACATCTTAGCTGTCTCTTCTTTTATTTCCATTTCACAGGTACATTGTTAAAACATAAGCATATTTTGAGAAAAATAGAAACCAGGGTAGCAAGATTTTGAATGATGGACAGTTCAATGGAAGTAACATTCTAGACCTAAGTTCTGTGCAATGATTCTTGAGAATATTTGCTGCAAAAAAAAAAAAAAAAAAAAAAAAAAAAGGGAGAATAAAAATTATGTGTTGCATTTTTTATGCTACCATCATATATTGTACCTGGGATTACTGATGCAGTAAGCCATCCCTGCTTCCCTTTCCATTTTTACATTTACAGACATCATCTGACTAAATTGAGTAAGCCTTCCATATTTAGAAAAACTGACTTTGCCCTGGAGTACCTACTTCCTCAGTCTTCACCTTACCTAAAATAATTGGGACATTTTACCACCTACACTGGGCTGTTTTGCTCAGATATCAACTGGTTCGAAATTTTGAAAGAAAAATTCCAGGAGGAGGAGGCAGTGAGGGACAAATAGGAATTGATTGTGGTTCAAAAGTCTTGGGGTTCAGGATTGCATAAACCCAAATTTCTCCTCGAATAATAACATTCTTAACACATAAGTTTTCAAACATATGTTGTCCTCTGATTTGCCACAGGCCATCGCAGACCATTGGGAAAATTGTCTGCCCAGTGTTCAGCTACAACCATATTCCTCCTTAAATAGGTGGTGTTGATTCTTTCCCCATGAAACCAACACTTGATGACAGTGGGAATATGCATGCAAATAAGTATTCTGAGAGGATTATTTTAATGTGAATTTAAAAATTCATTAGAATATATTTGGTTTTACCTTGGCTTGGTTTACCAGCCAAGAATTTCACAGGTCAGACCATAAGAGAATCCAGTCACCTACCATAGTCAGGATCTTCAGATAATGCCAATCCACCAATTCTTCAACATTGTCTCCTCTTTCAAATTAAGTGAATAAAACATGTTTTGAAAATTACCACTTTTAAGTGGAAGTTCATTCCAATGAGTTTTCAGCATGGCAATGTTGTAGGAATCAGCAGTGCTCCCTCAGTGATGAGGTTTGCCTTAGAGTAAGCATTCCTCAACATGAGACAACTATCAGGAGAAGATAGGTTATATGATACTCACAAAAATGCTGGAGTGTGGATTTAATTAGTAGTTCATGAAAAAATGATGTTCACCTGTATTTAATGGTATGACTCAAAATTTTAACCACAGTAGTGTTTGGAAAGATGAAGATTTCTGGAGAATACTCCCAGGTTCTCTCAAAATGAATTGCACTTTTATCCCTGGGCTTGTTTCATGTCAAGGCAAATGTCAGTTGGGAAACCTAAAGGCGATGACAAAGAGCTGCTTTTGGTACTGAATTTACTCAGTCTGATGGACTGTGCATTGGGAAGATAATATACCTTTAAGAAATTGAGTGAATTGGTTCTGAATACAAATCTTAGTCTCAGCTGATGTTACTCAGGATGCACAGTGGGTTTTTAAAAACTGGTCTTTATTATTGGAGATAAAGCCTCAATTTGAATGAAACATTTTTACACAATTTTGTTGATTTGATGGATGTTTGGGAGGCATATCGTGTAGAATTGGATGAAGCATGTTGTGTTCTCACATTTCCATTGTTCTGGGACTTTCTTGATTGTACCTTGCAAGGTAAGGAATTATATGAGAACACATTTTTTAAACAACTCATATTTAAAGAATGAAATCAGAGGGCTGGGGATATAGCTCAGTTGGTAGAGTGCTTGTCTCTGAAGAATAAGGCCCTGGGTTTGATCCTCAGCACCGTGAAAAAAAAAGAAAAAAGAATGAAATCAGAGACAATGGGTATGTGATATGTTTGCAGTGGATATAAGAACATAACACTAAAAAAAGGATTTTGTGTTTTGAAAATGCATTAGATTCTGTTGTTCATGGTAGGCAAATTTCATCACATCTTTAGTTATTTTTAAATATTGTCTGCTTTTGAAAATCAGGTTTTGCCCATTTGGGGGTTACATTTTTGTATTTTACATCTCTGACATTGTGTGGTTGTTGTGTGATATTTAAGGAGGTTTGTGTGCACGTGGTGTGTGCTATGTGTTTTGTCTCTCAATTCCAGGTATCTGAGTATTGCACAGTCAGGCCCTCATGATCACCCAGTGCTGGTGCCACTCTGTCCTCTGTTTGCCATGGGCAGTTTTAATGATGACATGATCCCTATATGCCCTCAGTCTGACATATAAAAAAAGACCCAAGCCTCCTCCACAGAATTCCAGGGTCCAGATGGCAGTGGGCTGGTGGGACTAGTTTCCAGCAGGAGCCTGCCTACCTGTGCCCAGGGAAGGACAGGCTGGAAACTTGCTGCCTTCACTATGGCAGCACCAGGAAAGCTGCCCATGACTGTGCTCATGCTATGCTCAGGGACCTCAGAAGCCAGCTTACATAGCACTGGGAAGGCAACAAGGATGAAGATAATATCGTGCACTCAGTGGTCATATTTGTAGTGTGTGGATTCTGAGGCTGCAGTCTCTAATGCCAATGCACAGGTGAGAAGGCTGCACTAGGAATCCAGGTTGCTTGCTCCTGGAGAGTGGCTCTGATGGAGGCCCTGCACACACAAGAAGATGCTCTCCACATCCTCCCTCTCTTCATCCACTCCTATATCCTCTGAGCTAAAACAGAGGGCAGTCCTTGTCAAAGTTTCAGGAAGGCATCACTGTGTTCTTTGCATTCTGGGGACTTCCCCCACAGTGCCTGGGGTAACACCTGCTCAAGAGAATGTTACTGAACTGGTCAGGGCTACAGGGTTTCTTCTCTGGTCTGTTGGGTCAGGGTGCTCTGTCATGAAATAAATGCATTCTTTGTCAATGTTTATTCTTGGTGTCCCATGGGTAACCCTAGAACACCTACAAGTTAGGATAATCATGGGGTTTAAAGAAGAGATGGGGTCATGACTCCCTGACAGACACTCCAACAGCCACCCACCTGCTCTGCATCCTTCCCTGTTCCCTTTGCTGCTACCTCCAAGGCCTACAGTATTTTAGTGACCTTGACAGAGAGGGTGCCCTGGCTGAGGGTGAGGCCCTGCCTGTTCAGGGGAGAGACTGAGCCCTCATCCAGGTGACAGGGTGGGCAATGACCCAGAGATCAGGGTGTCTGCCCATGGGAAGCTGGGAATGGCAAAAGCAGAAGGAAAGTCATAGACCTGGCCACAACCCAGAGGCCTCTGTCCCACCCCTTATATTCACTCCCCCCCTGAAGGTGTGGCCTCATGTTTGGCCCTATGATGAAGGCAGTGTACCGGATAGATGGCCCTGTACCATCCTTGAAAACAGGGTACTGGTCAGACTGTGTGTCATGAAAACTTTATTGTCCATTATGGGTGTGTGAAGTGAAGTGAAGCCCAGTAGGTCTTCCTGGAGGCCAGAGTGCCCACAGGCCACCTGTTCAAGTTTAAACCCTGAAGCGTGCTAGTGGAAAGAGGAGTGACATAGGGGATGGAACCTGGTGGGATTCAGGGCACTGAGATGTGTCCTTGAAGAGGGCTGTGGGACTTCAGTCTCATCCTGCTTTTCTCTTGCCTCGCAGACAAGAGGTTGGGAGTATGCCCTGCCACACACTCATCCATGATGGGCTGCCTCACTGCAGACCCCAAGAAGGCCTGGACTGAGGCCTCTCAAACTCAGAGCCAAAGCAAACCCATTCTCCTGTAGGCCTCTGGCATTTTGTTACAACCTGGGAAGTGGGTTCTTACCTCCACAGCAACCTCCCTGTGTCCAGCACTTGCTGTCTCAGATATAGTCAGAAGGCATGAAAGGACCTTGGGGACTCTTGAAGATGGGTCATGCCCAATCTGTCCATAAATAGGAGAGAGGATGAGCCTCTGTCATGCAGTTATCATGAGCAGATGATTCAGCATCACAGAGCAGTATGTGGACAGGTACTAAACAGAGATGCATAGCACTGAGCACACCCTAGTTCAGAGCAGTGCCTCCTCCTGATTCTACTCATGGAAGTTTCCAGAATGGAGAAGACATAGGCTTGTGCTAGATCATGACAAGGGGTTACCAAGCAGGGGCATCACTGGGATATCAGGAGAGTGTGGCAGGTTGTATCCTGATGAAGGTCCAGGGTGCCCTTTAATAGAGGGTTTTTCACTATTTCCCATTCCTGACAGTTTCTTCTCAGTGGTGAATAAGTAGAAACCACGGTAGCAACATAGCATTGACAGAAATGTCCAGAGATGAGAGAAGCAGGACTGGGGCTTTTGAGGGGCTGGGAGCTTGGTCAGAGAAATTGGAGTTAGGGTTCTTTCTTGTGAGAGGCAGGAGTCCCCTCTGGTGGAGTACCTGTAGCAGAGTTGGGCAGTTGCATGGTGAGAGGTGCCCTGCAATGGAGTCAGGAGTGTGAAGGCAGGGCCGAGGTCAAGTGACTGGAACTTTGCTCAGGGAAGTGGTATGGATATCTGGAAAGGAGGGAGTTTATGTATGTTAGGACCAGTCCACCTTTGGCAGATTATGGGGCTGGAGCACCAGAGGACTACTTTTAAAATTCGGTCCACTGGTAAGTGAGTGGGATCAGTGAGCAGCAGGCTTGCAACAGGAGAAAGTCACAGATGTTTTGTAGAGCTGATAGGGCCACATAAGGTAGCATAGGATCACAGGACCACTTGGGAAGACCTAGCAGACAAGGGGCAGATGGAAAGACCAAATGGGTAGGGGAGAGGACAGGGACTCAAGGGGCAGTAGGACCTGTTCAGCAGGGAGTCTGAAAAGAGAGGGAGGGAGTGTGGTGAGGGGAGAAGAGACAGACAGAAGTGGGAGGAGAGGGAGAACCTTCCCAGGCATCTCTGTGCATCCTGGAACAGAGGAGATACCCCAAGGCTTGAACTAGACACATTCCCTGCATGGTGCCTGCTTCTCAATACTGCCTTCTCCTGGCCTCCTAGAGGCTGTGTCACTTCTAGTTCCCAATTGAGGCAGCACAAATTTCCAGAACATGAGAGCAGTTGACTGTCCAGCATGGAACCCTGGGTGGCCCACAATATGTGCTGCTCACCTCTGGGCTATCCTTCTCCAGGAGGTGGGATTGGAGTGTTGAGTGTGCACAGTGGCTCTGGGCTTGTCTGAGGACTTTGCTGTCCTGTTCACAGCCTCTGGGCTGTGCTGTTGTTCATTGGGAGCTTCAGGGCCTGTGGTATCTGGGTTGATTTTCAAGCCTCATGCCTCATCTCCAGAGAGAGGGTGCATCCCCAGCCACATGAACAGCCCCACTGCTTGATGTCCCTTCAGAAGACTCGGATATGTTGTTTCTTATGGCACTACCCAGATCCAGAGGCCTCTGGGCCTGTGCTCAGTAGTGGCAAGGGAAGAATGGCAAGGAACCAGAGGAAAAGGAAGGGTTCCTGGGGCATCTGACATGAAGTCCTGCCCTGGAATTTGAGAGGTAAGGCCTCCCAAGCAGATAGAATGACTCATGGTCAGAGGTGCATGTGATGATGCTCAATGAACAATTGGATGCTGCTGGTCCTGCAGGGTTGTAGGCTGTGGTGTGGCATGGCACAGACACCCCTTCAGGGAGATGGATTTGCTGGGCCTAGATCGTCAGGTGGCCTATCCAGTGTCTGTGCTCATCACAGTACTGTCAAACAATGTGCCACACAGGGTCACAGCAGAGCAACCAGCCTGCATTGACTGGGCAATGTTGGTCCAGAAATACACTTGCACCCCTACACAGAGAGTCAGTCTGCAGCAGACCATCTCCATCAGAATTTTGGAGATGGTAATGCTGTGATTCTAGAACTGCACACTGTCCAGGGCACTCCATGGGACAGTGACACCCTATGAGGATTTGTGTGCATCAAACGTACTTCCCAAACCCTAGGAAGTAGTTGCTGTGTTCTGATGAGGCCCCACTTACAGATAAGTACATTGAGTCACAGGGAAGTTCAAAAACCAACTCAAGTTCACACAGTGAATAAGTGGCAGAGCTGGGTAGAACCAGGAACCCTGGATCTGGGTTTATATCTCTGCATCATGATCAAGAAACCAGGATCTCGAGCATGCAGTACAATGGGTGGGCCCTATGCCCTGGGTGGGGTATGGTAGGCTCTGCACCAGTGTGACTGAGGGCATGGGTCTGCAGTAAAGAAAGGTGCAGGGGCACAGAGACAAAAGCAAGAGGGGCCCTGCCACACCAGAGCTGCTCTTAGCAAATCCAGCAGCAAAGTGTGGAGAAATTTTGGGGCTAAGTTGATGTACAGAAAAAGAGGCCTGAGCATCTCTCCTTGGTGTGGGCTTCCTGTTCTCAATAGCCTGAAGACACAGGTGTGGGGAGGACAATCTTTGGGCAAAGACAGCAGTCAACTGGTCTGTCTCTGACTCCTGGTTTCTTGCTTCCATCTGCTAAGAACCTGTGATGATATCAGGGATCCTGGGCCTCTTCGATGAACTCCCCTCAGCAAAACCCTAACTTTCACCCATTTGCAATGTCCCCTTGTGGTGACAAGTGATGTATTCCAGGTCCCCATGATAAAAACCAGGATGTCTCTGGGCCTATTTTATGTTTTACAACTGTGAGCTTCTGCTGTACTGTGTAGGTAACCTGGGGTGAAGCTAAGTCACAACACAGACAACAAGTAGAACTTGTGGACTGATCACCATGATGAGTCCAACTCTTGTATGTACTCCCTTACAGGAGTGTGCTGCTCCTCCTGGCAGACCTCCAGTTTTTCCCACAGTCCATAAACATTAAAAGGTGTTTACAGTTCCCTTTCTGGGAAGGCAGTGTGCCAGTCCTCCTCCTGGGACACTGGAAGAACTCAGGGAGACAGGGTAGTGCTGGGAGTTGGTCTAAGCATCTGATCACCAATAAGCTTGCCTGCTGGCCAAGGTCAAGTTTCCATTATATGAGGATCTCTGAGGCTGATTCCAAGAGACTTTATGAGTCCATCAGCACATGTCAGACTGGGTTGGGGTCTAAGGTCACCAGTGTTCCTATTGTAGCTGGTTTCCAGGATGGTGTTTATTATCTCTACACAAAGCATATGTGAGCCCACAAAACCCAGATAGTCTGTATTTTCAGAGACTCGAGGATTAAGTGCCCTGATTTGACAGCAGGTCTCAACCTGGGAGTGACCTAGTTTGTCATGTTTTCCAGCTCCTTGGTTTGCTTTCCCAAGAAATGGGGTCATTAATACAATGGACAATCATGGTAGTTGGGAAGAAAGACCAAATTTCCACACTCTGCACCTGGAATATTGATTTGATTGACAGGACCATTACCTGGTCAGGTCACACAGGGTTGGTGAAAACTGAATCCCTTCCAGGGACTTTTGTACCAGCACCTAAGCCAAGGATGCTCCTCACTCCTTTTTTCCCACTCGTTGTGGAGGCCATGTGTTCCCGGACTAATCATCAGTCTCTCACTGGCCAGGGGAAATAGCCTTGCCAGCTATTTTGCAGGGGCTGGGTACCTGGGTTACACCAGACCATACAACTCTGTCAGTTTCATGGCCTAGGGCAGGGTCTGGATCTATGGGGTACTTGGTAAGGTGTGTACACCCAGACCTGAGGACTCCTGGCTAGTCATTGTGAGGTCCAGATGGAACCCTGAATTAAAGGAAGAAAAACACTTCAGTAGTCTAGACAGGAACTTATTCACAGCCCTCTGGCCCCAAACAGAATGCACCTCAGGTCCCAGTCAGCCTGGAGAGTCTGGGCAGGACCCAGGATAGTAGAACTGCTCAAGAGTAAAACAGTGCTGTTGAATTCATTCTCAGCACACCCAAATGGGATGGGGGTTCCTGGAAAGGCAGGGTAGGCTCACTGACAGCCTCTATACTTAGGAGCAGGCTACCTACTTTTTTCCTTTGGTCTCCTGAGGTGGACAGGATATGACCAGTAATGATCAACATTGTGGCATCCCCTAAGTTCCTGAACCCTTGATCCTGAGTCTATGGTTCAGGTCCCCTTACAGCCTGTGAAATCCAGGTAAACTAGAGAAGTGTTCATCATACATCCACAACTTTTGACCATAAATATTGTAGTCAGGAGTGAGCTGGCACCCTGGCCCCTCATGCCATTCCTGGGGGCCCTGTGAAAATCAGCTGACCTCAGTCAGGGCAGACATCTACTATGCATACCCACTCACTTTCCTGTCTGGACCACAGTTTAGAAGGCTGCTTTGGTTGCTGCATCTGTTCCAGCTTGCAGGGCCAGCTGAGCACATGTGGCCAGTGCCTCTGGGGACTATGGATGGCATGATGAGGTTCTGCATTGACCTAGGTGGACATATCCCCAGAATGACAAGCATCTGCTGGCCAAGGGAGGAGCAGGGAATAGAGGGGGTCTTGCTCAGGGCCTCAGTTTTCTGACCTGGAGAGAGAGGTTGGGTTGCTGTGACAGTGACTGGAGGGCTTGCAGAATCATTCGCAATCTGCTTGCCAGGTGGGTAGGTATGTGGGTGGCCAAGACCAGTTGCAGGGCTTGGTAGGTAGGTTCTTCCAAACAGCAGGGTACATGCCTGTGGATAGATGACTGTAGAGTGGGAAGCTTTGGTCCCTGAACCCAGGCACACCTCTCCAACCTAGGACCGAGGTGTCAAGAATTCTTGGCATCATGTAATCAATTGCTACTGCATTGTCTTGCCAGGCTTTTGTGTGATATTTCCTGAGTGCTTGAGAAAGTGAGAACCTGCCTTCCTGGAGGGTGAGGACATATGATTTGGGGTGAAAGTTGCATCTGATGCCAGGCCCTCAAGCAGCAGTTTGGGCCCAGGAAGATGCCCATTTCCACTCTGGGCACCGAGACAGGCCATAACTGCACACCAAACACTGTGACTTCTATGGCCCTCTACCCACCCTGCAACATGGAAACACCAGGGCTGCCTCTTTCCAGAGAGCCTCAGAGGACAGATGGATATTCTCTCAACTCCACACCCCACCTGGGAAATGCTGAACTCAGATTGCTCCCAAGGGCACGAACTATTCAGAAAGGAAGGTGGGGAAAAAAGGTTAGCAGTTAGAAGCCCTGGTGGTACACACATTTGGGCCCTGATCTGGGTACAGCTGGGTCATGTCTGGTGTAACACTTAACCCTGATTGGGTTCTGACCTTGTCAAACACTGGGCCTTGACCTGATCACACACTGGGCCTATACTTTGGTTAAATTCTGGGGCTTGATCCTTGTCATTGTTTGTCCTGGTACTGGTCACACTCAGCATTATGGCATGGATACACACTGGTCTCTGACCCTTGTAACACTCTATACAGTGATAATCGTCAAACTCTGTTACCCTGGTCACAATCTGTGCCCTTTCCCTAGTCACACTCTGTGTCCTGACTTTGGTCATACTCTAGGCTCTCATATGGCTCACATACTGGACCATGACCCTGGTCACATTCTGGGTCCTGGCCCTGGTCACATTCTGTATCCTTATCATGGTCAAAATCTGCATCCTGGCCTTGGTCACACTATGGACCCTGGCACTGGTCACCCCTTCTGCACTTCCCCTTGGAGTGGGAGATTGAAAAGGAAGCATCAGGCAGACTGTCAGGTAGCCAGAGTGTGCTGAGGATGTGGGAGTAAATCCCACAGGCTGAAATAATCAACTGTCTGTCTTATCTCTTTCAGGTCCCCCAGGAGAGCAAGCGTTTGTCATGAAGTCCTTGTTTTAAAATGCACTGGAATCTACAGGAGCCTGGCTAACTCCAGAGCCTCCTATTGCAACACAGTTCTCTGCAACAGTGCTAAAAGACTCAGTACCACCTAGAGTGCTGACCCTCACCATCTGGGTTACTGCCTCAGTAGAATGGTGGGTTTCAGGCCAAGAAATGCTACAGAGTGCAGGGCTAGGAGGTTGAAGCCAGGATCCCCTGGTGGCCAATGTGCTTTGTGGAATTGGTGTGGCACTATCACAATTACAACAAGGGTTCCAGCAGAGAATGAACACTCATATGAGACTTCCAGGACACTTGTCAGAGTGAACAAGGTCATGGTCAATGTCCAGGCTGCTTCCATTTCTCACCAGATGAGAGGGGACCCCTTTAAACTTCAGGGGCCACACCAAAATGTAGTACTCGTTGTAGATAGTTACCAAGCAATTGCTCCTCTTGACTGGCATTCTAGGACTCAAGCACAGAGCAGCCTCAGAGAACGTGGGCTATGACACCACCTCAGGTGAGCAGGATACTGGGTGGACACCAGTGCTGTGTGGCCAACACTTGAAGGAGTTGGGGAGAGGTGGGATAGATACCATCAAGGATCACCACACCTTACACTGTCTGGGGAAGTTAGTCACCCACATGGGGACAGATGCATCCTAATTGTTATGGGGTTGAGCTTGTGGCTTAAGAGGCACATCACTGATATCCCCTCCACACCAGGCTGGACCCACTCAACCCCACCAGAATCTAAATTGCCAGGACTCCATTACAGACTGGATCCAAAGACTCTGGTATAAGAAAATTAAGGGCTGGGCCTGACCTTGTTGAGATGCCCCTTCAGAGAGAGCCTGATTCCTCCCTGTTTCTCCTATGCAGATGTGGTGATGCCTGCCTCAGCTTGTCCACTCTCAGGCACATAGGGAATGTCTAGGACTTGGGGGCCGAGCCAATGGCATCATGACTTATTCTGGTATCAGCTAGGACTCTCTAGGAGAATGAGAATAACAATCAGCAGCAATTGTGGACGCTATGTTTCAAGGGGCTTAGATTCAGTTGTTAATACAGGAGCCCACCAAGGAGTATCTGTCACTGATCTTGCTTTAGAACCATGGTTGAGAGGGACACAACCTCAAAAATTGCACATTCTCTACTGCTACATGTGCAGGACTATGTGTGCTGAACAGGTGCAGGTGAATCCAAAGTAACCCTATGCCAAGCAGGTCAGGTGACTCTGGCATCCTCTCCACATCCCATGAATAAAAAATAAGATTCAAAGAATAGCTGAGCAAATGAGAAACAGAAACAAATTAAGTATTAGAAATAAATCAAAATGGAAGGAATTAACACACCTCTTTTTACAATACCATGGAAGGTAAATAGTCTCAACCATTCAATTAAAAGACACATTCTAGCAGAATGCACTAGAAAATAAAATCCAAATATATATTGTTTGCAAGAAATGCACTTAACAGGCAATGAGAGTCACAGGCTGAAATTGAAAGGATAGAAATTCATAGAATATGAGGAGAACCCCAAAGAAGCAAGAGTAACTACTGTCAAATCTGACAAGCAGATTTCAAAGCAAAATCAAAGAGAAGAGTCATGGAAGATCAGTTCATACAATATAGGGAACAATTCAGGAAACAGATGTAATGATAAATGTTTATGGCTCACATGGGTGCAACTAATTATTTAAAAGACACACTGCTTGAATCAGAACCTGACAGACCCCAGTACAATACCACTGTATGATTTCACTACACTTCTCTCACCAATAGGTAGGTCATCAAGAATAATACAGCAAAGACTCTTTGAGCCTGAAAAAATATTGTAAATCAAATGGATTTAACATACATCTATAGAATATTTTATTCAACAATAGCTGAATACACTTTCTCCTCAGAAACTAATGAAACTTTGTCCAAAATAGACCATATTTCAGGTCACAAGGCAATATTTAGGAAATATAAAAATAATGATATTATATCTTGCATGTTATCAAATCATAATGGTATAAAATTAGAGAAAATACTTTGGAACACATTTTACAGTAATAAATGGGTGACATAAGAAATCAAAGAAGAAATTTAAAAATTCTTAGACTGAATTTAGACTACTTACAGAACATATCAGTACCTCTGTGGTACACTGTGGGGCAGTTCCAAAAGGAAAACTTATAGCCCTAAGTGTCTACATAAGAAATCAAAAAAGCTTTATGTAAATTAGTGGATCATACATTTCAAGGTCCTTGAAAAACAAAAACAAACCAATCCAAAACCAACAGAAGAAAATAAATAATTAATATCAAACCAAAATCAATTAAATAGAGAATAAAAAATTAAGGAATTGATAAAACAAAGAGGTGATATTTTTGTTGAGATAGGATTGATAATCTCCTAAACAATCTAACCAAAAGAAAATGAGAGAAGTCCAATGTCAATAAAAGTAGAGATGGAAAAAGAGAAATCACCATAAACATCACAGAAACCAGGGGATCATTGGTGATTTTTTGAAAACTTATACTCCAAAACCCTGGAAAACCTAGGAGAAATAGAACCTTTTCTAGACACATAAAACCTGCCAGGATTGAATCAAGAGGCAAAAGAAATCTGAGGACACCACCAACTCGCAATATGATAGAAGAAGTAATGAGAAGCCACTCAAGAAAGGAAAATCCAGGGCCAGAAGGAGTCTCACATGAATACCAGAGAAGAATTCTTTGAAGAACTATTCACTATGCTCCTCAAATTATTTCCTTAACTAGCAAGGGTTGAGAGACTTCCAAATTTAGCTATGCAGCCAATGCCACACTCATACCCAAATCAAATAAGAAAACATCAAGGAAGGAAAACCATGGAAACATATCCCTAATAAAGTTAGATGCAAAAATCCTTACTAAAGTATTAGCAAAGCACATTTAACAACATATTAAGAATACTGTACACCATTACCAAGCTGGTTGGATCCCAAGGTTGCCAGGATGGTTTAACATAAAAAAAAATCAATAAATGCAAATCATCAAATAAATAGAATTAAGAACAAAATTCACATATTCACCTCAAAATATGCAAACACTTAAACAAATCTCAGCATCAATTTATGATAAAAACTATTAAAACCTAGGCACAAGAAAACCTCTTTCAGTATCATAAAAGTTATATTCAAATAATTCAAAGCCAAACTCATAGTAAATGGGAAAAAACTTAAAGATTTTTATCAAATTCAGAACACCACAAAAATGTCAACTTTCACCACTCTATTTAAATATAGTGTTAGATATTCTATCCAGAACAAGTAGGCAAAAGAAGGAAAGAAAAGGAATAAAAATATACAAGAAAGACATTAAATTACCACTGTTTCCAAAGGCTGCTGAAGCTAAGATGAAAAAGTTCAACATAGGATCCGCTTCCAAAATCAACATATAAAAAATAACAGCTTTTCTGACTACCAATAATGAATCTGCTGATAAAGAAAGTAGAAAAATGGTCACATTCACAGTTTACTCAATAAAAGAAGGAAAGAAAGAAAGAAAGAAAGAAAGAAAGAAAGAAAGAAAGAAAGAAAGAAAGAAAGAAAGAAAGAAAGAAAGAAAGAAGGAAAAAAAGAAAGAAAGAAGGAAAAGTAAGACAGGAAATAACTGGGACTGATTCAAACCAAAGACATAAAAGATCTCTAAATTTAAGGCTATAGAACTTTGAGAAATTAAATTAAATTGAAACAGATCCAAGAAGATGGAATGGTCTTGCATGTTCAGACAGGCAAAACTGATATTGTTAATATGGTCACATTACAAAAACAATATATACTTTCATGTTATTTTACTTCAAAATAACAATGACATTCTCCGCAGAACTAAAGAAAAACAGTACTAAGTTTAATTTGGAAAAATAAAACAGCCTGAAATCCAAAGAAAATACAAATGGAAAAAGCAATGCTGAAGGCATCACCATATCTGATTCAAATTATACTACAGCCTTATGTAATAACTCTACAGGGTAATGGCCTAAAAATAGGCACCCACACCAATGGCCGAGAATATAAGACATACAGAAAAAACAAAAACAAAAAAAAAAAAAGACAACAGACATCAACAGTCATCTGATCCATGACACAGGTGCCAAAAACAGGAAATGGAGGAAAGTCCACCTTTCTAACCAGTGGTGCTGGGAAACTGGTTATCCATAGTAGAAAAATGAGTCTACACCCTACACCTGTATATCTCACCCTGCACCGGAATCAACTCAAAATGGATCAAACACCTCAGAATTAGACCAGAAGTTATGCAACTCCTGCAAGGAAACAGGGTCAACACTCCAATTTTAAGGCACAGACACATCTTTCTTAGTGGCACTCCTAAAATGCAGGAAATAATGTCAAGAGTTAATAAATGGAATGGCTTCAAGTTAAAAACCTTCTGCACAACAAAGAATAATTGAGAGAGAACATAAGAGATGGGAGAAAATCTTTGCTATCTACATTTTGGACAGAAAAGTAATATCTAGCCTGTATATGACTGGCCTGAACTTGGGATCCTCTTTTCTCAGCCTCTCTAGGGCTTTGACGAGAGGTATGGCCAGGAGGAGGCCACCCTGTCTGCATACCTTGATGACTTTAACATGCCTCTTGCCCCAGCCTATTGTTGAACACTGGTGGGTATACAGACAGCCTCCACAGCCTTCCAAGTGGAGACATTAACCCACAAGTCCCTCTGCCTGTGCCCATCCTTGATGGTTTAGGAAGAAAACCTCACTAGTCAGGGTGGTTTTGCCAATGCAAGTAGTGGCTTTATTTTTACTGAAGTTTATTTAATATAAATTGAAACGTTATATAAGAGGATTTGAAAAGACCTACTTGTTTGACAAAGCTGTGACCTCTAAGTCAGTATAAGAGACTGAGAATTTTTTAAAAAGCCATCACTGTGCAGTTGGCACAGGCCTGTATTCCCTGAACCCAGGGAGGTTGATGCAGGAGGATACAAGTTTCAGTGTAGCCTCTGCAATGTCAAGAACTTTTGCCAAAATAAAATAAAAATAGGGCTGTCACTCAGCAGTAAAATTTCCTGAGTTCAATTTCAGTACAAATTAATTGCAGTGGCGCCTGGCTCTCCTTGCAGTGCTTGACAGAGTTCCACTGAAGGATGATTGCAGAGACTCATCCTAAAAGGATTGCATGCCAGATGTATGCCTCCCTAGCTTGGATGTTATTCTGTGGAGTTTTCCTAATAGTATATTACTCACTTCAGTCTGGGGATCTTGCGAGAGGTGATTGGAATAATTCTACTAATTTCCAGAAAAACATCATGGAGACAAAACACATGTTGAAACCCTGTGATGTTAACCTCACTACAGGATAATGTTTTTATTATGTTAAAAATCAAACACTGCATTTACTGGCACAGCCAGAACCTGTTGGGGCACAGAAACTTATAGATAACAATGTTTCCCCAAGTTCCAAGCACAAAGCACCTCCCACAGTAGCTACTAGATATGGACCAGTTTATTTTATCAATGGCAAGCCCTGGTACCCCCTTAAAGGCAAGCCCTTAGAGAAGGTAGATATAGATCTCCCCCGTCTCCTACAGGATGGTTTATTCTTTCTTTCCTACAAAGAATAGGTCACCCCTATACACATTGGTACACAATGCCCTGTTCTGGGAAAAAGAGCTACATAAGACAATGTAATTTATTCAGTAAAAAAAAAACTTGGTCAGGAGAACCACTGCAACTGCTACCCTCCTGTAGCCCTTAACTCAGCAATTTAGATATTAAAAAGATGGACCTAGTAGAGATGGTCACATGAGATTATTTGTCTATCGCTTTACCGCAAAAGTAATAAGAATAGTCTTAGGTCATACAGAGTTTAGATATTAAGGAAATAAACATTGTATTAGACTTAGTTAAATATTCTTAAAATAATTGTGAGTAGGTAAGGATAATCTGTAAGGTTATTGTTTTCTCATAATCTCTCAGTAAAAACAATTTCTGCCTATGCTTTGGAAACTTCTTTGATTTTATTAATCACAAGCGTGTCATCAAAGCCTGAAGAAAAATGTATATAAACCCAGCCTTCCCCAGAATAAAGTGGGATTAATTGCACCAGAACTAGAGTCTGTGTCTTTCATTCTCCATCCATCGCTGACGCTGTCTCCCTGTGCCCGGTTTACCTGAGTGGAATCCATGGACTCCTGCAAGGGCTGGACCCCGGCAATTAATTAATCAAATAAATTTAATAAAAGTAAATCCAGTGAAGAACTTTTTGGAGCTAATTTGGAGGCAGTGCTGCCAGACAAAGAGAATGCTGAGCTCACAGGTAGGTGCAGAACTCGGGTGGGCCTAGGAGGATCTTAAGAAACTGTGATAGTTGAGGAAGGGAGCCCAGGCCTTGGGTAGGCCTGGTTAATGCACATCCCCTTGAGAACCCTCACCAGAGCCTGGCAATGCAAAGGGATTCTCAGGAAGGAGAGAAGATGCTGCTTTGAGCACTGGTTGTTGCAGAAGGGTCAGACACTCAAATTACTCCAGTGTGTGGTCTCCTGCTAGGAGTGCCACAGAGTTTGTGCCAGAGTTTCAGTGGAGAGTGGTACTCTGATAGGAGGAATCCCGTGGTGACAAAGGAGTCTTTCATGCCTCCATACCTGAATGTTGGTCAGGAAGAAGTCCCTGATAGCCATATGAACAGGCACAGAAGAGTAGAACTATCTGTCAGGTCTAGAGGGAGAGTGATGAAGAATAATATGTTGTGGGTAGTTTCTGAACTCTGGAGACATAGAAAAATATGCTGGAAGCAGGCTGCCCTAAACCTGGTTCCAAGTTGAACCACAGGAATATTTGTATAAAGCAAAGAGAACTTAGGGCATTTCTGTTTTCTGTGTCCAATAGAGTACAGGAGGGATGCATTGGGGACTGATTTCTTGGCACTTTTTCTGTCCATCAGAAAAGTAACCCCCATTTTTACTGGTGCTGGCTCCTTGGAAGGAAAGAATGGGAATGAGTACACGTGGTCCTGCAGGGTCTCCTGTGAGTGGAGGCATGCTCTGCAGGATAGCACCATGTGGAGATGAGGTATATTTGGAGCTAGCTTAGTGACGCCATGAAAAGGGTGCTCTAGGCCTTTGGGTGTTCCTCAAGGAGAGTTGTTAAAGAGTCCAGAGCCTGCCTGCACCACTTGTGAATGGATTACTTGCTCCACATACCCTGTTGTTGTGGCCCCCATGGGCAGATCATGAGGCCCTCACCAGAACTGGACTAAGGGAGATTCCATGGCTTAGACATCCTAAATATGAGGGAAATCAGCTCTTCTCAATATAGTCAGCTGTCTTGGGCACTTCCTTGTAGAAATGCAGGACTGACCTGCAGGCACCTGAACTTCCTGCTCAGTTCTGCAAGACCATAATCCAAGATCATGGCACTGGCAGTGTTTGTACCTAGAAAGAGCCACTTTCTGTGTCCTAGAGAACCATTTTGCTGTTTTTCACATGGCAGAGCTTGTGGTCCTTGGGCCTGTTTCATGAGAGCACCAATGCCACACAGAGGGTCTCTGTCCACTGACATAATCCACCTCAATTATCCTTGGAGTTTTACATTAAACATGGGAGAGGGTCACAAGCATTATGGCCACACAGTTCCTCCCAAAACACAAATCCTTCTAAGACATGTTGAATGCATTCATTCCCTTCCATGAGCACCCAAAGTCCACCTTTGCAATTAAGTTCTGAGTCTCAGGTGAGCATGTCCATCACAGAAGTTTGAGGTCAAACACCACTCATGCTGAGTCTGCCTGGTCTCACTGTATGAGTTCAGGGTCCCATCAAGTCTGTGCTTCCAAAGTCAATGGGGAAACACTCTGGCAGTCATTTATATTCAGAGGGGGAAGTAGGAAAGCAGGAAGTCATTTTTTGTAAGTTCAAAATCCACCAGAACATTGAGGATGAAAGTAGGGAATAATCCTTTCTGCCCTGCCAGGTGGTGTACATCTGCAATTCCAGTGAGTTAGGAGGCTGAGGTAGGAGAATTGCAAGTGTGAGATCAGCCCTGTCATGTTAGTGAGACCCTATCTGAAAATAAAACCATACAAAGGGCTGGGGATGCAGCCAAGTGGCAAAGCACATTTGGGTATTATCTCCAATATCAAAAACAACAAAAAACAAAAAACAAAATACAATGTTTGATCTTATGCTCCACCCATAAGCCTTCAGGAATGAACCATATTCAAGAATGGGTGGGTGTCAGTGTCCTGTTCAATACTGGCAGAGGTGGTAGCCCTGGCAAATTTGCTCTGTGCCTGAGCCATGCACTATGGGTGTTCTGAAGTGCCTCTCTGCCTATGCCATGAGCAGTCCCAATCCAGGCTGGAATTGGACAACAGTGTCAGTACTGGTTTGGCTAGTGAGGGAAAGCTCTTCTCCTGTGGTTCAGCTCATGGGGCTCTGTGGTGGTCTTGCGCACAGTGGTTCTCTGCCTGGGCATCACCAGGTGGGTTGACCAGTTATGCATAGAGCTGAGGAATGAGAGTGGGTGGAATTACCTGGTGAGGGGGTCTGGTAGCAGCACCTGACTGGGCTCACTGTCCTCCAGGCCTGTGGTGGAAGGGGCAGCTTACCTCTCTCCAGGACCTTGGGACCACCCCTCTGTCATTTCATGGTCATCTCTCCTCATGTCCTTAAGGAATGGTCAACACATTCTCCTCCTCTTACAAGATTACTCTAACTCTGGTGAATAGAGAACTTTCCAAATTTTTAGGGTATGCTTGCTTGTGGGTAAAATTCTATCCCCTGTAACTGTCCTCTACTGGTTTATGAGAAGCACTCAGCAGTGCCACGCCCACCCTTACCATCCTGCTTAGACATGTCTTCAGTCAACAAGTCTCTCTTTGTTCCCAGGTTCTGCCTGCCATGAAGCCCTGGGGCAGAGCAGTTGGCTCAGTTCCTGGCTGTCCTGTAGGAAGGCTGGCCTTTCCTCCTGTTTCTAATCCCTTTCCTCATTCCAGTCTCATGCCTGCCAAACTGGTCCCCTGATGACCTATCCTGATGACAGAGATGACCTGCAGCAGGCTGAGGCTTTCTGTAAATCTTTTCTTTCTGAATGGACAGAGTCCACCTGAGGGTGATCAGGGTGCACTTTGGTCAGACTGAAGAACCTTCTCCTGTGCCCAGCTGTGGATCTCCTGTAGTATCCTTTCAGCATAGGCTCTGCTACATCCATTCAGAAGAAACCCACCCTCAATGTCTGATGAACCTGGCGATTTGATGGAGTCCCAAGTGACTTCTGGTCACCCTGGCCTGCTTATGGTAAGACTCCTGGTGGGTCAGATAGTCAGAGTTCCTCTCATTTATGGGGTTTCCTGGTCATTGTACTAGTCAGTATCTGGCTACTCTGATCAAAACTCCTGTGAACAATGTAGATGAGGACAGGTTTATTTGTCTCTGGATTTCAGAGGTTCAGACCATAGCTGGCCAACACCATTTCTCTGAGCACAAGGTGAAAGCATAGACACAGAAGCTCATGGCCAGCTGAGGTAAGCTGCTCAGCTCAGTGAAGTCAGTGATTTGGGAGATGAGAGTGGCTGGCCAAGGGGAGGAACTGTAGTCCCCAAGTTCTTTGCTCCTCTGACCTACTCCCTCCAGGCATAGCCCTGCCTTCAGTGACCACCTAGAATTCCATTCATTTATTAGTCCATCAAATGTTTTAGTGCCCTAATTAGGTCTGAGCTACTGTGATCTCATCACTTCAACTCTGAAGGTCCTACATGGTCCCACAGGTAAGGTTGGTGTACACTTCATGTCCACACCATGCCAGTCAATTTCCACCCATTGAATCCACCTGTTGCTTGGTTGCAGATTCCCTCATCCTGACAGTTTTGAGGAATGCATGCAATCTCTCTTTTTCTCTGCAAACCTGGTATCAAGTCCCAGCAACTGTCACACCCTGAGTTGTCCATCTTGAGATATTTAATAACTGTCATTGATTCTTTCCTTTTTCTTTCCTGGTCACCATTTCTCTTGGCATCACAGTCTGAATCCAGGAAGCTCCACCACATAGCCCTGTTTTTCATTTTGAGAAATAGCCTTGCTAATTTGCTGATGCTGGTCTTGAACTGGTGATCCTCCTGCCCCAGCCTTCAGAGTCCCTACACTGTTGAACTCAAATTTTTATAGCAAAGGTCTGTGTGTGAAAACAATCTTACTCCAACATGCACTACAGGCATCCTTGGGTACCTACCTTCCACTCAGCTCCAAACCCACCTCCACATTTCTCATGTTTCTACATCCAGTCCACACCCAGAGCCAGATGTCTTAGTTTATTCAAATGTACAAAAAAAACCTAAACCAGTTAACTCGTAAAACAGATATTTATGCCCAGGGTTCTTGAGGTTGGAGCCTAAGAAAAAGGCACAGCAGATAGGGAGTCTGGTCTCCCCAATGTTCCTCAACTGTGCTTAGATCACTGGATTCTACTATGAGGCACTCAGTAAATGTGTTAGCTCCTGACCTAGAATATACCAAAGGCCCTCCTGATAAGATTGCATTGTGCTTGAGGTCTCAAATGAATTTTGGGCATCACACATTCAGAGTGTAATAGGAAAGGGGAGGGGTTCAGCTGGTGTGACCCAACCCCAAGACTGTGTCACATGGGTTGTGCTGCAAAGTCTCTCTGGGCTGAAGGGAATCTGATCGTGTTATCTAGTCAGAAACCAGTGCTTGCCAGCACATCTGTAGACTGAAAGCACCTGGAAAACCACTCTGGTTGCAGGAAATTACAAAAGAGATTTTATTCAGCAGATGAAGAAGGCATATGCTCTGAAGGGTGGGAGAGAGAGAGACAGAGAGACAGAGAGACAGAAAGAGGGAGAGAGAGAATTGCTAGGGTGGTATTCTCAAGAAATGGAATCATACAGGCTAATAACAATGCCACTGATGACTCTTGAAAAATGTTGTGGACTAACGATCTAGGTTGTAAAATGGTTGGTGGGGAGGGCAGAATAGTAACAGCAGAAAGATAGCAGGGAGAGATGGCTACAGACTTGTTAACCCTTTGTCCCTTCATTGACCATAACTGAGCCTCTGCAGTTGTGCACCCTGCTTCAGGAGACCATCTATGCCCTGCTGAAGTACAGAGGAGTGTCCACCCAGAGGCCAATGTGTTGAAGTTGGTTCCCAGTTTCTGGTGCTGTTGGGAGAGGTGGAAACCTTAGGAGGCAGGGTCTGGTGGGAGGAAGCCAGAGCTTAGGGATCTGGGACTGCTTGTGTCTTCATATCCCAGCTGCCATGAGGGACTTAGGCCTCCTCTGCCACACATTCCCACCTTGATATGTTCTGCTGCAACAGACCAGAGCTGCAGGGTCAATTATCCATGAAGTGAAACTTCTGCAATATTTCCTCCTGGTGAGCAGTTCACCTCAGGTATTGATTCACAGCAATGGAAAGCAGACAGTCTTTAACCTGCAATAGGCTATGTCCTAGCTAGTCCATTAATGACCATAACCCACAAGAGAATCCAGGGGCAGGACAGAGAGGCCTTGGAGGCCTCCTGTTGCAGGTTTTGATGCAGGAACCTCAACAATGTGTGTGTGCTGGGTGGGATGCTGGGCACAGGACACGGAGCCAGATTCCCAGGCAGTCTCCAAGCAGATGGCTTCGATGTTCAGTTGTCCCGGTTTAATGCTTATTCACAACTAAAACTGTCTTCTTTTCCTTCTTTTGTGGAAGGTGTTTTTGGGCTTGCAGGAGATTTTGACTTAACTATTTTCCAGCAGAGCTCTTTGCTGCCGGTCTAGAGTAGGGCTTAGGAGAGGACTAGCTGCCTCCCTGTTGCCCAGACTCCTTCAGACTCCTACACACCATCCTGGACCCTGTGCCCCAGGTTCCCACCTCCCAGACTCCTGAAGGCTTCTCCCTCTACCTGAACACTCTACCTCAGGACCCCACCTCCCAGAGTCATACGGATCTTCCTCCAGTCTTGACACTGTGCCCCAGATCCCCAACTTCCATCCTCATTCAAAACCCTCCTCCTGCCTGGACTCTCACATCCCAGAAACTTTCAGACTCTCTTTCTGCTTGGACCCTGTGCCCCTGGTCCCCACCTCCCAGATTCCTTAAGACCCCTCCTTCTTCCTGTACCTGTGCCCTACATTCCACCTCCCAGATGGCTTCAGAGTCTCCTCCTGCCTAGATCCTATGTCTCAATCTCTAAACCCCAGAATCTTTCAGACTTCTCCTCCTGCCTGGACACTCTGCAACAGGTCCACACCTCCCAGAATCTTTCAGAGGCCTCCATACCTGCCTTGTCATCGTGCATCTTGTGTCTGTATGCCAGACCTGCTTTCTCTTACCCTGTGCTCCTCTTCAGCTGAGCCTAAAGCCCTGCCATGGGAACTCTTCCATGTCTGGAGTCTCCTCCCCAGGTGTCACCTGCATCCTCCTGGAGACCCTGAGATCTGGGGGCTGTTATTCACTGTGGAAAAGAAGAGAAAGTAAGAAATGGGCAACCCAGAGGGTCTGAGTGATGCTCAGGCTCCCTATCAACCTGGGATGACCCAGTTATTTTTTCCAGAAAACTATTTCCACTTCACACAGAGATTGCCTCACCTTTTCCTAGGAAGCCACTCCGTTCCACTTGGCCCAAAGGGATTTCATTGAAAAGTAGGGAAGGTGTTGTCAGGGTCTCTGACTTGGTGGGGCTGGGGCCAGTGTGCCCCACCCACCCTGTCTGATCTGGCACCTCAGAAAATGTCCAGAGGCTTCCAGCCTCCCCTCTGTGACTCCACCCAACCTGGAAAATTGGCCACACACTGCTTAGAACTCTGCCTTTCCTGACCCTGCAGGTCTGGTCTCCACGACCTTGGTCAGATGGGAGGCAGCAAGGGACTGAGTGTGGATGATGATCAGAGACCCCAAAGCACAAAAGAGCACTTCTGGGACAAACAAGAGTGGAGAGTGGCCAGGGATGCACACTGCACCACCAGGCTGCAAGCCCCCAGGACTCTTCTCGCCAACATGGACATCAACATGCTCACTCATTGCTCATGGACACCCTCATACTCACTTACTGTTCATGCACACTGAACATGCACACTCCTTATACACTCCCCCACACACTCTCCTCTTGCACACAGCACATACACACTCACCCCTCCACATGGATACTCACTCCTCATGCACTGTCCATATGGCACTCAATCTTCACACACAGTTTCTCATGCATGCCTCACATGCACACTCACTCATCAATGCTCTATATGCACACTCAATTCCCATTTATTCCTCACATGTACACATAGTACTCATACATATTCCACATGCACACTCATACCTTATGCACCATCCACATGGACACTTACTCTTCATGCACACTCCACATGCACACACTCCTCATGCACATTCCATATGCACAACCACTCCTCATGCAAACTGCATGCGGGCACACACTCTTGTGCACAATCCATGTTTACACTGTCATACACATTACACATTCACACTCATTCCTCATAAATACTCACAGGAACACTCACTCCACATGCATTCTCCACAGACACTCACTCTGCATGCACATTCCACAAAGATATGCAACCCCTCAGGCACTCTCCACATACACACTCAATCCTCTTGCACACTCCACATGGACATTCATTCCTCACACACTCTTTACATTCCCGTTCACAACAAATGCATTCTCCACATGCACAAATGCTCCTCATTCACTGCCCAGCACATATGCATTCCACTTTTGCACACACCATCTACACATGGTCACTACAACAGTTTTGCACACAGTATGCCCACGCTGCCCCAATATCTATAGGCTGGGAAGCCTTGCAGTCAAGTATGACACTCAGCCCAGCTCAGCCCAGAAGAAAGGCAGTTCACCTCATGCTGCATAGATTGGGAGTAGGTGTGCACAAGGCAGCACTGCTACCTTGTGATGCACAGGTCCAAGTATAGCAGTCACTGGAAACTAGGGAGAATGTAGTTCATTTCAATTGAAATCTACACACATTCCTGATTAAGTGGCTGGATGAAAGGTGGCCTAAGACCCTCCAAATGAGTGTGCCAGAGTACCCCATGTGTCCCTTGGGTAGATGGATCCAACAATGTGGGAAGATTTTGGAAGGATTTTGGATTCCTGGATACCAGATAAGGGGTAGCAGTGCAGTCCCAGTACTGCTTGGCACAGATTCAGGCTGGTAGGCTTAGTTAGGCTCCTCAGACAGAACAACAGTCAGATGGTAGCCTCTTCCCACCCTTGGGAGTCCTGTAGGAATGATCCCACTGAGCTACAGACACAGTGCCATGATGAGGACCTTTGCACCTGTCAGGGCCACTGGACACCTGGCTCACTCGCCATGCCTGGAAACAAGATGGGACAACAATAGAGGAGCCAGACTTCTCTCATGACTGCAGTGACTGCTCAGGGTGCTGACTCATGCAATCTTCTGACTGGTAGAGAGCCCATCCCCAAACCAACAAAAACAAAGGCAAGTGGTGATGGCTCTTGGGTTGTGGGTTCCCAGGACCCATATTTGTTGGCAGAAAAGAAACATTCCTCATCCAATATCAATCTTCCTCTCAGTATGTTTGTAGCTTTTACTCTCAAGATTTGTTACAGTGCGATAAGGGCTGAAATTCCTATCCCTGATCTCTCAATGATTCAGTTGCATGCAGTTGCACTGAGGACAATGCCTCACTAGGTTATCAGTGCTCCTGTGACATGAGAGCAAAAATGGGAGAGCACCTGTAATCCAGCTGGAAAGCACAGGTATCGGGCAGGTCAGGTGTGAATGGTGTGGGGATTCTAGGCTCCGGTTGAAGAACACTGGGTTTCTCTCCCCAAAGGACTTTTCCCAGCCTTGAGCAACATGGAGTTAGAGGAGTGTCTCCAGTGACCTGGCACATGCACCACAGAAACTGCCTGAGGTAACAAAGGAAAGGCCTGACAGCATGAAGGTGTCACAGTTCCCATGACAACCAGAGTAACTTCTGCTCAAGTTCACTTCACATCAAGATAGGAAACAAGCACCAGCTCAGTTGTGATGGTCAGAAGAGTGAAGAAGGAAGCAAGTGCCAGAGAACTGAGGTTTTCCAAAATGTGTTTCTAACCTCTTCGGCCAGGTGAGCACAGCCCGGGGTCTGTGGATCCCACCAGGACCAGGCAGGACAAGGAACACATCTGAAGCCTCAGAGCTCACACTAAACTTCAGGTCTGCTAGGTGTCACTGCACTGTATTGGCTGAACTGGGCATTGTAACAGCAGGCAATAATCCCCCACTAGTTCCAGTGAGCCTGGATGGTTGGAGGTGTGCTTAGGGACACATGGATAACCAAGCTGAGCACCGACTCCAGCACTAATTCTTTCTGAAACCACTTCTCCAGGACTGGGCACACCAGGAATATCCTAGTCAGGAAATTAGCCTAGCACCCTAGCAACCACACCAAATAATGCTTGTGAGAGCTCATGGCAGTGGAGCATGCAGTGAGCATGGTGGCTTAGGTGATTTTGAAATGGGACACTTCACACCCATTCTTGTGAGTTATGCCTGTTTTCATAGAAAGTTCAGCCAGGTGACAGCTGAAAAATGGGAAGTGGGTCTTCTAGGTGAAGGTGGGTGCCTCTTCAGAAGGCTAATATGGAGTCATTCACTCAGCATGTTGGAGAGAAGATAGGATAGTGCTGACTTGCCAGGAGAGATATTCTGTGCTCACTACACCAGCAAGGCCACACCTCCTTGTCTGTGGCCTTACAACTAGGCTGCACTCAGAAACTAAACTGCAGCAAATTCCACGGCCACTTCAACTCAACTCGAAATGCAGAAGTGTCATGCCTATCTGTGTTCACACAGTTGTTCTTTCTCTTGACATGACTAGAGCCTGCCTAGCACAAGGACCTGTGGAAAATTTCCACCAGTCCTCTTAGCAGCCCCAGGAGGATGCCACCTACAAGCCAGTGGATCATAGAAGAGCCTGCTGATGGCATGAGGAATACAGCATCACATGGCATAACTCCAGAATGGAAAATACACTGTGCTGAAAGGGCTATGATGAAAAGCTTCCAGGATGAATATTCAAAGAGGGTGAGCAAGGACATTTTGTTGCACCAAAAGCAGAAGGGTGTTGGAGTTGAAAGCCTACTTCAATAATCAGACATTCAAAAACTAGTCAATTATCATGGTCTACTCTCAAATTCCAAGAAACATCTTCAGTTTCAACATACTATACAAATACAGGAAGTAGTATTTGTCAGTTCATCCTGTAAGCAACCATCATTACAGACCCTAATTCCCCTTGCAAAGACCTCAATGCCCTTGCAAATTCGTGGTTCATTGTTGTTGCTCTCAAGGGACAGCTGATTATATATTTGCTGATTCATTGTTTTTCTGGCACAAGAGCCATGAGAAAAGGTGGGGGCATGGCCTGCTGGCTCCGGACAGGTCCCCTTTTTTTGATTTATAGAGCTGGAGTGACAATCCCTCGGGAACTGCACCTGTCTTAGGTTGTCCATGACAGAGCAACATCCTTACCCATCATTTAATAATGAGGCTCTAGCCCTCATTTCCTGTCTTAGGCTGGTATGCGCTCTCATGAATCTTACCCATCATTGTCTGTCCAGTTCAGCGCACAGGGGTGATGGTCTCTTAGGATCTAATATTGATCAAATGTTGCACCATCACAATCCATCATTTCCAGTGGATGGTAATAAACCTGAATAGGTTTTGCCTGTATAGCCTCAGTTTGAGCTTTAATGAAACCATAATCTTATTGAATATCAAAGGACCTATAGATACAACAAGCAGCAAGCAAAGGAGGGGACCTAAGAAGGGAAGGAGATAGGGAAGGAGTTCACTGAATCGAGTCCATAGTGGATTATCAGCCAGTGCTCGTCAGCATTTTTCTAGGTCTTCTTGCAGCTCTTTGATCTTGTCCTTAATGATTCCTGACTTGTTGGCATAGAAACAGCACTTCTCCTGCAAAGTCAAACAAATGCCTCCCTGTTCAACATTTAGAAGGTCTAAACCTCTTCTGTTTTGTAGGACCACTTCTGCCAAGGAATCTACCTGATCTTGAAGATCTTGTATGGTGCTTGAGAGTATCTGTACATCAGAAATCAATTGTCTGGATAATTTATTATATTGAGTAAGAGAGACCCCCAAACCAGCAGTACCTGAGGCCACTGCTGTAGTTATTCCAAGTCCTGCAAGTAGAGGAATGAAAGTGACAGTGTGTTTAGGTCACCCTGTAATGTAATCAATTGTTGGTATAGGGACAGGCTCATCTACTGGAATAATGTCTACGTCTGGGAGTAAGGCAGCTAAGACACATAGTCCAGTCCAGTTGATAGGCAGTTGAGTAAAAGCCTTATTACCTCCACAAATGAACACAGTGTCATTAGGGGGGCACAACGGCTGCAAAAGATTGAATGTCTCAGAGCAACCACTAAATGTTATAGTCCCTAGATCTAAATCCCAGGTATTACTATAGCCAGGTGAAAAAAAAGCAAGTAGTATTGGAGTACATGAATGGCTGTACTAGAAATGGTGAAGACAGTAAGCAATTTCGACCAGTAAAACTGGACCATGACGCATCAAGTTTGGTTGTAGTCTTATAACATCACTTTGAGGTCGGTAGCAGAGTTATTTCTGTAATCAATTGGGATAGCTAGTGGAAAGGGATAACCTTGCTGTAGGCAAAGCCAACAATCTACAGTCAAGGGAGAGTTATACCGATTAAGCAAGGTGTGAGTGGCCTCAAGGATATCATAAGTGGCAGGGTCTATCTCGGAAGGTCTGTGGTTGGGTAATGCTAGTGGGTGATATAACACACTGGGATGCAGTTCCTCATACATCCATTGAATTTTTTCATGGACTTGTTTGGCTCTATTAGAATCTTGGGGATCTCCTCCATCAGACACATATAGGGGGGCCATAGTAGACCAGCAAACTGTTTTCCCCACTAGGTCTGCAGGACATGAGGCAACACTTAATTTTCCAGGATTATTAGACCAAGCCCCTCCAGTTGATCCTGGATGGGACTTTATTAAGGAAGTAGTAAAATAGGTTTTTTTCCCTGAAGAACAGGTCTGATCTGAGGAATAACAAGAGCTATGGAAGGAAGTGTGAAAGGTCGTGCAAGCACAAGGTGCAGATTTGCCATTAAGTGGGGGAATAATTTGTGATTTTCAATACAGTACCACAGAGTATGTGTCTTCCAAAATGCGATGTGACTGCCATAATCTATCTCTATGCATTGTTTTGGGAGATAACTGATGTATGACGGCTTGTATCTTGCCTCATCAGTACTCAATATAAATCCTCCCTCACACTTTCATAGTTTGTTTTTAAGCTCCAGTAAATACTCAAGAACCTTAGCAGGGTCCTCAAACCCTGCATGGCTGTAGGAGAGCGGTGAACAGGCAGCCATCATCCAGAGAAGCAATGTTTTTTACATATCTTTGGAAGGAGAAGACTCTCAGGGATGATTTTCATCCCTGGAGGAGGTAACTTCATTAACTTGGTGCACAAGGCGCTCTAGCAGCCATCTAGCTGCATCAGCTTTTTGAGAGAAGATGCAGACTGAGCCTCAACCCCAGATCAAGACTGGGTCTGGACCATGCCATGAACCATCCAATGGATCTTTCCATTTTACCATGGCAAAATGCTTTTGAGATTCCGGGTGCCAGAAAAGATCAGTGGCAGTTTTCCCATGATCATCCATTTTTAAAAAAATTGAGAATGAGTAAAGCATGATTGAGTATATTACGGGGAGAACCCTTGATTGGGTATCATTCCCCCTTTTTTATTTTATCAATAGTAGTTTTAAGAGTGAGATGTGCTCTCTTGACCATCCCTTGGCCTTGAGGATTATAAGAAATTCCAGTGACATATTGAATTTGTAATTTTTCACAAAATTTTTGGAGGGTTTTTGCTGTATATCCAGGTCCGTTATCTGTTTTAATTTGTTTAGGTATGCCCAAGACTGATAAGCAAAGTAATAGATGGGCAATTACGTGTTTCATTGCTTCTCCAGCCTGAAGTGTAGGCAATATAAATCCACTAAATGTATCTATGCAAACATGAATATATTTTAGATTACCAAACTCTAAGAAATGGGTACGTTCATTTGCCACACCTTGTTAGGAACAAGGCCTTTAGGATTAACTCCTAGATGTGGAACTGGTAGATGATTAGCACACGTGGTACAGCCTCTTATTATTTGCCTTGCTTGTTCCCTAATGATTTTATAGAGTAACCTAAGAGAGCGGGCATTTGAATGATGTAGGTTATGAGTGTCTTGAGCTTGCTTAAAATTATCTGAAAAAGCTACTGTAACCATTTTGGTGGCTGTGTCAGCAATTCTATTGCCCTTAACCAATGGCCCTGGAAGGCCAGAGTGAGCTCTGATGTGTCCAATAAACAAAGGCTCCCCTATATTATGGATGAATGTCTGACATTGAAGGAACAGTGATGATGTTTTAGAAACATGTCTGATCTAAGAGACAGTTTCAAGGAGTGGCACCGAGTGCGCAAAGTAGGCACTGTCTGTGTAAATATTAAGGGGTTGATTGGGAAAGGCAGATAAAACTGCAATAAGAGCCTGTAATTCAACAAGTTGGGCAGATGTGCATTTCGTCTGGAAAGTGACAGTTCTATCAAGGAAGATGTAAGCAGCTGTTCCTGTGGATGACCCATCAGTTAAGACAACGAGAGTGTTGTGTAAGGGCTCCCTTCTAATAATATGAGGGAACACCAAAGGATGTAGTTTGCAAAACTGAACCAATTTATTTAGTGGATAATAATTATCTATATCACCTGTGAATGAGGCACAAGCTATAGACCAGGAGTCAGTATTTTGTAACAGCCAATTGACCTGAGATCAGATGTAGGGTTAAATAATCTTATAAGGTTCTATTCCAAAATATTTTCTAGAATCTTCTCTCCCCATGATAATCACGTCAGCTACTGCATCATAATAAGGCAATAGCATCTTTTTGGGTGAGGAAGGAAGATGAATCCACATAATACGATTATCTTGCCAGAAAAGACCCATTGGAGTGATGGAAGTATTAAATATAATGAGCGTTAAGGGTTGAGAAAAATCAATATTGGTAACAAATTGACCTGCAATAGCATCCTCCACCTTTTTAAGAGCAGCTAATTCATTAGGAGATATAGTCTTGCATGATTGTGGATTAGGGTCTCTTTTTAATATCTCAAACGATGGTTTTAACTCCCCTGTGGTTAATTTAAGGTATGGTCGAAGCCAATTTATATCACCTAGAAGCTTCTGGAAGTCATTAAGTGTATTTAAACGATCTCTCCTGATTGTTGCCTTTTGATTAATAATCCTAGGACCATTGAGCAGGAAACCTAGGTAAGTGTAAGGGTCTTGTAGCTGAACTTTTTCTGGAGCAATTGGTAATCCTACTGCAATCAGCTACTGTTTAAGCTGTGTGAGACATAGTAATACCTATTCTCCTGATTGTCCTGCTATGAGTATATCATCCATATAATGAATAATATACATTGGTTTAAAAGAATCTCTAATAGGTTTTAAGCTCGAGTGACAAATTTGTGGCATAAGGTTGGACTATTAGCCATCCCTTGTAGCAATACTATCCACTGATATCTTCTCATAGGTTCTCTAAAATTTATTGATGGTAGAATAAAAGCAAATCTTTTTTGATCATCTACATGTAGAGGGATAGTAAAAAAAACAGTCTTTGAGGTTAATAATTACCTTAAAATATCCTTGAGGGATGGCTACAGGAGATGGCAGCCCTGGTTGTAGGGCTCCTAGGAGCACCATAGTGATATTGACAGCCTTTAAGTCCTGTAGTAATCTCCGTTTACCAGATTTTTTTCTTAATTACAAATATAGGAGTATTCCAAGGAGAATTACTCTCTATGATATGTCCGGCTGTTATCTGTACCTGCACTAACATTCAAGCAGCTTCAAGTTTTTCAGACGTTAGCGGCCATTGATCAACCCAAGCTGGTTCATCTGATTTCCAAGTTATTGGATCTGCACACAGTTGGGGTGCAGGCATGTCAATGGCCAAAATCAAAAATTTCCCAAGCCTTTTCGCCAATCTGTCCTACACTGGGAATGGGATGTAAAATACCATTTTTGGCCTTTCCTAGCCCTTTTCCTGGTGTATATCCCTGATATAGCATTTGAGCAGCAACAGTTTCATTGGGGCTGCACGTGATTACTTTCATCTGAGATAGTAGGTCTCTTCCCCACTAATTAATAGGCAAATGAGGTATGATATCAGACTTAATGAGACCTGTGTTCTTTTCTTTGTCTCTCCAAGTGAGGTATTTAGAACTCTGCCTTGGATTTGTGCTTTGACCAATACCCCGAAGATTAGTCATAGTTTCTGTGGTAGGCCAAGAAGAAGGCCAATCCTCTTGCTTAATTATGGTCACATCTTCTCCTGTGTCTATTAGACCTGTAAAGGATTTGCCATCTAGCCATAAGGTCAAAGAAGGTTTTTGATTAGTTATGTGTTGTACCCAATATACATTAGAGGATCCAAAACCTCCATTTCCTCTCCTAGGATTTTGAACTGGGTGTTTGGTTGGAAATAATGGTAACAGTATCAGCTCTGCTATTCTTTCTCCATGAGTAACAGTAATAATGTTGTTATCTGTTTTAGCCATGATCTTAATTTCTCCCAAGAAATCTTGAACTACAACTCCTGGGTGTACTTGTAAACCTTTCATGGTAGAACTACTCCTTCCTAAAATTAAGCCAAAATAACCTGAGGGCAATGGGGGAAAAATTCCATTATTCAAGGCTTGAGAGCCCATGTCAGGGGTTAATACGACATGGGAGGTGGAACTGAGGTCCAATCCTGCGCTCCCCGGGGTTGCTCTACTGAGGTCTGAAATGGATTGTTGTTGCTGCTGTTGGCTGGAATGAAACTGACTGCCCCATATGCTTGTTTCTGGGCCTAAGGCTGGCCCCTCCTCCCATTTCCCTGATGTGGCAAAAAGGGATTTCCCTGATTGTCTCTTTTGGACTTGCATTCATTAGCCCAATGTTTTCCTCTCTTGCACCTAGGGCAGAGACCAGGTATTTTGGCCTCACGAGGTTTTTGTAAATCAGATCTACAGTCTTTGGAAAAGTGTCCACCCTTGCCACATTTAAAACAGGCCCTTTTGTTTTTATCTTTATTATTAAGAAAGTCCCTCACTGTCCACTAAAAGCAGCCGTCATTGCTAAGCCCTGTTGATAAGAAGGTCCTATATCTGAGCACAGACGAATATATCCTCTTATATCTGTCTTCTTTCCATATGGTCTTTAGCGGTTTGACATGCGGGATTGGCATTTTCATAAGTAAGTTTCTTGACATAGTCAAGACCTGCATCAGGACTGCCAAAAATATGACCAGCCTTTGTTATAAGTCTATGAACAAAGTCAGCAAAGGGCTCATTGGGGCCTTGTTTGACTCCTGTAAGAGACATGCTGATGTCTCCCTTAACAGGCAATTTTCTCCAGGCCTTAGTGGCTGCCCCCTGTATCTGAGCATACACTCCAGGGTCATACTGCCTCTGATTGTCTGCGGTTTCATAATCACCTACTCCAGTGAGCATATCAAAAGTCCACCCATTTCTCGCTTGTTGATTTCTTTTAGTTGTCTCTTTGCAATTTTCAAAATATTCAGACTTCCAAAGCAAAGAAGTCACCTACAGTCAGGGTGGCTCTGACTAAATTATTCCAATCCTGTAGTGTTAACCAATTTTCTGCTATGGAGTCTAAAATAGCAAGGGTGTATGGCACTGTAGCCCCGTACTGAGAAACAGCAGTTTTTAATTCTTTTATGATAGTAAAATCAAAGCCAGTGTGGTGCCTCCAGGGTTGTCCCTGGTTATCCCTTGTCCCAGTAACAGGGAAAGCACTTAGAGGAGGGGGATTTAAATCTCTGTTGATTAAGGGAAATCTTCCTCTTGGACACTGTTGTCCAGGTAGCATTTGAGGGCAAATATTCCTTTTAAATCCATCAGGACTGGGCCCTGACTCATTGCCTGTCTTTAATTTTTGTAACCTGGTAATCAGAGCTTGGTATTGTTCCTCTAGTTTTATTTATTCCTCTAAATGTTTAGTTTTTCCTTTAAGGTCTTCCTTTGGATCTATCACCGCCATTGCCATAGGAGCAGAGGGTGTGTGATAGGAAGGTGGATATGAGAAAACAGACTGTCCTTGTTTAAACAGCCAGTTGGGATTATGATATTTTGAGGCTTCCTCATTTATGAGGTCCCAATCAACTTCCTCATTATCTATTTTATTCTCATTTGAAGGGTCTTTAAAACAAGTCAATTGCCGGGGTCCAGCCCTAGCAGGTGTCCATGGGTTCCCCGCTGGTAAACGGGGCATGGGGAGACAGCGTCAGTGATGGATGGAGAATGAAAGACACAAACTAGTTCTGGTGCAATCAATCCCACTTTATTATGGGGAAGGCTGAGTTTATATACATTTTTCTTCAGGCTTTGATAACAGACTTGTGATTAATAAAATCAAAGAAGTTTCCCAAGCATAGGCAGAAATTGTTTTTACCAAAAGATTATGAGAAGACAGTAACCTTACAGATTATCCTTACTTAATCACAATTATTTTAAGAATATCTAACTATGTCAATGAGCTAATACAATGTTTATTTCTTTAATATCTAAACTCTATATGACCTAAGACTATTTTTATTATTTTTGTGGTAAAGCAATAGACAAATAATGTCATGTGACCATCTCCACTAGGTCCTTCTGGTTAATATCTAAATTGCTGAATTAAGGGCTACAGGAGGGCAGCGGTCCCAATGGTTATTATGTACCAACATTTATTATAGGGGTGACATATTCTTTGTAGGAAGGAAGGAATGTTGTGAAACCTTATTCTTTTACCTTACCACCACACATAAACAAAAACATCATCTGGATTAAACCACCCTGTAGGAGACAGGGGGAAATATCTACCTTCTCTAAGGGCTTGCCTTTAGGTGGGGGTACCAGAAATTGCCATAGATAAAATAAACTGATCCATATCTAGTAGCTACTGTGGGAGGTGCTTTGTGCTTAGTACTTGGGGAAACATTGTTATCTATAAGTTTCTGTGCCCCAACAGGTTCTGGCTGTGCCAGTAAATGCAGTGTTTGATTTTTAACATAATAAAAACATTCTTCTGTAGTGAGGTTAACATCACAGGTTTTCAACATGTGTTTTGTCTCCATGATGTTTTTTCTGGAAATTTGTAGAATTATTCCCATCACCTCTAGCAAGATCCTCAGAATGAAGTGAGTAATATACTAGGAAAACTCCACAGAATAACATCCAAGCTAGGGAGGTATACATCTGGCTACCATCCTTTAGGATGAGTCTCTGCAATCATCCTTCAGTGGAACTCTGTCAAGCACTGCAAGGAGAGCCAGGTGCCCCCACAGCTCCCCCTTTTTTATTTTGTAAGAAACCAATGTTTTCTTTGACATTAACTCTCTGGATCAGTCTGAGGATTGTTTGGAGGATGACTGGAAAACAAAAGATAAGAATTAAAATACAAACACCAGTTAATTCCTATTGAATAATAGTATTTAGAAAAGTACTATTGAAAATAGCAGCCTTAATATTGCTAAACTTTTGAGTAGCCAGGTTATTTGTTGGAACCACAGAAAGATGAGCTTGACTTAATATTTTTATTTGTTTTTGTTAAGTCTGAATGTCCGGAGCTATGTTAGTATTACTCCAAACTCCTTTAAGATGATTCTTTACCTTTTCCCAATTAGTGTCATTATCTATCTTCAAAGGAGTAACACAAATCCATTTATAGGTAGCATGACACCTAGTGGTCATTCTTGTTTGAATATTCTGAATTTCATTACCCACGAAAATAATAGCTTCTTCAAGAGCATTAATTCTTTTTTCTAACTTTTTATCTACTTGTTCCTATGCTGCCAGGACAATGGATACATTATGAGATAAATCATTTACATGTGAAGCGGTATGAATTTCCTGTACCAAGGCTGTGTGGTAGAAAGTGCCAAAGAAGTAATTATACTGATAAGAGCTGTTATTCCCAAGATCAAAGCTGCTACGAACCTCTTTGGTCTTAAAAGTTCATTAACTGTTTTTAAAATTTCAACACCTGGGTCATCATACCCATACCCAGATTCTGTAAGATTAACTGGCAGTATAACATAATTAGGCTGATGTACAATTAAAAACACCTTTAAATCTTTAGACATGTTTGAATTTATACAATTAGTAAGAACACAATCATGGCAATAAATGTTATAAGCATCCTTATTTTTAGTGATATTGAAATTATTTATGATAGACATAAGAATAGCATGAGGAGCATTTATACAAACACGTACTGCAAAGTCATTAGGTTTACTTAACTAGGTCTTTGTAATAATACTATATTAGTAGCTGCTAACAGTCTATATAAATCAGGAAAGTAAGAAAATTTGTCATTATTTAAATCACTACAATAGATAAGTGTCACCCATCCAGGAGTAAACCACCTATGAATTGGATCATTAGTTACAAAAGGATTAAATTTAAAATGAAGACTATCATTCTTTCTAGTCTTTAGCCATAGTTTATGGTAATAATCAGGAGCAGACACAGAAAAATGTGTAATAATACTCTTTGAGCTTTGAGGTTTGAATTGTACTGTGGCATGATGAAAGCCACACTCAAATCATTTTGGAAAATCAGTCTCAACATCAATTAAATTCCAAGCAGTACCTTTTTGATTATTAAAGTCATCACATAATTTAAAGGAAGGAGGCAAGGTAACTGAAACATTAGTATCATTATGATTTGCATATCCCAGAGAAATTATCTCAAGAGACCATATATCTCTTTCATTGTCTTCTTCTCCTGGAGAATCAGTAATATAAGTCCTATAACTTAGAGGGAGACATCCCAATGGCACATGTAGATTATCTGTACTAAAGCACAATGGTGTCTCTTCAGTAATGCCATGAAATGTAACAGTAGTTGCTATCTTATGAGGAATCAAAGAGTTAGAAATGCCTCCAAGTACCTGAGGTTTATTAGTAAATACCTTTATATTGGTCCTGCTCCAAGTGGTAGCATGTAACAGAGGAGGATTTGGAAAATAGGTCCAATAAGCCTCCCCATTAGGATCAAATTGAGCATTAATAGGCAATACCTAAGCCAAGACAAGGGCAATCAAAGCAAGAAACAAAGCCTCTGGGGTTTTAGGTTTTTCGGCACCAGTCACCACATAAGCAGCAGCAGCAGTTAGGTGCTTCAGTTGTACCCATGTTGGAAAATCAGCAGTGAGAGTAGCGGCAGAATGAGTGAAATGGAGTTTCTTCATTTTAAATACTAGCCTGTCTTCCTCCGTCTGATTGGGTTGGTATGGGCTCCAATATCCTTTGTTCTTTCTCCTCCTTTGGATAAGGCTCATTATAATAACGTATCAATCGATCTGGAATCCACAAAGGCGTTTCTGTATCCTGGGGAAATACACAAGCATAGCCTCAACCAGAAGTAAGCAAAATGTCAGGCCCCTTTCATTTACCTGTTAATCTATCATTTACCAGTTAATCTGTTATCTTTTTATTTTACTAAGGCCTGAGTTGAACTTTACTTTCCCAATGTCTCATTATAGCAGAATTGCCTTCTTTATCAACATTTAAATGATTTAACACAAAAAGGGCATGTTGAATAATATGATGGGGGAGGAATATTTTAATTCCCCCTCTTTTAATTTAGTAATTTGAGTTTTAAGCTTTTGATGGCTTCTTTCTACTGTAGCTTGTCCTTGTGGATTATAAGGAATTCCTGTAGAATGAGAAATGTTAAACCTGGAACAAAAATCTTTAAATGATTTAGAAGTATAAGCAGGAGCATTATCAGTTTTAAGTTTCTTAGGCATTCCTAGAATAGCAAAGCAAAGAAATAAATGTTGAATTACATCCTTGTAGGCTTCTCCAGTTCTGACTGAAGCTACAATAACATGAGAAAAGGTATCAACTGTAACATGAACATAAGACAATTTTCCAAATTCTGATATATGAGTCACATCCATTTGCTGTAAGATATTAGGTATAAGTCCTCAAGGATTAACTCCTATCTGTGGAGAAGGAATAAATTTAGGGCAAACATGACAGTTTTTAACAATAGTTCTTGCTTGTTCTCTAGTAATATGAAACTGTTTTGGTAATGAGGAAGAATTTTGATGATGAGTTTTATGAGACACAATTGCTTGTTCAATAGCTGTTAAAATAAATTTTTTTGTTAAATTATCTGCATGGGTATTTCCCAGGGAAAGGGGCCCGGTAAGTTGGAATGTCCATGTATATGATCTATAAAAAGGTGTGAAGTTCTATTATGAATTAAATATTGTAATTCTTGTAACCTGTGAATAATTTTTATGAAAAGGAAAGGGTTGCTGTTTCTATAGCTGGAAATAATTTGACTATATATAATGAATCAGTATAAAGGTTAAAAGGTTGAGTTACAGTTTTAAATACGAATATAACTGCTTCCAATTCTGCTCTTTGAGCTGAAGTCTCTTGGGTCCATTGAACAGTAGGTTGAGAATCAATAATTGTTAGTGCTTTTCCATTAGAAGATCCATCTGTAAATACTAAAGTTGCATTAGTAATAGGAGTAGTTGCATACCATCTAGGAAAAATGATTTCTGTTAGTGTTAGAAAATGTAACAAGGGATTATTTGGTAAATGAAAAGAAATTTTTCCTGAGTAGTTAAGAAAAGCTGTTGTCCACTGATCATCAATCTGAAGTAAATGATTATATTGTTCCCTAGTATATGGAATAATGATCTCATGCATTTCACAAGCAAACAGTTATTTGCTTCTAAATCTGGCCTTCAATACCAAAGAAGCTACCATAGTAGGGTAAGACATTAATATTTTCTTTCCTGATACTGGTAATTGTATCCATTCAAGTGGATCATTTTGCCATAAACAGCCTGTTGGAGTATGTTTTGTTTTTAACACAATAAATACCGAAGGCAAGATATAATTAACTTGTTGCAAGTAATGTTTTTGAATTGCAGTTTCAACAACTTGTAAGGCTTGTTCTCCTTCTTTAGTTAATATTGAGTTAAGATCTGAATCACCTTTTAGTATTTCAAACAAAGGTTTTAAATCATTAGTTGAGAGTTTTTATGCCTCACTAACAGCACCTAGAAATTCTACCTTTTGGACTTCCCTTTTTATTTTATCTGGGGGTTTAGGAAGGGCCAGCACAACAGAAGCCACCAAAGGTGGATCCTCATTATGATACCTGAAAGTGGCTTCTTCCAAGTCCTCCTCATCAGACGGGGAGAACTGATCAGGTAGACCTTTCTCCTTTTCCCCATCTTCATCATTGTCTGATTCACTTTCACTTTCACTCTGAGTTTCCTCTGTATATTTTTTAACTGAGGCTGTCAGCAAAGGCTCCCTTTTCTGACATTTCGTCTGATGATCTTACCCTTTTACGTAGCTGTTCACTTTTATGTCTAGGGTCTAAACAGTCCCTAAAAAGAGTCCACAATGCAAAAGCATAGGTGGGGACTCTTTCATTGCCATATAATCTATGATGCGAATGCATAGAATCGCCTAACTTTTTCCAGGTTTTAACACCTAAGCTACTCTGTTCAGGAAACCAAGGAGCACATTCTACAAAATGAAAAAAATCTTTTAAATTGAGCTGTTCCTACATGCATTCCTCATTTAGTTAATAAGTGCTTAGCAATATCAATAAATAGTGCTCTTTCTTTGCTTTCACTACTTCCCATGGTAGCTGTTCTTTCTATCCCTGCCTATCCTTTCTCAGCCTTCTCTACCGAGGGGTCCGTGGCACTCCAGGCAGGATTCTAGCTGTCTCAAAAAGGAAGGAAATTAAATGGGGGGGCTTACCAGAAGGCCCCATGTTTGGTGCCATTTGCCGGGGTCCATCCCCAGCAGGAGTCCATGGATTCCACACTGGCAAATGGGGCACAGGGAGACAGGGTTGGTGATGGATGGAGAATGAAAGACACAGACTCTAGTTTTGGTGCAATCAATCCCACTTTATTCTGGGGAAGGCTGGGTTTATATACATTTTTCTTCAGGCTTTGATAACAGGCTTGTGATTAATAAAATCAAAGAAGTTTCCCAAGCATAGGCAGAAATTGTTTTTACCAAAAGATTATGAGAAAACAGTAACCTTACAGATTATCCTTACTTAATCACAATTATTTTAAGAATATCTAACTATGTCAATGAGCTAATACAATGTTTATTTCTTTAATATCTAAACTCTATATGACCTAAGACTATTTTTATTATTTTTGTGGTAAAGCAATAGACAAATAATGTCATGTGACCATCTCCACTAGGTCCTTCTGGTTAATATCTAAATTGCTGAATTAAGGGCTACAGGAGGGCAGCGGTCCCAATGGTTATTATGTACCAACATTTATTATAGGGGTGACATATTCTTTGTAGGAAGGAAGAAATGTTGTGAAACCTTATTCTTTTACCTTACCACCACACATAAACAAAAACATCATCTGGATTAAACCACCCTGTAGGAGACAGGGGGATATATGTACCTTCTCTAAGGGCTTGCCTTTAGGTGGGGTACCAGAAATTGCCATAGATAAAATAAACTGATCCATATCTAGTAGCTACTGTGGGAGGTGCTTTGTGCTTAGAACTTGGGGAAACATTGTTATCTATAAGTTTCTGTGCCCCAACAGGTTCTGGCTGTGCCAGTAAATGCAGTGTTTGATTTTAACATAATAAAAACATTCTTCTGTAGTGAGGTTAACATCACAGGTTTTCAACATGTGTTTTGTCTCCATGATATTCTTCTGGAAATTTGTAGAATTATTCCCATCACCTCTAGCAAGATCCTCAGACTGAAGTGAGTAATATATTATTAGGAAAACTCCACAGAATAACATCCAAGCTAGGGAGGCATACATCTGGCTATCATCCTTTTAGGATGAGTTTTTGCAATCATCCTTCAGTGGAACTCTGTCAAGCACTGCAAGGAGAGGCAGGTGCCCCCATAGTCAATAAAGGATAAATTTTAGGTGGAGCTTCGTTCTGATGTTGAGTTTTCTTTTTTACATCTGTGCTGCCTGCATCTAGAAAAGGACTTGTAACTTCCTTATTTTCACTCTCAAGAGAAATAAGATCTCCCTCCCACTTATCCTTGGAAGGCTCTCCCTGAAGATCCTGTTTTGATGCTGCTTTTAAAATGTCCTCTGTCTGAGTAACCGCTGCTGCTATATCAGAATCATTTGTTGTATGTTCTAAAAGATCCTTTATGAAACTCCAGTAAGCAAAAGCTCTAATATGAACTTTATCTGGGCCAAACGTTCTATGAAAATCTCCCAAGGCATCTCCCACTCTGTTCCAGCTTCTTATATTAATGCTTCCTTCTTGTGGGAACCATGGACAGGTGTCATTAATAAGGTCAAAAAAATTAAAAAGATCTTTACTCTTAACCTTTACTCCCTGTGTCTTTAAAGCTTCTTTTAATTGCTTAACAAAAACTTTATGCTTACTTAATTCTTGTCCCATAGTTAGGCACTACTGTACCTTAAGAGCGGCGTGGCAGGCTCCTGTGGTGGTCTTTGTTGAACTGACTTTCTCCTTTTTCGGCCGAAGGCCTAGAGGCCTCTTTCCTAGCGAATTCCCCAGTATCCATGCCTCAAGGTTGGGCACCAATTGTCCCAGCCCATAGGACTTCAACGGGAACCTGGAGAGGGGAGCGGGGTTTGGGAGAGACAGGAGACATGAAAAATGGAGACAAGACGAAAGCCTGATCAAATCTCTTTTATTAGGGGAATAAAACCAGTTAATATAAACTACAAAAACCAATCAGGGGAAAGCGCACGAAGGGAAGACTAGTCCACATGCCAGAGCTCAAATAAGGAAGTGTTCTTGGCCAGTTGTGAAGCACCACGCTATCTAGTCTGATGTACCTGGTATTGTCTGACATTTACGTGTGCAGGGGAGGCACGCCCTGCCAGCATCTGGCAGGCGCCATCTTAGCTCAATGTGTGGTGAGGCAGGAGCATGGCCTGCCAGCTCTGGACACGGGTCGAATGTGGAATACACAGCAATGAACCAGCTCTTGAATTAAAGACTGCACCACAATATCACAAATGTAAACAGAAACAGCTGTGCTACAATGCAGAAGTGAAGACTGAACATGGGCAAAACCTGAATATCAAAACAGGAGTGCTTCAAGAATATCCGAATGTAGGATGAGACTTACTGAGCAGGAAACTTGTACCAGAGACACTTGCAAATTCTCAAATGCTTTTTAATTTTTACTTGCTTGTACCCACCAACAACCTGCTACATGCCTAATGTCTCTAGTTTCATTCGTTTGGTGTGAGTTCTTCTAATGAATGTTTTTTTTTTCCCTTACCCTAAAAAGCACAATTCAGCAATTTCCAGATTCATGGTAAACATGAGAACAATGTATGCTTTTCCAACTTCTACAGTGCATCTATTGAGGACATCCATCAAAATTAACAAGCGTCTCTACAAGTACTCCGTTCCTTTAGACACTGGAGCTCCAATGAGAGTGGGAAATTAGGGAGTAAAATTGCTCATTTTTCCTGAATGCTATCAGCACTAACTTATATAGATTCAGCACCAAATCCTACCATTTTTCATCAAGTCATAAGCAAGCCAATGCAAAGAAAACTGACTAGGAAAATCAGGGCCAGGAGCAGGTGTCTTTTGTTTTTACATGTTGGTATATCAGTTGACCTTGTGGTTCACATGGAAAATGCTCAGATGTGGAAGTCCCTGTCATTGGCATTATGGGATTGTGTCCAAAGAACCTCAAAATTCGCAAGGAACAGTGAAGTGTGATTTTAAATTTCCTGCCACTGCAAATTGGTGCACATTTCCTATCTGGAGAAGTTGCTGGGAAAAAGATGGGCATAGCAGACTCATGAGTGAGATGTAACATCTGAACAAATGAGATTGAAAGATGTGAAGGAACATGTACTCTTAAGAAATGCAGGTGACTATGGATACACAGCTCTCTTTGAGTGCAGCTCCTGGCTGAAAGGTGTCAATGGAAATTGGTTGGAGGTGAAAATGGTAGTTCTTGTACAGTGCCAATTCTGTTGAATAACAGAAGAGAGAAAAAAATGGTTGAGAGGATGGAAGGAAGGCACACTCAGAAGTGTTTTCTATGTCCCTCCCCCATCCCATGGTGCTGTTGACTTGCACCCCAGGCTTTCTATTTGTAAAGCCAATGCCCTATGGGATGGGCAAAATCATCAACACAGGAACAACTTCTTTAATATACATGACTTGATCTCCTCAGGTTCTGTGTCTATAATGTTCTATGCAGAGAAGCAACCCTAGACAAAGCCAGTCAATGATTAAGGATTTCTTAATTCTCCTTTCCACAACAATCTTGCAAATGACCCTTTTTGCATCTCAAGACATACAATCTAGGGGTTTTTCCTGGGGGAAAGAAATATCGCATCTTTACTTAAGGAAGAAAATGGTTATAGCTGATCCCGGAGCAGAAAATTGCATCAGTGATCCATGGAGGAGAGGGCATGAGGAGAGTCAGGACTATGTGTGTATTGGAATATACTCACATGGTTAGTATGAAAGGAGATGTTGGGGTTCATTCGGCATTGCATCCCCAGCCATTACATTCATAATCTACTGACAACTTCCTTGATCTTCTTTTTTTACTTTTCATATTGGAATTTTACTTTGAAAAATTATAACCAGAAGAGTGCTGTGCAAAATTCAGAAGTCAGTGATGGTTGTACATCTTTCTTATGATCTCAGATATATGTGAGGTAGAGGAAGGTGTGTCTCCTGGAAAAATCCAGTTTCCTTCAATGAGGGATGGCCTCATCAACTTAGCCAGATGATACCGGTTTTCTTCAATGAGGGAATGCCTCATCAACTTAGCCAGATGACGTCAGCAAATATAGAGAGACAATGGGAAGTGGTGATGGCTCTTGGGGTCTGAATTCCCAGGACCCATGTTTGTGGCACAAAGGAAACTTTCCTCATCCAATTACAATCTTCCTCTTGGTATGCTGGTAGCTTTTACTCTCAAAATTTGTTACAGCAAAATAATAGCTGAAAAGCATATCCTTGATCTCTCAGTGATTCAGTTGCATTCAGTTCCACTGAGGACAATGACTCACTTGCTTACCAGTGCTCCTGTGACATGAAAGAAAATATGGGGAGCTCTTGTAATTCAGGTGGAATGGGCAGGTATCATGCATGTCGGGTGTGAATGGCTCAGGGATTCCAGGCTACAGTTGTACAACTGTTGGCTTCTATCCCCAGATGTTTTTTCCAAGCTTTAAGCAACATGGAGTTTGAGGAGTGGCTCCAGTGACCTGGCGCCCGAACTGCAGATTCCGCCTGAGGTCACAGAGGAAAGGACTGACAGCAGGATGGCGTCACAGTTCCCATGGCAACCAGAGAAGCTCCTGCTCCTGGCCGCTTCAGACCAATATTGAAAACAAGCACCAGTTCAGTTGTGAAAGTCAGAGGAAAGACAACAGGAGCGAGTGCCTGGAAACTGAGGTTTTCCAAAATGTGATCCTAATCTCGTCTGCCAGGAGAGCACAGCCCCATGTTTCCTGGATCCCTCTGGGAACAGGCATGAAATGGAAATCCTCCAAAGCCCGACAGCTCACACTAAAATTCAGGTCTGCTAGGTGTCACTGAACTCGTTTGGCAGCACCAGGCACCATGACAGCAGGCAATTATCCCCCAATAGTTCCAGTGGGCCTGGATGGGTGGAGGTGTTCTTTGGCACATGAGGATCACCAAGCTGAGCACCGTCTCCAACCCTATTTCCTTCTGAATCCTCTCCTCCAGTACTGGGCACACTGGAATATCCTAGTCAAGAAAGTAGACTAGGGCCATATCAAACACACCAAATGATGCCTGGTGAGAGCTCAGGGCAGTGGAGCATGCAGTGAGCATGGTGGCTATGGTGATCTTTGAATGGGGACACTTCACACACAATCTTGTGGGTTGCTCCTTTTTTCCTAGAATGTTCAGAGAGGTGACAGATTAAACCTGGGAAGTGTCACTGGCTTTTTGTGATACCAAATTCGTGGATATTTGTCACCACCTGCAGCAACAATTTGCATGGGTCTTATGGGTGGGGGACTGGAAACAGCCACTTCTATCTCTGGACTGCTTCCTTGCTTGCTTGTTTTTAGAGGATAGAGGAAATGAGGTTTACTTCCTTTGAGAGGAGAGAGAGAGACTTTGCTTATCAGAGAGAAAGAGAGACTTTGCTTAAGATAGAGACTTTGAAAGAAGGACAGGCTTTGCTTAGAGCTTAGAGGAAGAGAGACTTGCTATGCCTTACTTAAGGTCTACTGCCTCTTACTGGTGTGTCCTGCATCCTGTGAACTAAGGGTGCATCTACCTAAAGTGCTTTAGTGATGCGTCTCAGTTCTCCACTCTGCAATCTGCCTTCCGCCGCTTTCTGCTAGCTGCTGTTCTGCTTTCTACTAGCTGCTGCTCTACTGTCTTTTATTTCTGCTTGCCACTTCTTCTGCTAGCTGCTGTGTTGTGCTGTCTCACTCTGCCTATGCTTATATCACCTCCAGGAGGCGGAGAGCAGGGCCACGCCTCTTATGCAATGATTAGCAAGATGCTAGATGTCCGAGCAGGCACAATTAGGAGTGCTTGAGAACACATGTGCATACAATGTGTGCGTGGACGATAAATCACCTGAGTGTGCTTTATGTCAATTAACCTCCTCACTGCCGATGTGATCAGGCGCCGTTCTGGTGACATCAACATGGCACAGCCCCCAACAGGAAGTGGGTCTTCTAGGTGAAGACTAATATGGAGTTATGGGAGTCATTCACTCAGCAAGTTGGACAGAGGATTGAATGGTGCTGTCATGCCAGGAGAGATATTCTGTGCTTGTTACACCAGCAAGGCCATATATCCTTGGCTGTGGCCTTACAACTAGCCTGCACTCAGAATTTACCTGCTGGGAAATTTCAAGGCCACCTCAAATCACCTCAAGATGCAGAAATGGCGGGCCTATCTGTGTTCACACAGTTGTTTTTCTCTTGACCAGACTTGAGCCTGCCTGGCTTAAGTCCCTGTAGAAAATTTCCACCAGTCCTCTTAGCAGCCCTAGTACGATGCTGCCTACAAGCCAGTGGATCATATAAGAGCCTGCTGATGGCATGAGGAACACAGCATCACATGGCATAACTCCAGATTGGAAAATGAACTGTGCTGAAATGGCTCTGATGAAAAACTTCCAGGATGAATACTCAAAGGTAAAGAGCAAGGACATTTTGTTGCCACCAAAAGCAGAAGGTTGTTTGTGTGGAAAGCCTACTTTATTGAAGAAAAATTCTAATACTGGTAAGCCATCATGGTCTACCCTCAAATTCCACGACACATATTCAGGTTCAACATACTCAACAAATACAGGAAGTAGAACTTGCAAGCTTATCCTGTATGCAACCATCATTGCATACAGGATACCTAATTTCCCTTTCAAGGACCTCAAATCCCTTGTAAATTCAGGATCTTCCTTGTTGCTCTCAAGGTACAGCAGATTAAACATATGCAGATTCATATTTTTTGTGACACAAGAACCATGAGAAAATGCTTTATTTAAAACACAGCACTTATACCCATGAACTAAAATTTAAATGAGTTAAATTTGGAATATCCAGCACTGAATACAGCTCTTGATTTAAAGACTGCACCACAATATCACAAATGTAAACAGACAGAGCTCTGCTACAAGCAGAAGTGAAGACCCAACATGGGCAAAACCTGAATATCAAAACAGGAGTGTTTCCAAAATATCTGAATGTAGGATGAGACTTACTGAGCAGGAAACTTGTACCACAGGCATTGGCAAATTGTCAAATGCTTTCTATTTCTTGACTTGCTTCGACCCACCACAAACCTGTAACATGCCTAATGTCTGTGATTTCCTTCTTTTGGTGTGAGTTCTTGAAATGAATTTATTTTCCCCTTACACTACAAAACACAATCCAATAATTCCCAGATCCATGTAATACATGAGAAAAACATGCTTTTCCCACTTCTACAGTGCATCTATTGAGGATGTTCTTCAAAATTAACAAGAGTCACCACAAGTGCTCTGTTCCTTTTGACACTGGACCTCAAATGATAGTGGAAGAGTAGTTGGTAAAATCACTCTTTTTTCCTGAATACTATCAGCATTATCTGAAATTATCCTACAATGTTCATCAAGTCATAAGCAAGCCATTTCAAAGTAAAACTGACTAGGAAAATCAGGGCCAGGGACAGCTGTCTTTTGCCTTCACATGTTGATTTTCCAGTTGACCTTCTGGTTCACATGGAAATTACTCAGGTGTGGAAGTCCCTGTCATTGGCATTCTGGGAGTGTGTCTGAAAAGCCTCGAAATTGGCAAGGGCCAGTGAGGTGTCATTTGAATTTCTTGCCACTGACACCTGGTGCACATTTCCTATCTGGAGAAGTTGCTGAAAGAAGATGGACATAGCTTACTAATGAGTAAGATGTAACATCTGAACTAATGAGATTTAATGATGTGAAGGAGCACGTACTCTTAAGAAATTCAGGTACCTGGTGATGCACGTCTCCCATTGAGTGCAGATCCTGGCTGAAAGTCATCAATGGAAATTGGTTACAGTGAAACTGGTAGTTCTTGAACAGTGCCAATTTCCTTGAATAACAGAGGAGAAAAATAAAAGGTTGAGAGGATGGAAGTTTGGCACCCTCAGAAGTGATTTTTCTTGTTTCCTTTTTCCCATCCCGTGGAGCTTTGGATTTAAACCCTGGCCCTTCTGCTTGCAAAGTTAACGCCCTATGGTATGGGCTATATCATCAGCACAGGAACAGCTCCTTTAAGGCACATGACTTGATCCCCTGAAGTTCTGTGTCTGTGAAGTTCTATGCACAGATGCAACCATAGACAAAGCCAATCAATAACTAAGGAATTATTAATTCTCCTTTTCACAACAGTCTTGCAAATAACATTTTTTTGCATCTCAAAATCCACAGTCTAAGGGTGTGTCCTGAGGGAAAGAATTATCTCATCACTTTTTAGGAGGAAACTGGTTATAGCTGAACCCTGAGCAGAAAATTATATCAGTGATCCAGGAAGGACATGGCAGGAGGAAAGCCAGGACTATATTGGTATTAGAATATGCTAAGTTTGTTAGTATGAAAGGAGATGTTAGGGATCATTCACCATTGCATCCCTAGCCATTACATTCACAATCTACTAACACCCTCCTTGATTTTTTTTTTTTTTACTTTTCTATTTGGCATTTTACTTTGGAATTTCTAACCAGCATAGTGCTGTACAAAATGCACAAGCCAGTGATGGTTTTGGATATGCCTATCTTCTGAGGTAGGGGTGAGGTACAGGAAGGTGTTTCTTCTAGGGAAGACCAGTTTATTTCAATGAGGGAATGCCTCATCAACTTAGCTGGACTTTGTCAGAAAATATAAACAGGTAGAGGCAAGTGGTGATGGCTCTCAGGGTCTGTGTTCCCAGAGCCCATATTTGCTGGCATAAAGGAAACATTCCTCATCCAATTTCAATTTTCCTCTCAGTATGTTTGTAAGAAAACCCACAAAAATCATGCCAGACATGGGAATTGGCATAAGAAAGTTTATTAATAAACAGAGTGTCTCTCTGCAGGGTAAGAGAAAAAATGTGAGAAAAAGAGAAAAGGTATGTACAAGAAAGTGTGTGAAAATCCAAGAGAGAGAAAGAAAGTAAGGAGGAGAGAGAAAAGCATGGGAAAAGATGGTAGGGTAGCTTCCCTTAAGTAATTGAGTTACACTGGCTAACAGGGGACCAGTAATGGAGAAGGATATTTCCAAGCTGACTGATGAACCAACAGCTAGCTAGGATGTTCACACACTGACAAGTATTTCAGTGTCAGGGAAATGACTGCAGAGAAAAGGGCAGAGGAGCAACTTGCATACTGACAATCTAGGTTGTGATGCAAAGGTTGAGGGAGCAGCTTTGTATTAAATTCCCCAATTTCTGTTTTTATAAGAAAATCCTTTGTTGTCCAGTTCTTTTCTGCATTATCTCTCCTTCCTGCCTAAGTTACTAGGGCTCGTTTTGCAGGTGACATGTAAAAAGTACAATCTCCCAGGGGCAGTCTTCAACTTCCAGACTTCCAGAGGCAGATGGTTTTCATGGACTTCATTTCCTCAATTTGACTGATCCTGTATTTCTACACTAACTGCCTGTCCCCAATTCTGGCTTCATTCACCCCTCTAATTTTAGAAACTCCTTTAGTGAAAGGGGAGCAATATCTGCTCTGGCTTCTTGGAGCTGGAAGGGGGCAGCATGGGGCAAGTAGTTTGGAGTTCACTTTTTAGAAATTGGGTCAATCAAGGGGTCCATGGTAGAAGTCTGGTTGGGGAAGAGCAAGTTGTAAAGGTATCTGGAGTTGGATACTTCTATGAGAGAAGAACAAAAAGATATGAATACTGAAATGAGATTAATACAAAATAAATGTTGCAGAATCTGGAACATGCCAGTGAATATCATAAAGATGACAGAAGTCAATAATTCCTCACCAGGGAGTGGAAGAACTAAGAAATTGTTCCCATAAGAAGGCCTAGCAAAGGTTGGAGAAGACAAAGCCTTCATTTGGGAACTTGAACATTGTCCAGATTATCAGGAAGGTAAACACCACATTTAGTAGAGATCTCTAAATTTCTGTTACTAGCAAACATAGATTAAGCCTACCTGTGTCTGTAGGCCTTAAACTGACTATAAACTTCTGACTCTGGCAGTTTCTCTTGATAGTTATGAGGCACATTTGCCTAAAGATCTGTCTTTTTTAATTTGCATTCCTTATTCTAGTGGGCTAACACAAGTGTACATCTCAAGTTACATTTAATTATTATTTCTTTTAAAGACCCAAGAATGGCTATATTTTGGTTTTAACTGTTTTTGCTAGGTGTATAAGATCAATCTAGTCAAAGTGACCTGTTCCTGTCTGTTAAAGAGTCAGCTGAGTTCCCACAGGGGTCACTTGTAGAGAACTTGAGAGCCTTAGCTTAAGTGCCGTCCATTAGGCAGAGCGTCCTCTATGAGTTGGCTTCCGTTGAAAGCAGTAGGGGTGTTTCCCTTTTTCATTGATCCTCCTCTGCAGCAGGTGCGCTGATTGGCTTTTCATCCTCTAGTGGCCTCCCCAATCTCCGTGGTCGGGAGGTCGTGTGACCCAGAGTTTCAAAGCACCTTGGAGAAGTCCTCTTGTTCCCTGGATTCAGACTGACTGAGGGCAAGACCCAAATACTTGCTTTTCTTGACATCTGTATTTTATCTTAATCTATAAGTTTGATATTAACCATCCAGCAAGCCAGTCATAAGTAAGAGTTCTGGGCTTTAATTTCAATGTCTATGACTTTACAGTTATTTACCCCTTTTATGTAATTGGGGCCTATATTATCTGTCCTATAAGTGATAACTTACTACTACAAGTTAATTTATGGTGTTTGCTCTTAAAGCAGTACTTCTGCAAAATATTAATCAGACAACAGTTAGAATTTACAAGGAAAATACAAAATGGAATCACCAAGAGTAAAACATTGAGTTTGTACAATAGCTATCATGAATTTTGACTGAGTTATTCATTATATCCCCTGTTTGAGATCACAGAAATCTTTACAACAAACATCAAACTTTTGAACACGACTTTAAATGAGTTAAAGTCTGGCTTACATTGGAGCCATTCTAACATGCAGAACAGGGTGAGGTAGAGCCTTATCTCAGGTAAGATGGGGCTCTTCACAAATCTTAGGTAAAATGTTCTAATCCTGAAGCTAATTTTTTCTCTTTTGCCATGACCAGCATGACCAAATTCTCAAGTTCAGTGAAGCATAAAGGAGTATTAGAAAATAAAGGCTTATAAACATGATTAAGCTGAGATCGATGGAGCTCTGTTCTCTGATGGAAATGCAGATCTAAAGAGTTATGCCAGCAATCTTTATATATGTATGTAAGCATTATTCTTTGTTTTCCAGAAAGTTACAGAGACTAGGATATCTATGTAATTTTTTTTCACTGCTGTAAAGTGCAATGTTAGGAGTTCTGTGTAGCTCTCAAGGAAGTCAACTGTCCAAAGTTACTGTAAGTTGGGCAGGAACCAGAGAAGGGAGCTGATGAAACACCGGTTAGCAAAAGAATTCCTTCCTGCCCAAGAACTGTGTGCCTGAGATCAGAGCTGATAGGACTCCTGTATATAGCCTCCCCAAGGAGGGTACTGCCACAGCATCTTATGCCCCTGCACAGGAACACTCCCAGGCACCAGGCATGCCACTGTCATGAGGTCAGAGACACCAATCTCAGTCACTGTTGTCCCACTTTTGCTACTGTGCATTACACTCTTTTTTAAATGTCATTTTAAGAAGTTTACATATATTGACTTCTGAGTCTATATGAACATTAGTTAACATAATTTAACATTATATCTAAAACATGAATTAGAGAAAGACTGAGAAAGCTTTTAACTTTTCTTTTGTGTGGCAAAATGCTTTCATGTTTCATGATATTAACCTTTAAATAAATCAGGCTCTCAATAACTTTTAGAAATACATTTACATTTAAATTTTTTATACCCTATTGATGGTGTTCTTATAACATAACATTAAATGATAGAAATAAATCCCCAATAACATTTACTATTCTTATAAACTTAAAATTACCATTACAGACAAGTTTAATTTGGAGAATAGCAGCTTGATACATTTTCTGCTTTAAACACTTGTATACCTGGAAAATATGAACATATTTAATATACAAGAATAATGTTTAAGCATGTTACTCTATGGAATAACTTTGTAAATTAATTAGATGTCTCTAACCAACATAATTGAGTAATCCCATACATGTCCACTTTAATTCACCTTATTATAAAAAAAAAGTATCAGACAAATGGATCAACAGGATTTGAAGAAAACCAAGAGATCAGACAAGTGTACCAACAGTATTTGCTATCTCTTTCCTGTTGAAGAAAAGTCCTAGAAAAATTGATGTTAGACATTTTATAAATATCAACATTTTATTAGTTTGACCACCTAGAGACTTGTGAGTTAATTTCAAAAACATTTTATTTATATTAGTTTACCCAATTTAAATTGAACCATTTTAACTCATGTGAATTATAAGTATTTGGATCCATTTTTAAAATTTTAATTTTATGCATGCTTATATTTAACACAAAAGCAAAGGCCTTGTAATGTATGTCTTCATTGCAATGTAACAGATGTTCAAAAATAACTCTAGAGATGGATAAAAAGAACTGATCAAAACTCATTAACCTAGGTATGTAGGATCAAAATTGTGAGCTCAAAAATATAGCATTTAAGAAAATCAAAAGTCCTAGAAGAAAAATGATAATGGCCATTAATTATAGCATGAGAAAATGAGAAAGAGAAGGGCAGAGATAAGAGGTAAAAGGGAGAGCTAAAGTGTTTTCCCTGGAGAAATTTAAAGTGGACACTTTTTTCCTTGGGTTTCAGACTGGTCTCCCACTGAGCATTCTGGCCTCCTCCATTTACATTTTAAAGTAAACCTTGACTGAGATCTGAAAGGAGCTAACAAGTTCTAGCAGAAACTTGATGCTTAGGGCATTTTAATCCTTCTTCCTGATTAGTAGTAAATTCAGGTTTTGATGCAAAAAATTGTGAAAAATTATCTCCCACTACTTTTGAGGAATGGGGCTACTATATCATACTTCTTACTGGGGCATGCCACTGATTGTTGGGCTGGTTACTCCCTCCACACCAGCATATGTGGGACCTCCTGGCAGGCAGATTAGGCAGGCTGGGCATTGGAATGGAAGATGAAACAGAACAGGGTAAAGGAGATGGAGAAGCAGGAGGAGACCGAGAAGGAGCGGATGGAGGCACCGAGCCTGCATAAAGAGCCAAGAAGCAAGAAAGAAGAGACTGGAAGATAAGAAATCCCTTTCCATCTGCCAGTACATTCACAGAAGCTGTGTGCCATTACAGGCCATTTTGGATTGATCCTTTAGATAAAGGATAAACAAATGAATTTTGATGGTTTTAAGCTGGTGGTTAGGCAAAGGGTTCTAAAGTTGTCTATTAGACATCCCAGGGGTGAATCTGCCAGAATGGAGGACCCAGATCCCATGGTGGAGACTGATACAGCTGAGTCTGTGCCCCGGCGTCCCGAGGCCACAGAGTAGTTGGCAGGAGTTGAGGAGGCAGCACCGTGATGGTGTCATCACACAAGCATCAGTCTGTGTGCTGGGCAAAAGTCGAGGAGGGTTGAGGACCTGATATCAGGCTTTTCAAGTGCAAGTGAGAGTGCAAGCATGACATAGGCCTCAACCCTGAGAGAGAACCTCCACCATAAAATCAGAAATACACCCGTCAGATAAGACTGGTTAAGGAGCCAGCTGTAACGATAAAAGTTGTGGCCGGGGTACCCCCACCCCTCAGAAGCCTTGAGGATCCCAGATAAACTAGCCTAGGAGAACCCGCCTAGAGGACTCACCAATCTGAAGTCTGGAGATGGACGCAGAGCAGAGCGTTCAGGCAAAATGGAAGGTAGGCTGTGTCTGTGGTCACTGGGGCATCAAATGGGTTTCCCCTTGCTTAAGAGACAGTGGAAGATCCCATCCCTAGTCACGACACCAATGTAAGAGCACCAATGAAAACCACACCAGACATGGAAATTGGCAAATGTAATACAAAGCTGCTCCCCCACCCTTTGCATCACAACCTAGGGTGTCAGTCTGAAAGCTGCTCTCCCTGCCCTTTCCTCGGCAGACATTTTACCCACCTCCCAACTACTTGTCAGTCTGTGAACATCCTAGCTAGGTGTTGGTTCATCAGTCAGCTGACAAGTATCATTCTCTGTTATTGGTGCCCTCTTAGCCTGGTGGAATTCAATTGTTTGAGGGTAGTTGCCCCGCCATCTTTTCTCATGCTTTTCTCTCTCGTTCTTGCTTTCTTTCTCTCTCCTGGATTTTTACACTCCTTCTTCAACACGCCCTTTCTCTTTTCCTCACATTTTCTCTCTTACCCTGCAGGGAGACACTCTGTTTACTTAATAAACCCTCTTATACCAATTCCCAAATCCGGCATAATATTCATGGGTTTTCTGACAATGCTTGTAGCTTTCACTCTCAAGATTTGATACAGTGAGAGGAGGGCTGAAATTCCTATCCCTGATCTTGCAGTGATTCAGTTGCAATCACTTCCATTGAGGACAATCTCACACTTGCTTATCAGGGCTCCTGTGGCATGAGAGCAAAAATGGGAGAGATTCTGTACTGCAGGGGGAAGGGGCAGGCATCAGGAAGGTCGGGTGTGAATGGCTCAGGGATTCCAGTCTCTGATTAGAGAACCGTTGATTTCTCTCCCCAGAGGGTTTTTCCGAGTCTTGAGCAACACCAAGTTAGAGGAGTGGCTCCCATGACCTGGTGCCCACACTGCAGATTCTGCCTGAGGTCACAGAGGAAAGGCCTAACATTATGATGGCATCACGGTTCCCATGACAACCAGAGAAGCTTCCGCTCCTGGCCACTTCAGACTAAATTGAAAACAAGCATGAGCTGAGTTGTGATGGTCAGAAGAAAGAAGACGGGAGTGAGTACCAGGGAACTGATATTTTCCAAAATGTGATTCTAACCTCTTCAGCCAGGAGAGCACAGCCCTGAGGTCTGTGGATCTCTCCAGGACTAGGCAGGACAAGGAACTCCTCTGAAGCCTGACAGCTCACACTAAACTTCATGTCCACTTTGCATTGTTGCACTGGTTTGGCCACACCAGGCTACATGACGGCAGGCAATTATCCCCCAACAGTTCTAGTGGGCATGGGTGGGTGGAGGTATGCTTGGGGACACATGGATCACCAAGCTGAGCACCGAATCCATCACTATTTCCTTATGAACCTACTCCTGCAGAACTGGGAACATCAGAATATCCTAGTCAGGAAACTAGCCTAGGGCCTTATCAACCAAACCAAATGATGGCTGCTGAGAGCTCAGGGGAGTGGAGCATGCAGGGAGCATAGTGGCTTAGGTGATCTTTGAATTGGGACACTTCACACCCAATCTTGCAGGATGCTCCTTTTTTCCTTGAAAGTTCAGACAGGTGATAGCTGGAACATGGGAAGTGGGTCTTCTCAGTGAAGGTGGGTGCCTCTTCTGAAGGCTAATATGGAGTTGGGAAGTCATTCTGTCAGCATATTGCACAGATGATAGGATGATGCTGACATGAAAGGGGAGATATTCTGTGCTCACTACACCAGCAAGGCCACACCTCCTTGGCTGTGACCTTACAACTAAGCTGCACTCAGAAATTTACCTCCTGGGATATTCCAGGGACACCTCAACTCACCTCGAGATGCAGAAATGTCTGGCCTATCTGTCTTCACACATGTGTACATTCTCCTGAACAGACTAGAGCCTGTCTGGCACAAGGACTGTGGAAAATTTCCACCAATCCTCTTAGCATCCCCAGGATGATGCCGCCTACAAGCCAGTGGATCATATAAGAGCCTGCTGATGGCATGAGGAACACAGCATCACATGGAAAAAATCTAGTTTGGAAATGCACCTTGCTGAAAGGGCTATGATGAAAAGCTTCAAAGATGAATATTCAAATAAGGAGAGCAAGAACATTTTGTTGGCACCAAAAGCAGGAGGGTAATGGTACTGAAATCCTACTTCAATAAAGAGACATTCTAAAACTAGTCAGTCATTGTGGACTAACCTCCAATTCCACAACATGTCTTCACATTCAACATACTCTACAAATACAGGAAGTAGTACTTGCCTGTTCATTCTCTGAGCAACCATGATAACAGGCCCTAATTCCCCTTGCAAGGACCTCAAACTCCTTGCAAATTTGTGGTTCTTTCTTGTTGCTCTCAAGGGACAGCTGATTATACATATGCTGATTCATAGATTTTCAGGCACAAGAACTACGAGAAAAGGTTTTCTTTAAAACACAGCATTTATACCCATGAAGTACAATTTAAATGAGTTGAATTTGGAATATACAGCATTGAACCCAACTCTCAAAGACTGCACCACAATATCACAAATATAAACAGAAACAGCTCTGCTAAAAAGAAAAAGTGAAGACCAAACATCAGCAAAACATGCATGTGAAGACAGGAGTGGTTCAAGAATATCCAAATGTGGGATCCAACTAACTGAGCAGGAAACTTGTACCACAGGCATTTGCCAATTGTCAAATGCTTTTTATTTCTTGAATTGCTTTTACCCACCACCAACCTGCAACATTCCTAATGACACTGTTTTCCTTCTTTCCATGTGAGTTCTTGCAAAGAAGGGTTCCTTTGTCATCCCTCACCCCACAAAGTACAATTCAATACTTCCCAGATCCGTGGTTAACATGACAACAACACAGACTTTTCCCACTGTACAGTACATCTATTGAGGACATCCATCAAAATTAACAAGAGTCTCTATAAGTGTTGTGTTCCTTTGACACTGGAGCTCAAATGATAGTTGGAGAGTAGGTGGTAAATCTTCCCTTTTCTCCTGAATGCTGTCAGCACTAACTAACATGGGTTCAGCCCCAAATCCTACCATTTTCCATCTAATCATAAGCAAGCGAATGCAAAGTAAAACTAATTAGGAAAATCAGAGCCAGACCCAGCTGTCTTTGTATTCACGTGTTGGGTTTCCAGTTGACCTTGTAGTTCACATGGAAGGTGCTCAGTTGTGGAACTCCCCTTCATTGGCAGTCTGGGATTGTGTCCAAAATCCCTCAAAATTGGCAAGGGCCAGTGAGGTGCCCTTTTGAATTTCCTGCCACTGTAACCTGGTGCACATTGCCTATCTGAAGAAGTTGCTGAAAAAAGATGGGCATAGCATACTCATGATTGAGATATAAAGTCTAAAATAATGAGATTGAAATATGTGAAGAAACACGTATTCTTAAGCAATGCAGGTGACAGGAAATGCAGGGATCCCATTGAGTGCAGCTTCCAGCTGAAAGGTGTCAATGGAAATTGGTCGCAGGTAAAACGTGTAGTTCTTGAATAATATTGATTCCATTGAATAACAGAGAGTAAAATGTTTTTCTTGTTTTTTTTTCCCCCATCCCACAGTGCTGTGTATTTGAACCCCAGTCTCTCTGCTTGCAAAGCTAGCATCCTAGGGGATGGGCTATTTCATCAGCACAGGGTGAGCTCCTTTATGGTACTTGACTTGATTCCCTTGGTTGCTCTGTCTGTGAATCTCCAGGCAGAGAAGCAACCCTAGACAAACCCAATCAATTACTAAGGAATTCTTAATTCTCCTTCTCCCAACAATCTTGCAAATTATCCTTTTTGCATCTCAAGACATACAATATAGGGTTTTGTCCTTAGGGAAAGAAATAACCCATGTTTACTTAAAGAGGAAACAGGTTACAGCTGATTCCTGATCAGAAAATTATATCAGTGATCCATGGAGGACAGGGCATTAGGAGAGCCAGGACTATGTGGGTATTAGAATATGCTCAGGTTGTTAGTATGAAAGAAGATTTTGGAGATATTTGGCATTGCATCCCCAGCCATTACATTCACCATTTTCTGACACCTTCCTTGATCTTTTTTTTTTTTTTTCTTTTCATTTTCCTTTGGAAAATTCTAAGCTGCACAGTGCTGTGCAAAATGCACAAGCCAGTGATGGTTGTGGATCTTGCATATCATCTGAGGTAGGGGTGAGTTAAAGGATGGCATTTCTCCCAGGAAAGGCCAGTTTTTTTCAATGAGGGTATGTCTCATCAATATAGCCAGATGGTGTCAGGAAATACAAACAGACAAAGTCAACTGGTGATGACTCTCGTGGTCTGGGTTCCCAGGAACCATATTTGTTGACAGCAAGGAAACATTCCTCATCCAATTTCAAGCTTCCTCTCATAAGTTTGTAGTTTTTGCTCTCAAGAATTATTAGAGTAGGATAAGAGCTGAAATTCCTATCCCTGATCTCTCAATGATTCAGTTGCATTCAGTTGCACTGAGGACAACGCCTCACTTGGTTACCAGTGCTCCTGTGACATGACAGCAAAAATGGGAGCGCTCCTGTAATCCAGGTGGAAGGGCAGGCATCAGGCAGGTTGGGTGGGAATGGCTGGGTGATTCCAAGCTCCAGTTGGAGAAGAGTTGGTTTTTCTCCACAGAGGGATTTTCCGAGCCTTGTGCAATGTGGAATTTGAGCAGTGGCTCCAGTGATCTGGCACCCGCACCACAGATTCCACCTGAGGTCACAGAGGAAAGTCCTGACAGCTCGATGGCATCATGGTTCCCATGGCAACCAGAGAAGCTTCAGCTCCTGGCTGCTTCAGACCAAGATTGAAAACAAGCACCAGCTCAGTTGTGATGGTCAGAGGCAAGAAGGGAGTGAGTGCCAGGGAACTGAGATTTTCCAAAATGTGATTCTAAACTCTTTGGCCGGGAGAGCACAGCCCTGTGGTCCATGGATTCCTCCAGGAGCAGGCAGGACAAGAAAATCCTCTGAAGCCTGACAACTCACACTAAACTTCTGGTCTGCTCAGTGTCGAAGTACTCGTATGACTGCACTAGGAATCATGACAGCAGGCAATTATCCCCCACCAGTTCCAGTGGGTCTGTTTGGGTGTCAGTGTGCTTTGGGAAATGCACTATTTCCTTCCTAACTCGATCCTCCAGGACTGTGCACACCTGGAATATACTCGACAGGAAACTGGCCTAAGGTCCTAGCACCCACACTGAATAATGCCTGGTGAGAGCTCATGGCAGTGAAGCATGCAGTGAGCATGGTGGGTTATGTGATCTTTGAATTGGGACGCTTCACACACAATCTTGCAGGTTGCTCCTTTTTTCCTAGAAAGTTCAGCCAGGTGACAGCTGGAACCTGGGCAGTGGGTCTTCTAGGTGAAGGTGGATTCATCTTCTGAAGGCTTATGTGGTGTCATGTAAGGCATTCACTCAGGATGTTGAATGGAGGATAGGATGGTGCTGATATGCCAGGAGAGATATTCTGTGCTCACTACGCCTACAAGGCCACACCTCCTTGACTGTGGCCTTACAACTAAGCTGCACTCAGAAATTTACCTGCTGGGAAATTCCAGGGACACCTCAACTCACCTCGAGATGCAGAAAAGACTGACTTCTCTGTCTTCACACATGTGTTCACTTTCCTGAGCAGATCAAAGCCTGCCTGGCACAAGGACCTGTGGAAAATTTCAACCAGTCCTCTTAGCAGCCCCAGGAAGATGCTGCCTACAAGCCAGTGGATGATATAAGAGCCTGTTGATGGCATGAGGAACACAACATTACGTGGCATAACTCCAGATGTGAACATTCACAGTGCTGAAAGAGCTATGACAAAAATCTTGCAAGATGAATATTCAAATAGGGAGAGCAAGGACATTTTGTTGGCACCAAAAGCAGAATGCTTTTGAAATGTCAATGAAAAGACATTCTAAATATATTCAGCCATTATTGTTCACCCTCAAATTCCAAGACATGTCTTCAGGTTCAAAAATCTCTACAAATACAGAAAGTAGTATTGACAGTTCTCTCTGTTGTCCACCATCATTACAGACCCTAAATCCCCTGCAATGACCTCAAAGCCCTTGCAAACTCATGGCTCTTTCTTATTGCTCTCAAGGTACAGCTGATTACACATATGCTGATTCATAGATTTTCTGGTACATAAACCATGAGAATAGATTTTACTTAAAACACAATACTTATACCAATGAACTACAATTTAAACAAGTTGAATTTGTAATATGCAACAATGAACCCAGCTGTGAAAGTAAAGACTGCACCACAACATCACAAATATAAACAGAAACAGCTCTGCTGAAAGGCAAATGTGAAGAACCATAACTGAATATAAAAACAGGAGTGGTTCAAGAATATCGGAGTGTGTGATCAGACTTGCTGAGCAGGAAAGTTGTACCACAGGCATTTGCAAATTGTCAAATGCTTTTTATTTCTTGACTTGCTTCTACCCACCACCAACCTGCCACAGGCCTAATGTCTCTTGCTTCCTTCTTTTGGTGTGAGTTCTTGCAATGAATGGTTCTTTGGTCACCCCTTACCCTACAGAGCAAAATCCAACAATTCCAAGATCCATGGCAAACACAAGAACAACATATGCTCTACCCACCACTATAGTGCATCACTTGAGGACATCCATAAAAATTAACAAGATTCTATACAAGTGCTTCATTCCTTCTGACACTGGAGCTCCAATGATAGTGGGAGAAGAAATTGTAAATTCCCTGTTTCCACTGAATGCTATCAGCAGAATCTAATGTGGATTCACCCCCACATCCTACCATTTTACATCTAGTCATAAGCAAGCCAATGCAAAGTAAACCTGACTAGGAAACTCAGGGCCAAGCGCGGCTGTCTTTTGTGTTCACCTATTCCTTTTCCTGTTGACATTTTGGATCACAGGGAAAGTGCTCAGGTGTGGAAGTCCCCTTTATTAGCAGTCTGGGAGTGTGTCCAAAAAGCCTCGATATTGCCAATGACCACTGAGGTGTCATTTGGAATTTCCTGCCACTGAACCTGGTGCACATTGAATATTGGGAGAAGTTGCTGGAAAAATATGGGCATAGCGTACTCATGAGTGAGATGTATCATATGAACCAATAAGAGTTGAAAGATGTGAAGGAACACGTACTCTTAAGAAATGCAGGCGACTGGGGATGCACTTCTCCATTTGAGTACAGCTCCCTGATGGAAGGTGTCAAAGGAAATTACTTTCAAGTGAAAGTGGTACATGTTACACAGTGTTGATTTCAATGATTAACAGAGGCAAAAAAAAAAATGTAGGGAGGATGGAAGTTTGGCACTCTCAGAAGTGTTTTGTCCTGTTTTTTTTTTTTTCCCCCTACCCCAGGACCTGGGGATTTGAAACACAGTTTTTCCAGCTGAAAAGCAAACGCTCTACAGGATGGGCCAAATCCTCTCCACAGGAAGATCTCCTTTAAGGTACAACACTTGATCCCCTCAGGTTCTGTGTCTGTGAAGATTTGGGCAGACAAGCAGCCCTAAAGAAAGCCAAACAATGTCTAAGGAATTCTTAATTCTCCTTTTCACAACAATCTTGCAAATAAACTTTTTGCATGTCAAGTTCCACACTCTAATGCTGTGTCCTGAGGGAAAGAATGATCACATCTTTACTTAAAGAGTAAACTGGTTGTAGCTGATCTCTGAGCAGAAAATTACATCAGTAATCCATGGAGGCCAGGGCGTGAGGAGAGGCAGGCCTATGTGAGAATTAGAATATGCTCAGTTATTAGTATGAGAGATTTTGGGGATCATTCACCGTTGCATCCCTAGGCATTACATTGGCAATCTACTGACACCTTCCTTGATCTTTTATTTTTTGTTCTTTACTTTTCCTTTGGTCATTTTACTTTGAAAAATTCTAACAGCAGATTGCTTTACAAAATGCACAAACCAGTGCTGGTGCTGGATATTGCCTATCATCTCAGAAATGGGTGAGGTAGACAAAGGTATTTCTCTTGGGAAAGGTCAGTTTCCTTCAATGAGTGAATGCCTCATCATCTTACACATTGTCATGAAATATAAACAAGCAAATCCATGTGGTGATGGCTCTTGGGGTCTGCTTTCCCAGGACCAGTATTTGCTGGTAGAAAGGAAACATGACTCATCCAATTTCAATTTTCCTCTCGGTAGGTTTGCAGCTTTTACTCTCAAGATTTATTACAGTCAGTTAAGGGCTGAAATTCATATCCATGATTTCTCAATGATTCAGTTGCATTCAATTCCACTTAGGACAATGCCTCACTTGGTTATCAGTGCTCCTGCTACGTGAGAAAAAAAGATGGGAAGGCTTCTGTAATCAAGGTGAGAGGGGGAGGCATCGGGCAGGTCGGGTGTAAATGGCTCGGGGATTACAGTCTCCGCTTGGAGAACACAATTGATTTCTCCCTGCAGGGAGATTTTCCAAGCTTTGGCAACATGGATTTTGAGGAGCAGCTGCTGTGACCCGGCACCTGCACCACAGATACTGCCTGAGGTCACAGAAGAAAGGCATGTCAGCACGTTGACATCAAGGTTCCCATGCAAACAGAGACGCTTCCGCTCCTGGACACTTCTGACCAAGATTGAAAACAAGCACCAGCTCAGTTGTGATGGTCAGAGGAAAGGTGAAGGGAGTGAGTGCCAGAAAAATGCAGTTGTTCCAAACATGATCCGAAAGTCATCATCCAGTAGATGAGGAGCCAGGCTGTGTGCAGTGCACAGCCCCGCAGTAGATGGATTGCTCTAGGACTAAGCAGGACAAGGAACCCCTCTGAAACCTGACAGTTAACACTAAACTCTAAGTCTGCTAGGTGACTCTGCAGTTGTTTAGCTGCACCAGGCATCATGACATTGGGCAATTATCCTCCACCAGTTCCAGTGGGCCAGTTTGGGTGCAGGTGTGCTTGGGTCACATGGATCACCAAGGTGAGCACCTGCTCCAGTGCAATTTCCTTCTGAACCCACTCATCCAGGACTGGGCAAACCCAGAATATCCCAGTCAGGAAACTAGCTGAGGGCCCTAGAAACCACACTGAATGATATCTGCTGAGGCTCAGGGCAGTGGAACATGCAGTGAGCATGGTGGCTTAGTTGATCTTAGAATTGGGACAATTCACTCCCAAACTTGTGGTATGCTCCTCCTCTCCTACTAAGTTCAGCCAGGAGACAGCTGGAACCTGGGAAGTGGGTTTTCTAGGTGAAGGTGGGTTGCTAATCTGATGGCTAATATGGAGAGGTGGGAGTCATTTACTCAGCAGATTGGACATAGAACAGGATGGTGCTGACATGAAATGAGAGATTTTCTGTGCTCACTTCACCTGCAAGATCATGCCTCCTTGCTGTGGCCTTAGAACTAGACTGCACTCAGAAATTTACCTGCTGGAAACTTCCAGGACCACCTCAACTCACCTCGGGATGCAGAAATGTGTTCACACATGTGTTCATTCTCTTGACCAGACTAGAGCCTGCCTGGCACAAGGACCTGTGGAAAATTTCCATGAGTCCTCTTACCAGTACCAGAAGGATGATGACTACAAGTCAGAAAATGTTATAGGAGCCTGCAGATGGCATGAGGAACACAGCATCACATGGCATATCCCTGGATAGGAACATGTACCATGCTGAAAAGAGCAATGATGCAAAGCTTCCATGATGAATATTCAAAGGAAAAGAGCAAGTGATACCGCCATTTACTGGTGACGAGTTCTGCTCCTTCTAATGTTGAAGATTGAACACTAGAGAAGCACAAGAAGGGAAGCATATTAAGTGGGTTTTATTTAAAGGTAATAATACAGACTTCTCCTGGCAGGAAGAAGGGGGTCATGACTGATGTTCTAAAGTCCCAAGAAGTGAGTGCACCCTCCATATTTTATAGGTTAAATTCTCTTATTCTCCAGTTCTCTCCCCCCCCCTTATCTATCCTTCCTGCCTACGTGTCTACGCCTAATTTTGCATTAAGTGAGAAGTGATGGGCAGGGGGAAGGCTAAGGTGATTCAGGCAGGTAAGGGCCCAGGGGGCATTAATTAGCAGCTCCATGCTTGCAGTCCTTGATAAAGGCAGTTATATTTGGTAATCAATGGGCTCCAGAGATCCTTGACATTCCATTCTTCCAGGAACAATCTCCAACTTCCAGAGGCAGATGGCTTCATGGCTTCGTTTCCTCGATTTGACCCGATCCACTATTTCTGCACTAACTACCTGTCCTTAATTCTGGCTTCACAAGGATATTTTTGGGTCAAGAAAGCAAAATGGTGTTGGTGCTGAAAACCTACTTAGGTGCACAGCCATTCTCAAACTACTCAGAAATGTTGGTCTACCCTCAAATTCCATGACACGTTTTCAGGTTCAAAATACTCTACAAATAGAGGAAGTACTACTTCTCAGTTCATCCTGAAAGCAGCCATCATTACAGACCCTGTTTACCCTTGCAAGGAATTCAACGCCCTTGCAAATGTGTGGGTCCTTCTTGCTGTTCTCAAGGCATAGCTGATTATACACATGCTGAATGTATTTTTTCTGGCACAAAACCATAAGGAAAGGCTTTCATTAAAACACAGCATGTAGACCCATGAACTAGGATTTAAACAAGTTTAATTTGGAATGTGCAGCTCAGAACCCAGCTCTCAAAAGAAAGACTGTACCATAATATCACAAATGTAAACAGAAACAGCTGTGCTAAAAGGCAAAAGTGAAGACACAACATGGGCAAAACCAGAATATCAAAACAGGAGTGGCTCAAGATGACTGAAATGTGGAATCAGACTTCCTGAGCAGGAAACTTATACCACAGGCATTGGCAAATTGTCAAGTGCACTTTATTTCTGGAGTCGCTTCTACCCACCACCAATCTGCAACATGCCTAATGTCACTAGTTTCTTCTTTTGGTGTGACTTCTTACAATGACTTTTTTTAACCTTACAAAGCACAATCCAATAATTCCCAGGTTGATGGAAAACTTGAGAACAACGTATGATTTTCCCACTTCCACAGTTCATCAACTGAGGACATTCATCAAAATTAACAAGGGTCTCAACGTGTGCTCTGTTCCTTTTAACACTGGAGCTCCAGAGATAGTGGGAGAGTAGGTTGTAAATTCTCCCATTAGTCCTGAATGCTATCACCACTAACATGGATTCAGCCCCAAATCCTTCTATTTTTCTCAAGTCATAAGGAAGCCAATGCAAAGTAAAACTGAATAGAAAAATCAGGGCCAGGGTGGCTGTCTTTTGCCTTCACATGTTGGTTTTCCAGTAGACCTTGTGTTTCACATGGAAAGTGCTCAGGTGTGGAATTCCCCTTCATTGGCAGTCTAGGTTTGTGTGCAAAATGTCTGAAAATTGGCAAGGACCAATGAGGTGTCATTTTGAATTTCCTGCCACTGCTACCTGGTGCATATTGACCATCAGGAGTAGTTGCTGGGAAAAGATGGGGATAGCATACTCATGTGTGAAATGTAACATCTGAACTAATGAGAAATGATAGATGTAAAGGAACACATACCCTTAAGCACTGCAGGGGACAGGGGATTCAGTGCTCCCTTTGATTGCATCTCTGGGCTGAAAGGTGCCATTGGAAATTGCTTGCAGGTGAAACTATTAGATCTTGAAGAGTGTCAACTTCGCTGAATAACAGAGGAGAACAAAGAAATAGTTTGAGAAAATGGTAGTTTGGAACCCTCAGAAGTGTTTTTTTTTTTTTTTTTTTTTTAATTTTCCCATCCCTCAGTGCTGGAGATTTGAACCCCAGCCTTTCTGCTTGAAAGCCAGTGCTCTAAGGGATGGGCTATATTGTCAGCACAGGATGAGCTCCTTTAAGGTACATGACTTGATCCCCTCAGGTACTGTGTCTGAGAAGTTCTATGCAGATAAGCACCCCTAGACAAAGTCAATAAATGATTAAAGAATTCTTAATTCTCCTTTTCACAACAATCTTGCAAATGACCCTTTTTTGCATCTCAAGATATACAATCTAGGGGTTTGTCCTTAGGGAAAGAAGTACCCCGCCTTTACTTAAGGAGGAAACCGGTTATAGCTTGTCCCTGAGCAGAAAATTATATCACTGATCCATGGAGGACAGGGCACAAGGAGAGGCAGAACTATGTGTGTATTAGAATTTGCTCAGGTTGTTAGTATGAAAGGAGATTTTGGGGATCATTTGGCATGGCATTTCCAGTCATTACATTCACAATCTTCTGACACAATACTTGAATTTTTTTTTTCGTATTCATTTTCCTCTTGGCATTTTACTTTGGAAATTCTGACCAGCAGAGTGCTGTGAAAATGCACAAGTCAGTGATGGTTGTGTATCCTGCCTATCATCTGAGGTAGGGGTGAGGTAGAGTAAGGCTTTGCTTCTGGGAAAGGCCAGTTTCCTTCAATGACAGAATGCCTCAACAATTTAGCCAGACGATGTCAAGAAATACAAACAGGCAAAGTCAAGTGGTGATGGCTCTCCTGGTCTGGGTTCCCAGAATCCATATTTGTTGGAAGAAAGGAAACATTTCTCATCCAACTTCAATCTTTCTCTCGATATGTTTTTAACTTTTACTCTCAAGAATTATTATACTAGAATAGGGCTGAAATACATATCCCTGATCTTTCAATGATTCAGTTGCATTCAGCTTCACTGAAGAAAGTGCCTCACTTCATTCCCAGTGCTCCTGTGACATGAGAGCAAAAGTGGGAGAGCTCCTGTAATCCAGGTGGAAGGGGCAGGCATCAGGCAGGTCGGGTGGGAAGGGTTGGGGGATTCCAGGCTCCAGTTGGAGAACAGTTGTTTTCTCTCAAGAGAGGGTTTTTCCGAGACTTGTGCAACATGGAGTTGGAGGAGTGGTTCACATGACCTGGTGCTCACACCGCAGATTCTGCCTGAGGTCAGAGGAAAGTTTGACAGCATGATGCTGTCATGGTTCCCATGGCAACCAGAGAGGCTTCCGCTCCTGAACACTTCAGACCAAGATTGAAAAATAGCAGCAGCTCAATTGTGATGGTCAGAGGCAAGAAGAAAGGAGCACATGCCAGGGAACTGAGGTTTTCTAAAATGTGATTCTAACCTCTTCAGCCAGAAGAGCACAGCCACGTGGTCCAAGGGTCTCTCCAGGAGGAAGCAGAATAAGGTACTCCTCTGAAGCCTGACAGCTTGCAATTAGCTCCAAGATTGTTAGGTTTCATTGCACTCATTTGGCCGCACTGGGCATCATCACAGAGGGCAGTTATCCCCCAAAAGTTCTAGTGGGACTGTTTGGGTGGAGGTGTGCTTGGGGACACTTGGATCACCAAACTGAGCACCAGCTCCAGCGCTATTTCCTTTGGATCCCGTTCCTCCAGTCCTGGGCATATCCAGAATGTCCTAATCAGGAAACTACCCTAGGGCCATATCAACCACAAAGAATCATGGCTGATGAGATCTGAGGGCAGTGGAGCATGGGGCTTAGGTAATCATTGAATTGGGACACTTCACACTCAATTCTGAGGGTTGCTCCTTTATTCCTAGAAAGTTCAGCCAACTGGCAGCTGAGACCTGGAAAGTGGGTCTTCTAGGTGAAGGAGGGTGGCACTTCTGAAGGTTATTATGGAGTCGTGGGATTCATTCAGTCAGCATTGGAAGGAGGAAAGGATCGTGCCGACATGCCAGGAGAGATATTCTGTGCACACTACACCTGCAAGGCCACACTTCCTTGGCTGTGGCCTTACAACTAGGCTGCACTCATATATTCACCTGCTTGGAAATTCCAGGGCCACCTACACTCACCTTGAGATGCAGAAATGTCTGGCGTATCTGTCTTCACACATGTGTTCATTCTCCTGAGCAGACTAGAGCCTGCCTGGCACAAGGACCTGTGGAAAATTTCCACCCGTCCTCTTAGCAGCCCCAGGAAGATGCCACCTACCAGCCAGTGGATCATATAAGAGGCTGCTAATGGCATGAGGAATACAGCATCACATGGCATAACTCCATATAGGAACATGCACCATGCTGAAAGAGCTATGATGAAAAGCTTCTGTAAGGAATCCAGCCTCCCCACCACCTGTCAATCTGCGTTCCACCCGCCTCTTCCATTACAGGAATTTCTGGTTTACGTTGCTGCCATCTTGCTGCCTCCCACGTTATGTTCTAACATGTTATTGGCCCATCAGTCAGTCTGCAAGAATTCTCCTCCGCGATTGGTTCCTCCCAGCCCATGAAATTCCAATATCTGGGAGAAGCCATATGCCATCTTTTCTTCTTCTCTTCCTTTTTTTTCTCCCTTAGCGGATGTGAATCATCCACATAAAATAAAGTCCCTTTTGTGAGATCTTGTGTCCGTGGAGCATTTTTCTGGGAGCTACCAGCGAGCCACAACTGAACCAGCGACCCGTAACTTCTGGTGCCAAAACCCAGGATGGGTTTTTCTGCTGACTAAGCAAGCAGATTCCCATCCAATAGACCCAGTGCCCGCGGATACAGACTCCCCTTTCATTTACCTGGACACCCAGTTTTCTGCATTCAACACTGGACTCCAAAATTGGTTAGTTCCCCTTAGGCAGGCCCCCTGACCACTTAAACACATCTCGGCTGATCTGAGAAGTGGCCATTCCCATGACTGCCTCCACTGCCACCACTGCCACTCCCACCATGGCCCCCCTCTGCAAATCCAGTGCTCTCAAGACTGCTGAGGTGTGGGGTACCTCCTTGGTCCCCATAGCTGGTTCTAGTTGCTGGGTGGATTCCTGATTTTATGGTGCTGAGATTCTTTCTCAGAGTTTGAGGCTCTTTTATATTTTTTGGTCTCACTCCAAATCCTGGCCAGGTCTTCAAACTCTCTAGGCTAATGCCTGGATAGACACTGGTATTGGTGATGACCAAACCTCTGTGCTAACCTTCTCATTGCCTGGCACGTGGTTTTTGGGATGCCACTAATCACTAGCCAGGTGGGTCTCAGTACCATGGGATCCAGGACATCCAGCCCAGCACACTTGCCCCCGAGATTACCTTCACCTGTTCCCTGAATTAGAGCTAAACTGTCCTTTAGATAGTAAGTCAGAATTGTCTATTTATGACACCCTAAATTCTAGCTTTGTACTAGGTATAATTATATGCCTAATTATACTCATTATAATTAAGTACATATGTGGGCGACCTGGTGAATGGAAAGGGACTTTTTCCCTTTATGTTTTTCCTTTCTTTCCTGCTAAACCTAACACATTCTCTTGCCTTCTCCTCCCCCTTTTAATCTTTTCTCTTCTGAGTTTAATCCAGCTGATGAGTCATCTCCTTACAGGCCTCCTACTGCAGAAGCTACTGTTCATTCCTCTCCTTTGCCTCATTCTGCTTCTCCTTCTACTCCTCCATTCAGCCCACCAAGTCCCCCCACCACGTGGTCTTGTACACACTTTCTAGCTCCTTTATGGGAGGTGGCTGGTGGGAGGGAGTAAAACCTGAACATGTTCTCTTGGCTAATTCCTTATTTTCAAATCTTTTCTTTCTCACTTCTTAGCTCTCCCTGCAGGCTCAAAAAATTAAAAGGAGCTAAGCATCAAGTTTCTGCTAGAACATATTAGCCCCTTTCAGATTCAGATCTCAGTCAAGGGTTACATTAAAATGTAAATGAAGAAAGGCTCGGTGGGAGACCAGTTTCAAACCCAAGAAAAATAAGTGTCCATTTTAAATTTCTCCTGGGCTACAACTCAGAATTCTTTTCTCCCTTTCAACTTTTCTCTCCTTCTCATTTTCTCATGCTTTCATTAATAACCATTATCATTTTTCTTCTAGGAAATGCTGTATTTTTGAGCTCACAATTTTCATCCTACAGACCTAGGTTAATGATTTTTGATCAGTTCTTTTTTTCCAACTCTAGAGTTATTTTTGAACATCCACTATATTGCAATGAAGATAAATATTACGAGGACTTTGCTTTTGTGTTAAATATAAGCATGCATAAATAATAAAATTTTTAAAAAAAATGGATCCAAATATTTTTAATTCACATGATTTAATGAGGTTCAATTTAAATTGGGTAAACTAATAGAAGTAAAATATTATTGAAATTAACTCGCAAGTCTCTAGGTGGTCACGCTAATAAAATATTAATGTTATAAAATGTCTAACATCAATTTTTCTAGGACTTTTCTTCAACAGGAAAGAGACGGCAAATTCTGTTGGTACACTTGTCTGATATCTTGGTTTTTCTACAATAAGATGAGTGAATTGGAGATGACATGTGTGGGATTACTCAAATGTTTTTGTTACAGACATCTGATTAATTTATAAAGTTATTCCATGGAGTAACATACTTAAAAACATTATTCTTTGCATAACTAAATGTGTTCACATTTTCTAGGAACACAAGCCTTTAAAGCAGAAAATTTATCAAGCTGCTGTTCTCCAAATTAAAATTGTCTGTAATGGTAAACCTATCATTTAATGTTCTATTATAGGACCTGTCATCAATAGGGTATATGGAAAATGACATTCAAGAAAGAGTGTAATATGCAGTAACAAAAATGGAACAACAGTAACTGAAATTGGGGTCTCTGATGACCTCATGGCTATCGCATGCTTGGTGCCTGGGAGAGCTCCTGTGCAAGGGCACAAGATGCCTAACTGCTGTGGCAGTACATTAATCTCAGGCACACATCTCTTGGGCAGGAAGGAATTCTTTTGCTAGATAACCAGTGTTTCATCAGCTCCCTTCTCTGGTTCCTGCCAACCTCACAGTAACTTTGGAACCTAACATTGCACACATATAAAGATTGCCGACATAACCCTTTAGATCCACATTTCCATCAGAGAACAGAGCTCCATCTGATCTCAGCTTAATCTTCAAAATCTGTGTTTATATACTCCTTTGCCCCTCACTGAAAAGCCCCCACATTACCTGAGACAAGGCTCTGCCTCACAACCCTGTTACACATCACAATGACTCCAAAGTAAGCCTGACTTTAACTCATTTAAAGTTGTGTTCAAAAGTTTGATGTTTGTTGTAAAGATTACTGTGATCTCAAATGGGAACTCAGCCAAAATTCAAGATAGCTATTGCACAAACTGAATGTTTTACTGTTGGTAATTCCATTTGGTAGTTTTCCTTGTAAACTCTAATTGTTGCCTGATCAATTTTTTGCAGAAGTACTGCTTCAAGAGCAAACACCGTAAATTAACTTGGAATAGTAAGCCATCACCTATAGAACAGATAATGGAAACGCCAATTAGATAAAAGGGGGTAAATAACTGTAAAGTTATAGACATTAAAGCTAAAGCCCAGTACTCTTACTTTATTACTGGTGAGACTGACTTGCTTGATGGTTAAGATCAAACATAGAGATTGAGATTGAATACAGAGGTCAATAAAGTCCATATTTGGGTCTTGCCCTCAAAGTCAGCCTGAACCCAGGGAACAAGAGGACTTCTCCAAGGAGCTTTGCAACTCTGGGTCACACAACCTCCTGACCAAGGAGATTGATGAGACTGCTAGAGGAAAAGCCACTCAGGGCATCTGCTGCAGAGCAGGGTCATGGAGAAAAGGGAGACATCCCTAACACTTTCAAGGAAAACCACCTCATCAAGAAGACTCTGCCTAACATAATGGCACTAATGGAACTAAGAAGCTGCTCTTAAGTTCTCTATGAGTGACCCCTGTGGAAACTCAGCTGACTCTTTAGCAGACAGGAACAGGTCTCTTTGACCAGCTTGATCTTAAACACCTAGCAAATCAGTTAAAACAAAAGTATAGCCATTCTTGGGCATTTAAAAATAATACTATCAAGAGAAACTGCTAGAGTCAGAAGAGTTTTAGTCAGTTTAAGGCCTACAGACACAGTGGACTTAATCTATGTTTGCTAGTAAATCTTTCAAATAAAGGCCTGTCCTCTCCAGCCTTTGCTAGGCCTTGTTATGGAAACAACTTCTCAGTTCTTCCACTCCCTGGTGAGGAATTATTGATTTCTGTCATCTTTATAATATGCATTAGCATGTTCCAGATCCTGCAATATTTATATTGTATCAATCTCATTTCACTACTCATGTCTTTTTGTTCTTCTCTCATAGAAGCACCCATCCCCAGATGCCTTTACCGCCTGCTCACCCCCAACCAGACTTCTACCATGAACCCCTCAATTGACCCGATTTCTAAAAAGGAACCTCCAAATTGCTTGCCCCACACTGCTCACTTCCAGCTCGAAGAAGCCAGATTGGTCATCAATCCTTTTCCCTACATCAGTAAAGGAGTTTCTAGTATCAGAGGGGTAAGTGAAGTCAGAATTGGGGACAGGCAGTTAGTGTAGAAATAAGGGATAAGTCAGATGGAGAAAATAAAGTCCATGAAAATCATCTGCCTTTGGAAGCCTGGAAGGACAATGACATCTCACCTGCAAAACCAACCCCAGTCACCTAGGCAGGAAGGAGAGAGAAAGCTTCAAAAAGAACTGGAGAGCAAGATTATGCTACCGCCAACTTGCTGCCTCCACATTAAGTTCTAACATGTTATTGGTCCATCAGTCAGTCGGCAAGGATTCTTCTCTGCAATTAGTTCCTCCCAGCCCACGAAATTCCAATGTCTAGGAGAAGCCATATGCCATCTTTTCTTCTTTTCTTCCCTTCTTTTACCAGGAGCGGACGTGAATCGTCCGCATAAAATAAAGTCCCTTGTGTGACACCTCGTGTCTGCAGAGCATTTTTCTAGAAGCTACCAGTGAGCCACAACTGAGCCAGCAACCCCTAACAGGTTCCAAGATAATTATTCAAATAGGGAGGACAAGGATATTTTGTTGGCACCAAAAGCAGAAGGAAGTTGGTGCTGAAAGCCTTCTTCAGTGAAGAGACATTCTAATACTAGTAGGCCATCATGGTCTACCCTCCAATTCCATGACATGTCTTCAGGTTCAACATACTCTACAAATAGAGGAAGTAGTACTTGTCAGTTCATCCTGTAAGCAGCCATCATTACAGACCCTAATTGCCCTTGCAATGACCTCAAAGGCCTTGCAAATTCCTGGCTCTTTCTTGTTGCTGTCCAGGGACAGCTGATTATACATATGCTGATTCATAGATTTTCTGGCACAGAACCATGAGCCAATGTGTCTTGCTATGGATCTGTTGTGGTTTTCTGCATTTGGTGTTGTATAAGCCTCTTGTATTTGATTTTATATTTCATCCTTCAGTTTTGGGAATTTTTCTGATATTATTTCATTGAATAGGTTGTTCATTCCTTTGGTTTGTATCTCTGTTTCTTCCTCAATCCCAATAATCCTTAAATTTGGTCTTTTCACAATGTCCCATAGTTCTTGAAGACTCTGTTCATGATTTCTTACACTTTTCTCTCTTTGGGCAACTTTATTTTCAAGATTAAATATTTTGTCTTCATTGTCTGAGGTTCTGTCTTTCAACTGTTCTAGTGTTTTTGTGATGTTTTCCATTGAGTTTTTTATTTGGTTTATTGTTTCCTTCTTTTCAAGGATTTTCATTTTTTTTTTTTTTTGAGAATCTCTATCTATTTGTTGAAATGATCTTTTGCTTCCTGCAGTTTCTCTGTCAGCTTATTGGAATTTTCATTCATTGCCTGCATTTGCTCTCTTATCTCATTTTTTGCTTCGTGAATCATCTTAATCATGTATCATCTGAAGTCCTTTTCTGACATTTCTTCCACCATACTGTCATTGGATTCTATTAATATAGAATCTAGATTTGTTGGGATCATTTTCTTCCCTTTTCTTCCCTTGTTTTTTCATGTTGTTCATGTATCTTCCCCTCTAGCAATGCAGATCTGGGGTATTTTAGATTTCCCCTTATAGGCTTATAGTGGCCCTATAGGTTTCCAAAACTTGTTCTTTAAGGGGAGATCAATATTAGCAGTGCCCAATTCAGACACTATGCAACCCTAGACCAAATAGCTCCTATGAGGACAATTGCAAAATTGACATGATAAACAGAATGTGTTCAAATATTATCTTCCTTAAAACAAACAGATTTGCAATTAAGTCTGCAGTTTCTAATGGAGGACAAAGAGGATGCAGAAAGATGTAGAATGTGACTGTTAATGGGATAAGAAAAGAATATACAGAAGTTCTAGATAATAGAAAGTGTGAGAGTGTAATCAAAAGAAATTGCATGTTAGCATGCAAAAAAGGGAGAAAGAGGCTCTGAGGGAACAGATAAATAAAAGGAAAAGAGAGCAAGAAAAATAAATAAATAAAAACTTAAAATTGTTCAATAAGGATAAAAAAGAAAATGTACAGTATAACAGTCATATAGTAATGAAACTTCCCAATGTTGAGTAGCTTGATGCATGAGAGGTACCTGACATTGAGCTTCAAGTTTCCAGTGGTTGTCTAAGGATGGAATTTGCCCCACCTAAAAAGCAGAGCTCTGGCTTCCAGGATTATCCAAGATTGTCTTGATCAGCGAGTACAAATGAAGCCTCAGCTCTGGAAGTAGTTTAAAACTTTTATTTTTTATGGAAGAGATTCTGAGCCAAGTTCCTGGTTCTTCTTTCTTCACAGCTGTTGTCTTCTTGTCGTGTGGCTCTCTCCTACACAGCTGCTGATCTCTCCTGATGTTCCTTCTTTGTTGCAGAATGTGTGTAGCTTTATAGGATGTAGCAGCCAATCAGCTAATGGGTCAGGCATTTAGCTCGTGGACACATAATGGTGGGCAATGAGGACATGTACTGATCATGAGCTATGCAGGGACGTGGAAGAGATTTGTCAGGCGGTGAACGGCACTTCCTTAAAGTTGTTTTTCTTAGTGGTTAGGCTTCTCGGTGCCATGTTAGGACGAGGCCAGCTACCGCTGTGGGCCCTACAGGGCAGTGGCACTCAACATCTCCCCCTTTTTGTTTTATTAAATGGCTAGGATTAGGTCCACTTGATACCTCATGCGGCAAGCACCATCCTTACTCGCCATCGGAATTCTGACCTCCAGGCGTCAGAACCCTGTTTTATGTTGGTATGGGCCTCCATGATCCTATCAGTGACTTTGAATCCCCAGGATCATGCCTGTCTTGGGTTGCATCACAGCAGAACATATTCTTACCAGTCATTGGTATCCCATCCATCTTGGGATGAGACCCTGTCTTAGGTTGATATATGTCTCTGTGTGCTTACCCGTCATTGGCTACCGATCCAGCATAGACAGCCACACTTGGGGAGATGTGCCTGTCTCAAGCATCATAAGTGCCATTTTTATTGTCTGACGTTATCTTTGTTGTTGGCATCTAATGTGCATAAAGCATCGGATCATTAGTCCAAATCCCAAGAACATAAATACTCCAAGAGCCATTATGCCTGCCCATGCCTTAGTAAAACTAAAGATATTTTTGCGTGATTTGAAGATTGCTGAAATAGGTTCAATGTGAATTTTAGTAGAATTTATTTTAATAATTTCTAATCCTAATTGTGTGGTAAGATTTTCAAAGGCAGTAGACCAATTGCAATTAGTTGCATACCCAATTGTTTTGTGAGATTACTTAAGTGAGTATAATTATCCCATTCAACAGGAG